>NC_060210.1:103030625-103368750 GCF_021130785.1 Homalodisca vitripennis
ACGGTCAGACCTTTTCACCCCAAAATTAATTCTTTCTTAGACTGAGACCAACCTATATTTCAAGTTTCAATTCTCTACAAACCTTTCTATCAAGAGTTATCGCATATACGAGTAGTCAGAAAGACAGTCTACCCTTTCATCCTAAACTTAATAGGATGGATTGACTTTTGACCCTTATACCCAAAAATCAATAGCGATCTTCTTTGGACGAAGAAAACCAAGTTTTAAGTCTCTAGGGCCTTTGAGAGCCATCGTACATACTGACGTATGGTGTTACGATTTCAATAAAGAACTTTCAAAACCTTAATAAATACGGAAAATAAAAATTATACATAAATATATTTATAAAATCATGAGCTTTACTTTATACTTTATACTCTCATAAGAAAATAAATTTCATGTTTTGAAACTAAAAGTCTAACCTTTCCTATAAATACCGAAGTGATTTCTTGCAAACAATCAAGTCTAATTATTGAGATACTTTAAGCTCTTGTGTAATGAATTAACATTATATTATAAATAACCTCTACAACTCTTCATTAATTTCTAGAGGAAAATATTATTTAATAATGTTTGCTTGATTGAACTTTATCAAAATATTATATTTAAAAAAATACTAATAACTATGGTACCACATTCTGTCTGCACTTTGCAGTGATATATCAATGACATCCAGACCTCCGGGAAGTAATGACGTATACGAGGAACGATATCGAAAAACTATGTAATCGTCTTGACGTGGTAATTAAGAAACAATTTTGTCAGAGAATAAAAAAGACGAATGTTAGACTACTTTATAAAAAAACTTGTTAGCTATCTAAATTAAGAGACTGTGATAGCTGAGGGTTCCTGAAAAAGATATTTGTTTTTAAGTTCTTGAAATAAATTCACTAACTCTATTGCCGATTGAGATGACGCAACCTCATACGTGTATTTGAGCTTTGAGTAGTTATTCTCTATGAGAATAACGTGTCGAGAGTTTTATTTTCACTATACCAGTCTGAAGTTTCTGAAATTATCACATATCAGAAGATTTATCTAACTAGTGATTAATTTCTAACCCATTAAAAACGTAACTTTAGGTTGTCAGTTACATTTCCAGTGCATTTTAGCTTTTGCTTGAGTGAGTGTATAGTCCGTACAGTTGCATAAGATTTTTTAGTACACTACATTTAAGATTCTCTATAAGGATTTTTAAGTAATGATGAGACATTTATAAGGATTTTGTAGGTATGGCCATTAAATTATAACTGTGTAAAGAGAAGCGGTCTTACAATAATTACTGTTAAGCACCCATTTTTATTCCTATAATATTGCAAGTAATATGCGGTAAATTTAAACAGAAAATTGCTAACTTAATTAGTCCGGTAGTCTGGTCTAAGGCCGTGTTTTCAACGTAAAAAAATTGAAGAGGATATTTGTGAAATTCAATATTTGTGTATAATACAAAACATTGTTGGAAAAATATGTTTATAAGGATAAATACCATTTATGTTTTTTTGTGTATCAATCAATCAAATCAATCAAATATCCTTTATTTCCAAACAGACATATAGCATGCATTGGATTGCGTCATAAATATTAAAAAAGTACAAGTACAGTTTACATCTATACATACAGACTATTTACCAATAAATTCACTGAGGGTGTAGAAACATTTTTCTATTAAAAACGCCTTCAGTATTCTCTTAAAGACCATTTCATAATGTACATTCTTTAGGTCCACAGGAAGAGAATTATAAAAAAATTCAATTTACATATTATATAAAAATTATTACGATAGCACTTGACCGTGTTTGGTGATATTTTGGGTGCTTATTCACGAATGTGAATCTGTATACAGAAATGGTATCAATAAATGGTAGGCGAGAAATTGTATTCCAACAAAGTAATAAATCCTATCCTTTGCATAGTAAAGGTACTTAAAAATTTATTTAAATTATTACAAACACTGTGAGAATATATTGTTGATTTCAAAATCATTTGCATAAATACTAAATAAGCCTTTCCCAACCAAGAAATATACTCGTATATATATATATATATATATATATATATATATATATATATATATATATATATATAGTTATATCTAATACTAAAAATGAAAATAGGATCACATTTGCAAAGCAACCCCTTATTTGTGTTACATACATCTAACAATTTTGAATTTGTTGGAAACGTAAAAAGGTGATAATTAAATAATTATAAAAGTAGTTTTCAAGCACTACGTCCCCTGAGAGAATGTTGAAATGACGGCAGGGAACAGCTCGACAATCACACCGTGCTCGCGAACCAATTTCGCTAAAAGCGTCATGAATTGTTTTAATGCCACAGGTCGCCGTTTTCATTCTAAACAACCTGAAATGTAATATTCGCTCTAATTTGTTGTTCTCTTTGACTTGTCTGTGGTAATCCGTTCATAATTCAAGTTCTAGCTTTTAATTATTATACTTACGATATTATTTATGTTGTATAAAATTTCTAATATTTCAATGTTATCTGACACTAAACTATTATGTATTCCAGTGACCGTTCTGGAATTTATTTTTGTCGATTATTACAATTTTATTATTCAAACTCTCTGGGAAGCATTGCTCGAAAGAATACATTGTGTAGATACATGTTTAAGCGCATTTACTATCAGCAAATTAGTAAGCGGAAATTTGTAACTTTCTTATTTGGTCAATGTATTAAATTAAGTGTACAGTTATCGATTTGAATTAATACCAATAACTACATAGCTGTAAATTTTTCAACTGCGTGTCAAATTTCCATCCGTTTTAACGCATCGTAAAGTTAAATTTGCAGGAACTTTTACATGTTTAGTGTATAATAATACACCAATTCAGAAAACACTGTGATCAGAACAGGATTAATGTTGTATGTTTTAAATCTATGCGTTTGAAAAAGAAATACTGTTTAAACCCTTTGACGGTGTGAAACCTAGATGATGTGTCAAGATTTTATCAGAAAATAGATTTGAAAAAAATACTGTGCCTGTAGCTTCTCATATTGAAACATTTAAGAGATGTTTCATTATTGTATATTGTATCCTTATTAATATAATATTTTATAATAACCCATATATTATATTACTGAAAAATGTAATTACTTACAATTTGAAGAAAAAACATCAAATCTTTTTGAAATCAGTGTGTGTGATGCCATCTCATTAATTTTCCAAGTTTTACGAAAAAAATGTACAAAACATTTAGACACATTCATTAATTGTTAATAGTTAATTTTCACCCTCATTGCAAAAGACTTATCATAATATTTATGTAATAGCAATGACTAACTGCTCCGAACAGTCTTTTTGAAACTACTGAGATTGCCACTTTATTACCAAGCGAAGAGAGTGTTTGTTTGTAATATACCAACAAATAGTTAATGAGATGCGTTCAGTCTTCTCAAACAGGACTTCAAGGCTTCAAATTTTAACTTAATTACTACAACTAGCACTACAGAAAATGTCAAGCTTAGATTGATATTCATGTACGGAGGTGTGTGATACTAGATAAAATATTTAGTAATATATTCTATTCACTTTACATGTGAATTGAGACAAAATATTCAGTACTTTATTGACAAAGTTGGAGTTTAAATATATTGAATAAATTTCTAATGATATAAGGTAAATTAAAATGGACAAAACACATATTTTTTATTACATCAGCAAAAATTTACTAAAACATTTTAACATATTTAACAACAGTACTAAAATTACTATGACCTTCATCTTAGTATAGTAAAAGTCAATAGCAAATTTTATTACATATACCAGTGGTTAACAATAACAAAGGAAGGAAACAGGATATTTCCGGTAAATTTCCATCGTTGAGTGATATAATGCAATCAGTAACATTCTGTTTCGAGATCTGCAATCTGATCTCTTCTTCAGGTATATAACTGAACTAATGCATGAGTACAATCTAGGTTAAAATAAACAAAACATACCGGAGCGTACCAGAGCATACCAGAGAGTTGTGCAGGTGACTCGGATGTCAAAACGATGTAGAGTTCATTTTGAGCTTCTTCGTCACTGACTGTTTGGATCTATTCAGATGGATGATGATTCCCAGATTCCATGAGTCAAATCTGTCACAGCGTTAGACTTCAGACGTTGAAATAAGTGGATGGTGAACTTGGGATGATCTTAACACTAATACCAGAGCGTTGTGACACGTATAAGTCAGGAACTACAACAGCCATGTTGTGTGTCGATTCCATGGACACTAACTCTAAAACATGCACTTAATAATAACCAAACTCTAATTATTAAAACTGAACTACAGAATACAGGTCACAATAGAACTCCTTCCTTAGGAATAGACACAGCATTTTAGCACGCTTTTGTTTACTTTAACCTAGATTATAGTTATTCATTAGTTTAGTCATTTACTTGAAGAAGAGATCAGATCGCAGATCTCGAAACATAGAGTTGCTGATTATATTGTATCACTGAAAAATAGCAACTTCCTGAAAAATCCTGTTTCCTTTACGATCCTTCCATCGTCAAAAACAAACTTCAAACAAAGAACAACGAAGGCTTCTTATGCTGCCTTGCTTTTTTTGTCATAAAGTCACCTCTAGACTATAATCTGTATCTCGTACAGGTATAGTGGACGAGAGATCAGTAGTTACTACATCATGCCACTTTATTGGCATAAAGGCAGAAGGTATACAAATTAAGGAAGTTTGTAGATAAGGAAATTTTAGAAGTTTGATTCTCCTAGACGACTAGTTTACTAAAGACCGGCAACTTCTGAATGCTATTTTCTCCACAGGAGGTGTTCAGCCGGAGGACAATGTGATCTAGACGCCATTTGGTTTCTGTGAGAAGAGGCATTAGTACGCTATAAAGATTCTCAAAGGCAGTAAAATTCCTAAGGTTCCAGACGTTTATATACAATTAAAGCTTAAATGGATTCTAAAAAGAATCCAGATTATGTAGTGCATAAAGTTTATAAATTAGATCTCTTATGAACAACATGATCTTGCTTCATGTGGTTGGAAGACAAATAAATGTTCTTGTTTGTCGTTAATTTTTAAATCAATCGAACAATCTTTTATTTCATTAATGCAGGGTTATTTATCTAATATTGGAGATTATTCTTCATTTAATTAAATTGAATATGAAAGTATTGTTTATTTACAAGTTAAAACTATTCAATTTCTAAAAGTTTAGTCCAACAAAAGTCAGGGTCTTCGAAAAAATAATGTCGGGATTTTTAACTGCCGTTACTTAAAAACTAGAAAAAAACTAAACGATTTAAACTTAAAATTGAATTTAAAATAACCAGTTTTGTTTTTAGTGTAGCATGGAGGAAAAGTTGACTTTGGCATACGGCAGCGGCAGTCCGATAATGTGACTGACTCGCCTGACGCAAGTCGCTATATACTACGATGTTTACGGTGCAAAAGTAGGCACCGTATGTTCTATGGTACGCAGCGTCGGTTTCGGGTTACGTATCGAGATCAAAATTTGTCTGATGATAAATCAATTCGTCTCTGGTTTAACTAGTTTTGTGACACAGGAAGTGACATTCCACTGGCCACCAAAAGTACTGATAAAACCTAAGAAATCTGACTATATCGCATCAGGAGCCTGAAAACATCGATTGTACGATGGAGTCTTGAATGAAACATGCCATAATCGACAGTCTACGATATTATATGTAAAACATTGAGGTATAATGACTATAAAATTCAGTTTAGACTAAACCAAGATTGAACCTGCATATCACCTTAAACGTACAGATTTTGCCAGTTTTATGATCAATGAGATTGATGATCATCGCAATTTTATTAAAGGAGTGCAATTTTATGTAAACATCGTACTCGCGACTGGAACCCCAGGTGTGTCAGTCACAATAGCGAGCTGTCACCGCGCAGCTGTTCTGCGCATGCCAAGGTCAACGTTTCCTCCCCTGCTACAAGGAAAACTAAATTCAGGAATGGAATTTCAGCTTCAATTTGACATTTAAATCGTTTAGTTATCTTGAATAGTTTTTGAGGGACGCCATTTAAAATCCCGGCATACTTTTTCGAATATAGTGTGTGTGTGTGTGTGTGTGTGTGTGTGTGTGTGTGTGTGTGTGTTTCCATGTAACAATTTTAATCGTATATTTTATTCGTTATCAGTGTAATATATATATTCAGAAAGAAATTTGTTAACCAAATTGACAAGGAGGCGTTGCCCTGCGTAAGTTAAAATAATGAGCAATTATACTGGTTAATTTGCATTAATTAGCAGTTCATGTCCGCATTTAATTTATTTTTACTCGTTGAAAGGGATGGGATATCTATCTTTGCATACTAGTTTTGAAAAGTTATCTAGTTTCTTAATTAAAATAAAGTAATAAAATACGTTATTTTGGTAATTTTGTCAAGTTTTAAAATTGGGAATTTACTATTACATAGATAGCAAGAAGATTTATAATAAAACCCATGACCTTGAACCTTGTTATTATTACTGATGTAAAGCTTACTTGATCACATCTACTACCAATGGACTATATTCTTCTACGGGAGCTAATAAAGCAACATTGATCCAACATTATTCTATGTTCGGCAGTGTTGTTATTCTTTCCTAAATTAATGAAAATCTTTGAGGTTTGTTTTTAAAAACCCCACCACTTTGAAGAACGTTATACAGTTTGCTGACATTATCTAAATCTCTCACAGTTTTATACGCTTAAATAACAATGTTTTATAGGAAAACTCGCTTCGCATTTTAGTAGTTTATATATTAATTAAAATTTTAAATGAGCATGACATATTATAATAACCTCCTTCAACAGCTGTAGAATATGGCGGATGAGTGACAATGACAGCGGAGTTATCGGCCACTCCACACGAGTGCCTTGGAAATGTTAACATTATCTATGTCCTCTCCACGACAACTTTATCATTCTGGTCCCTAGGAATTAACAGTATTAAGGAATATGTATTGACTGTAGAACATTGAGTACTAAATTTGAAAAACCTGTACGTAATTTAGTATTAAATACAGACTAACGTAAGAGTGCAAATATAATAACAAATGTCGGTACTTCACTCATTTCAGGACACTATTGAAATAAAAAATATAAATGTAAAAACAAAAAAGGTTTTTACTAGACCAAGATTTGGAATATTCTTTTTCATCCTATTTAGATACGTGGTTAAACGCTCAGTAGACTTCAGGTCAGCGTAGGCTATTTACTCCTCAGCGGACTACATTTTAGCCCGAGGATCAACTATGTTTACTATTTTCAATTTTGATTCACGGCCAGTAGATTCGAAGTTTCAAACCAAATTTCGACTCTCTAATTTAACACATCGAACGGTTTCATTTTTTATAGTTAAAAATTCACAAAGGCTAAAATCTGCTTTAGTCACAGAAGAAACTGCGTTTAACGCTCAGCCAATTAAACGTCGTTGTGGATAATTTTAAATATATGGATTTAAATATGTATCTTGAAGGATGCAACTCTATATCTTCCAGTTAATAAATATATTGTGGCATTTCTTTCTACATTGTCTAACCCGAGTTACTTGCTTTAGTAATCTCAAGGAAATAAATATTAAAATCGCCTTTCTTTAAATGACAGAAGCTATTTTCCCCCTTTCAAAGCCACTATTCTACTGTTATCCAATCATTTGTACGTATGTTTACTATTAAAAATGTATATTATCACATTGTTACCCAGTTTTTAGCTGTATTCAAAACGTTGAAAACAATAAATGTGGACGGGCAAGAAAGTGAGCTAATAGTAAGTTTGGACTATACATGCCTTTCTTGCTCCATTTTTCATTATTATTACAAATATCATTACAATATAACAATAAAAAGTCCTTTGCCGTTTATCTTGTTAATAAGATGGAATTGCAGGTTAAGCTAAAATGTTTAAGCTTTATATGAAACCTACCAATCCAACAAAGTAGAACATTGAGTACTAAATTTGAAAAACCTGTGCGTAATTCAGCATTAAATCCAGACTAACGAATTAATCATACACTGGAAAATCATATATGTTGATACTTTCCTGAAAAACGTCATACGATCAATATTATAAATATATTTTATTTACTAGTTTGTGTTTGTTACCCTTGGGGCCAGTACTACCATAATCACTTTTTACAAGTAACATGGACCGACGTTTACCTTTTTCAGTATTACCGTATAAATAGTGGGGATGCTGTATAGAGAGTTTTTATACAGAGTATCAACCTTCTACAATCTACATGTCTACAATCAATTTGACGCTTATAATTCGTACTGACAGATAGAAATCTAATTCAGTAACTTGGTTAGAGAGGCTTCGCTGCACGCTCAGCCAATTAATTTTCACAGTTTAATATTCAAACTAATTTTTATATAATGCAATTAATAACCGATAACATTTCAACGAAGCCGGAGAGTATAAATTTTTATACACACATTGTTATTCTATCGCGATTATTTTTATATCTTATCTACCTATGCAGGATTTAGCTTCGAAATGATCTTATCAAGATATTTACATTGACCCCATAAATTGAAATTGAACAGGTCATCAGCATAAAAGTAAACACAGACCGTTAAACTCTCTCATCACCACATACTAAATTAATGTGTGCCTTATAGTCTGGCATAAACTTGTGTGAAGGCATTTACTAATATGGTTCTTGTAGGCATCGTTCTACCCGACTGTGCCCATGTTAGCAAATGGAGGACTGAGTTCACCTAAAAGGTACCATGAGGTACCTTAGTACTTACCAGTTATCTCATCGTGTCCTTCCTCACACCAACTAACGTTTAACCTGTTGAGAGTATAAAAATATTATAGGACTTTTGTGATCTTTTTTAACTTAACATTAAAAAAATAAAGACTTAATCCGACAAATAACCAATTATACCTCAACCTCAGAAACTTCAAAAGTAGGCTTTAACAGATATAAATAAATTGGCATCATAAGAGAGGATACCCAAATTTGGCGAAATTCGTTCTGAATTCCTTTTACCCTATCGTGTAACGATCTCTAACCACTTTGAAAACATCATCTTAAATATTATAAATGATTTATGTTTTTACTGAACATACATACATACATTTTACATATATAACACATTTTTAATAATAACTTAAATCGTTCATCTTTGTAGAAGGTATCATGTTCTTAACAAAGTCGCACTCATTACCATATCTTAGTTTAGAGAGGAATTTATCCTGTATAATTCGCTCGGTTACGTTCATATTATTCCTTGGATTTTCCATAATCGTATCCCTATTACATCAATATTTTATTTGATGAGTTTAGCAAGATAACGGTCTATCTTTGGCTGATACAAAAAGGCTGAAAATATTTGGAAAAGGTCTGTAGATTAATTTTTTACCAATACACGAGAAATTCTCATCTCGCAAAGCTCTTCATAATTTAATTCATCTAATTTTTTCCAGACCTTAAGCCTAGTTAGTGCCATAGGTTGTATCCACGAAAATTTTACGTTCTGGATAGAGTATTCAATGCTCGAAAGAATCAATTCGTCAATAATGTAATAGTCAGTACTCCTGTTTTCCTGGTAAGTACCGTGAATTGTTTCCAAAATAACCGTTCAGGAATGCTCCTGAAATCCCAATGCCCCCTGCTGACACAATTTCTCTACAGATTGGCGAGAGGTCATTTTCCTACTCATCGAAAAACTCGTTTTCTTTTCGTTTCACTAAATTTTTGGATTACTTTTCCAGGTCTTTGACATACTCAACGACGATTTTCTCACGAGCTATTTTATTTTAAAACATTTGCTGTTTAAAACCCTTTAGAAACATCTTGCGTATTAAACACCAAAAATATATTACTCATATCCGCAAATACCTATTAGTACTGGCATAGTACAGTTGGCGATGTTTCGGCAGACGCCATTGTGGAGATGCTGCAGAGTGAGGACGCCTGGAATGCAGTCACCACTCATGTACATGCGATCCTTCATCAGAAGCGTGAAGACGGATGCCTGGCTGACCCATAGCTTCTGAAACAAGTAGTTTTGTCCTGGTTGGGACATAAGACACACGGACCAGGCAAGATGTCATCCGAAAGGGTTCCGGCCTGGGCCCTCCATGGCCCGTAGGGGGTTTAGTGGGTAGTCCGCAAGGGAGTCCCACACTCCGTGCGCAAATGCATTCCCCCTAAGTAAAAAAAAGTACTGGCATAATAAATACATTAGTAATTAGAGATAAATTTAACTTCAACGAATCAGATGTTAATGTTAAACTGCTACCTCAATCTTGGTATATATTCCCCAAACTATTTGCTATAGTATAGGTTTACATATATGTTTCCTTGATTCTTGTTTACTTTTAATTTTATTGTTGTAATGTGTTAATTTATATTTAAACCCTCCTGAAGACGGGTTTATTCAATCCTCCGAAATACAGAAGTGAATGAAATGTACTTTTCCTCTATTAAAAACAGTGATTACCATAGTACAAACAAATAGATCATTTGGTCATCCTAAACCGAAACCATCTAGAGAGCAGTGCCTTTTAACTATACTGTTTGGTGTTCAAAATTTAAGTTTGTAGCTCAATCCTCTTGGCGATAAATGTAAAGAGAGAGAGCAAACTAACATACCCAAAGCGCCTAGTAAATGGTCTTGTAGGCAACTTTCACTTAATAACCTGGTGTGTTCATTCTGGGTGTTTATTTCAAATCTGATAGTTTATTTTCAATTCCTCCAAGATATTTAGTAATTTCAGCAGCTTAATATAATATTAAATTCCTTGCACAATATAAGAATGTCATCTAAAATCTATCTCGTGTAAAGTGTATCATAAACAAGCTGGAGAGGATCTGACGAGCCACTAACAAGTAAATGGCTTGTCTTGCTCTTGGCAGCTGCTTGCTTTAACATAAAAGTGTACACAAATTCAGTACATTGTTTGTAATAAAGCAAAGCAGAATTACTTTAAAGTCTTCTCGTTCTTCTTGAGCGTAAATTGTTTTTGTTTGCCATCACTTTGTTAAATTTGCTTAGGTTTCAAGGTGCATCTCTTTCAAGTGTTTTTAAACAGAATTCTACCTGTTGCAACTCGACACAAAGTAGTTTCCAGATATTTAAACTGCTTTGAGTAGTAATCCTACAAAACTATCCAAAATAATCTGTTGCTTTGTTTATTGTACGAGTGAACTTGTCTAGAGTTGTCTAGACGGTAACACTCATCCACTCTAATAAACTCTCGCCCCTGAAACGTAGTCAATGTCGTCTATTCGAGCAACTGTAACTAAGTTTGCCTATTACAGCTTATGTATGACATGCACCCGTGAGATTGATTAGACGCACGATTGCTGCTGAACTAGAGAGCCTGGGGATGACAGAGTTGGAGATTCACCGGAAATGACGTCATAACAGGGTAGATAGTATTGTGCAGATGAGTTTCCGGTAATAATCAAGATGCGACAGGCTGTTACGTGTTAATATGCTGTAGCGCTTCGTACGATAATTTCTGTCACATCATTTAAGTTATGAACTAATATTGACTAATAATTATATAATATTTACAGAACAGCTTGATATCACGAAACTAATTGGACATATATTATGAAAAGAAGGTGATATAAAACTTAAAACTGCGCTTGATAACTGGAATGTATGAAAGAAATAATAATATACAAATTTTGATTCTTGTTCCTAAGATATTTTGGAGTTCACACTTGTAACATTTCAATTTTATTTTTAGAGTTTACTCACTTTCCATACTCAAAGCGTCGTTCTATAATTTCTACCCTTAAGTTAGTTCATCATTTTAGTTCGATTCATCGATGAATAAATTATGTTAATATTTTTTTGGTGGGGGAGGAATTCTTAAAATTATATTTGAGAAACACAAAAATCATTATGTGAGAAATGTGTTTGGAGGTAATTTTAATTTCTATATTACCAGAGTGACATTTCAATTATTTGCATTTTCTTATTTCTTAGGCTTACACGGCCCACGGCCTGTGTAAATAATTCAAGAACTTTATTGTGTAAGCATGTTTCGACGCGGTGAGAACTGAAAGACTGATGCTAATTTCCATTTCCAGTCGTACCGCTTCTTGTTTGTATTTCACACTGGGTTATTTTACTAAAACTTTGGCATATATTCTTGAATTGTTGTTATTTATTCCAATGAGGAATTTATGAGGTTGATGTAAATATGTCGATAAGATCATTTTGCAGCGTAGATAACATAAAAAATAACAATATGAGCATAAAATGGTGCACACATCATACTCTCTAGCATCGTTAAAATGTTACAGGATATTAATTTATTTGTATACAAATTTAGTTTGAATATTAAACAGTGAAATTTCAGTCGTCTTTGAACCCCTCGAACCTTTCCTATCTCGTTATAATATTTTTAAACCTATATTCTTTTTAATAAATCCAACTAAACTTTTCAACCCACAGATTAAATTATGAAATAGACATCATAAATTTGCTTTAAAAGACATTTTTTGTGAGAAAGTACGGTTTGTTTTATCAGCTTGTGAAGATTATCAAATATTTAATGAAGGTATGATAATTCAGAAAGTAGATAGATATTACGTTCTCTAAAGTTATGACATACTAGCTTATATATTGTATAGATAACATTTAATATGAACATTATTATCAACCTAATGGACAATGAATATATCATTCACTATGGCAGTTATAATTATAAATCATAATTGTTCAATATAATTTGTATTTAATACATCTACATGGTTAAAAATCCTGTAAAGTAGAGATAGTTCTTTACATTAATTAAAGTTTAAAGGAAACCTAACTTTAGCATATTAAGAAAGCTAGGCAGAAGCGGAGCAAAGAACACATTATAGCAAATTTCAGAATTACGGAATGACAACTTTAAACATTATTTATATGTTTTTTCATTGATATATTCTTTCCTACTTGTCAACAGAAAATGGGTGCTGATGGAAAGTGATCCATTTAAGTATTTAATATTAAGTAAATGCATTATTTGGCATAAAATAAGTTTTCGGCACTAATGCTCTCTAAAACTAAGAGACTAAACTAGCCCAAGACGTTTTTTCCTTGGCTTCTGTAGTACGAATATGGCTGAGAGCTGCAATGTGATTGGAGCAAGTTCATACATTGAAATATTTAAAGGACGTTTAAAAATAGTGAAAACAGGTTTCTCAAGAAGGGAAAATCTGTAACTGCTTATGATTTCTGTGGTTAATGTTTGATTCTGATGGATAAATCTAAGAAGAAGAATCCATACCAGTTTGTTTTACTATTCTGGATACTAGCAAGACGTGTACTCAAATCAATTGTATTGTTGTTCGACATCACACGCGAGATAAAAATAAACATTTTGAAATTTACAAAAGTGCCAAAATTAATCATAATATATTATTATTAAATGACAAAGATGTTCTAACACAAAATTTATTATTCGATAGACCTTTAAACAATATACATTGATCTCACATAAAATTAAATACAACAAATTTAGCCACCAAGGTAGTAAAAAACAATAGTTATAAATTAACCTTTTGCTAACAAACTGATAAGAAGAGTTTTAAAATTTAGTTCTTTTTCATCTTTAGAGTAAACAGTACTTCTACTAAAAAAACAAACTTAGTACTTGTTTTGTACATCAAAAGAGGGCTCGATGATCCAAAACCTTGATTCTTCGAACTTTTTAAACCCTATAACAAATTAAAACATGCGTTCTCTACTCTGAAAGCTTTAACCATTAAATACCGATATTATAATTACTGTACTGAAACTCAGTATTAATATATTTATTTAACACCAAAAACTAACTCGTTTTTGAGTAAAGAATATTTAAATTGTGATTAGGTAAATTTTAGATAATAATTTAACCATCAAACTGTGCCTGTAAGTGTGCTACAGTGAAGTAATGAAAATATAACACATTTTAAGAATAGAATTAGGTGGGATATTGTATATAATAAGAATTATAATAGATATAAAATACTCGTTGATTGCTGTAACTCAGCTTTATCCATGAGTACAACTTCTAATTGTGTAATATGCAGAGGTAGCTTTACAGCTTGTTATCAGAATATTTAAGGTACAAGTTATGTTACCAATATTATCGATCATACTTTGTACAACCGTCAAAGTTACATGTCAAAGTTCAGCATAGTTCTGTACATATACTCGTATCTTTGTTTAACCTTATTAACACCCGAAACCGTTAGATCATGTATTCACTTATTTATATACAAAATAATGAACAATTCGTTCCCTGATGGCTGTTGATGAATAAACACGAGCAAATATCTCCATAAATAATGTTAATATAGCTGACAAACATAACCTTAAATATTGAAATTAACGCGGATAGTAAAGAAGAATATGTTATATCATATAATGCTATACAATGTCGCCTACATTAGAAATAAAGTTTAAATCAAAATTAAAGCATGCGTAATGTAGATTCTTTATCAAGGTATCATTTCAGATTATATATTCACATTTGTGTTCATTAAAATTCATTAAAAGGTTTCATAACTTAAATAATAAAAGTTCCGGTGAGGTATGGAGGGTACTACAGAGCAAGAGTGCGCTGAAATCACATTGTGTCATCAATTTTGAACATAGATTACCACTCTGTTACATTTTCTTTTTGCTTTATAGTATAATCTACAGGTTGAATTTATCACTTAATATATCACTAGTTAAAATCGCATATTATTGTAATCATATAATTTCAAAATGAATTTATTCTATTATTTTTTCGGTGAAATCGAGGTAATCTATAAGACCAATGTAAAAATATTCTCCAATACTCAGCCAATCACATCTTGACTTTGCACAGCCATCGATCGAACTAGAACGTTGCTAGTATAAAAATGAAGGTTTGTACAAACTTTAAACTTTAAGTCAGATCGTTTTCGAGATATCGTGTGTAAAGAAGTAACTACTGGTTTACTACTACCGCTTGTGTGAGATCTAAACAGAGAATGTGGTTTTTGGTTTCCTCTACAATGTAAATTAGAATGGTTGGAGGTCTATTTGCAATCCAGATCTTCCACATGATAGTCAGCAAATCTCTTTCGTCACCACAAACTCGGGCTGATATTCTAATAGAGTTACGTACTTACTGTGTAACTTACTGTAAATACCTCGATGCAATTGGGTTAACTAAACATTTTCAACAATACAAGTTGTTTGAAATTTTAAAAAAAAATTATTATTAATTTATTTTGGTGATATATACGAATCGCCAATTCACCTGTTGGCTAGCAAGATGTCAGGATTAAAAAATATACAGGTTTTATTAGTAACTCAGTTTCGCCAATCTCGAGGCGGGATAGGGAATATATTGGCTACGCCGACAATTTTGTCTTGCTACCCAAAAGTCGTTTGGCGATAGTACCTTCTTCGCTTATAACTCTACCTCGTCAACCCCACATGCCAAGTTGGAAGATATCGCCTTTAATACACTGCTTCACCGACAAAGAAATCACTGAGACCAGTATAAGAGTCCTGTACAGGGTGTGCAATTTATAACAAACCATTCGAATGCTCTTATTAAATAAAATGTGATCGCCGCAGTATGTAATAGATTTTAGAGCTTTTTATGGTTTTATCTCGATAGGATGTGCTTTTATTTTATTTTTTTAAATATAATAGTAAATAATAAATTATTTTTAGCTAGGAGAACCTTTTACGGTTTTATTTCGTTGATATATGCTTTTATTTTAAGGTTCATTATACTTTAGATATATCGATGGTTATGTCGGCCTTGAAGCAGTCATTTCTAGTCACAGCTTAAATCGTTCAAGGAGGAATCGGTAAGACAACGTGGTCCTTCAAACTCACACTTTAGTGAAAAAATTGTCAGCCTTGAAGTTGTGTAAAATAAATAAATATAAAGAAAGTCTGCAGTTAACAAAATGTTGATGCCAACGAAAAATAATTAAAACTCACATAATTTAAAACCCGACTCCAGCATTGTCGTTGTCCTCCAAAAACATACACATTCTGCCACTGATAAAGTTCACGAGCGGATGTTTATAGCAAAAGGTCTGCAGCATATTTAGAACTGACAATTACTTATTGGGTGCCTCTCCACTATACAGGTTGTTATAAAATATTGCCACATAACCATGTGGATGTTTTATAATATTGTTATTTTTATTAAAATCCATTGTGGTGGATTGTAACTGTGTTCCAGACGGTGTCAGATTAAAACCGATATGAATTCCTTGAAATAACCGTAGTAATTAGCCGATTCAAATCCCCCAATGGGTTTATTACATCCTTTATTGGAAACTTAGAGAAATCCTCAATTTCTGAAACTATAAATAGTTTATCACAAGTGATGATTTTAATATTTATTGATGTAGATTTGGTGATTCAATGTGAATATGGAGTTTAGTTCCATTTTAACTTCCGCTTAGTGCATCGTCCGAAATCTTGTATTGGTACAGTTTGTCCGCCTGAATGGATCCGAATAAGATCGGCGACGAATCTTTGGACCATTTCGACATCAGAGACATCTAGAATACAGATGAGCTCTGTCTACTCTGCAGCTCTCCAGTGAATCTAGATGAAAGATTTGTCTCAGCACGTGCACAATCTAGTGCACCACGATGTTTTAGACACGATATCGAAGCACAAGCCGGAGCAACCGACCCTTCCACATATAACACAGCTACGGTGGGGTGAGTTGATTCAATACGAATATTGAGTTTAGCTCATTTTACCTTCCGCTTAGTGCAGCGTTTGAAATCTAACACTGGCACAGACTTGACTTCTGGAATCTGAGTTCACGTCCTCATGAAGCGATAAATAAGACTTGTTCGAAACGACCTGACGGTTTGGACTCCAAGTTCTAAGATTCAAGCCTGTATCGATGTCGGGTTTCAGACGCTGTACTTAGCGGAAGGTGAAATGAGGTTAACCCCAATATTCCCATTTATTGGTGTGCTATATTACACCAATCCTTCGATCCGTCGGACATCCTCAATTAATTCGACTTAATGAGGTCCGTGGTCTCACCAATTCGTGTAACTAGAAATAGATATAACCATAAAAAAGTGGTCCTACATTATCCAGAAGATACGATCCCTTGACTTATTACGGCCATGCCAGGCTACTTCACTCAGGTAACCGTAATTAAACACAATAGTCCAACTTTGATCCTTCCTCCGCAAAACTTTAAAAAAAAACTTAAAGCTGTAAATAAGAAGTGAGTTAAGAAATATTTTTAAGATAATTTTGACAATTTTAACTTCCATTAAGCGGGTTTATAAAACTTTCAACGAGATTTGTTATCGTTTTAATTTAGTCGGTACTAGCCAGTTTATAAACTTGTAAGTGCGTACTGACTTTTATCTGTTTAAAGTTTGTTATTGACGATGGAAATTTTGACAGGATAACAGGATTTTGGAGCTTTATAAATAATATAATTTAGACTAATATAATATATTAAGTACTAATACCTCCCCCACCTGACGAAGATGATAGATTCTAATCCTCGAAACGTTGTGTTATTCCTTCTGTAACCATAACGATGGCCAATTTCCAAAATCCTGCAATCCTGACTTGTACTTGTACTATTCAGTATATTCTCCGTTAAGGAGAGTGGCTCTCATTTTATCGCTCATTATGCGTCAAATTTAGAAAAATAAATTTACATCTTTTAACGAATTTCGTGTAATTCAGTACAAATAAATAATAGCCAATGAAAACAATAAAAAAACATTTAAACAATTCTGGAAACATTATAAATTTGAACACATAACAACAATATATGTATGTATGTATTTCAAATTTTGACAGTATTTTTAAAAGTTTTTGAGGTAAACTTTTTATTCTTTCTGAACAAACGTTGTTATGGAACATTTTATTAAGAAATAAACGGAAAAAATATATTGAACATATTTATAAACGTTTTGAAAATAGTTAAAACACGTTACCATTGTTGCATAAAAACAACGTCCTACTATAAATATTATACAAATGAAAAGTGGCCTAGATAAATGCACAAATTAAACCTACTTATATTTAACTTGTGCTTTATATATATATATTAATATAATATATATTTATATTTATAATTAAAATTTATTTAAGTGTAATCAGATTATATGTAAGTTGCAATCTTACAAATAAATATTTTCATTTATGTAATTTTTTAGAATTCTGAATATCAAAAAATAATAGTTTTTAGCAGTGACCTCTTAGATATACACAAATAAGAGATACACCAATTTTCAACTCGAACTGGTCATCTCAGTTGCGTGGTACCACAAAATGCAAAGTTACACAACAAAATTTACTGCACTTTGGTATTTTATTGTAAAAGTAATTTAAACTTAGGTTGGTTCCACAATAAAGATCGACTAAAACGATTCCAGTACACTCAAGTCAACCTGACTAAATGTTTACTCCAGGTTTATAGTACCGATGAACAACAAAGTGCGGGGAACGTAAACTGGGTTAACAATAGCTTAACTGGGAGACAACTACCTCCAACCCTCCACAATTGTCCTCTTTTTACTGCCCTCCATCTCGTCCATCCATGACTCACGTTTTGTTTACCTTAATCGTTCTTAAACCGTCCCCACCAAACAACACCACAAGCAGACTCCCTATGTTTTGGATTACTACACCGAAAAATCTTCATAAACTCTCAAAACCATGTTATCTAACGTATACCACACTCTTACCAGTATTTCTCTATAATTTATCGTTGTCAAATTTATATTTAGTTCATTTAATGTATTGAAAACGACAAGTTTTATTTTCTTTATTTCTTGTAATGTATTTTCAATGAAAACTGTTGAACTTGTTAAAATGTCTAAACATTAACGTTAGCAAAACAATCAATAGTTTTTGTAGCAACAATATAAAATTATTGTACCACAACGCGAAACTGCGTGGTAGCCAAAATACAAGTAAAACCTCAAATAAATGAACAATCTCATTTGAGGAATGCTCTCTCTAATGTTCTCTTCATTCTGAATTTTATTCTATATAGTAGTCTTGTCATCTTCCAATCTTACAGCCACTACCATAATCGATGAAGAATACGAAAGAAAAATGAGCAATTTTGTAAAACAATCTGTTTTGATTGAATCTTTTGATTTTTCGTTTCAATAAAACCAATGAGAAAATGAAGGTTTATCGCATTGAACTGTCTGGCTAACATTATGTCGCTTAATACGACATCGTTAATATGAATATGTATTAACAGTGTATATTTGTCAATATACATTATCGAGTTTAAGCATTTAGATTGTATACATTGCAATGACACATGCAAACGAATATATGAATAGTGAATTAAATTTTTCGAGCTATGCTTAAACATGAATCTACATTTAGATGCAATTTTTGAAGAAGTATCATTACTTATTTCAGTCTAACAATACATAAGAGACTCAAATAGAATAAGAAGTATGAAATCTTAGTACACATTTATTAACATTAATATAAATGAATAACTAATAATATATTATATTCATTATATATAATATTATGTAATGAATATGGTTATTAATATTGATGAATAACTACACTTTGAGACAGAAGCGTCTTGTTCTTAATAACTTAACATGAGTCTGATTTAGAAATGAAATACAGAAGTACTGTTAGAAATCTAATTGCTATCGAAATTTTTAAGAAATGTATTGAAAATTTACAAACTGGTTAAAATATAAAAAAATATATGGAACCGGATTGTATGGCGAATTGTACTATTTTAAGTTTACAGTTTACAATTAGAAAATATACAGACCCTATATTTTTAACATAGGGCTAATTCAATTTCAAGTGG
Source organism: Homalodisca vitripennis (assembly GCF_021130785.1). Taxonomy (NCBI): domain Eukaryota; kingdom Metazoa; phylum Arthropoda; class Insecta; order Hemiptera; family Cicadellidae; genus Homalodisca; species Homalodisca vitripennis. The sequence continues at coordinate 103,050,404 of NC_060210.1, forward strand.
TGAATGTTGATTTGTTGTTCTAAAGGGCGTAAAAACGGTAACGTACTTTGATGAAGGAGGCTAAGCCTTGGCGGCACGGCGGCGGCTTGACAGACCGAACCCTCACAAGGCTTTATCAGTCGGTGCTGTTACCATTTGGCAATGGCTTTACAAGGAATAGGTTCCCTTTAACGAATACCTTTACCCAATGTTAGGTAATGTTATGAAGAATGTGTCCTCACAGCTTTTAATGCTGAAGTTTGTTGTTGACGATGGAAGGTTTGAAAGAATAACAGGATTTCGGACATTTGCTATCGTACAGGTTATAAAAGTTATAAAACAACGTTTCGAGAATTGGAATCTATCCTCTTCGTCAGGTGGAGGACGTATTAATGTATAAAAAATAAAGAACAGAAAGAAGTATAGAAGGGAAAGAAATAAAAGGGATGAAACATACCCAAAATCTGCTTTGAGTCCAGGCCAGGCGTTGCCACTGCACAGGATGCGAATCTCGAACACAAATCACAAGTACGAGGATAACAATCACACATTACACTAACTAGCACAGGCTACAGTGGGATAGATTCCTATCCTGGAAACGTTGTTTATACCTTTTATAACTTATTATGATGGCAAATTTCCGAAATCCTTTTATCCTCTCCAATAACTCTTACAATATCGGCCCACGTTTTCATCTTTGAATTTGATGTGAATGAAGATAATTGTGTCCAGGGAGTATAGCATTGAAACGAATAATATTTTATAACAAGTGAAGAGACAACAGATGCACAAGAGGGTTGGATGCAAAGGCATCCAAGGAGCTTTAGAAAATCAGCTTCTTATTGAGGTCATTCTTGGCCGTAAATCGAGAATAAACAACAGCGAAGACTACTACTCGTATACATGGATACCTCATAAACGCAGCGCTAAGCATCTGCATATGTGTGAGTTACAGGCATTGAGCAATTATTCCATACTATAAAGATAGATATTGCTCTAATTTCTTAAAATGTCTAATTGGCAGCATTCGCGGAAATGAAATCCTTCGAAATGTGTCTTATACAAATAAATCTTTGATCAAACTTATAAAAATTACGATAAGGCTAATTATAAACGCCTGTCACTTCGTAAAACACACATAACGCATTGGATTCTTATCTTAGACCTAAGAATTATTCCTTCGCTGATGTGCTTGATACTGTGTTGCTGAGATAACTTGGTTACCAAACAATAGGGTAGGAACATCAAAGACATTCTGCACAAAGACAAAACAAAACTTTTAGCAAGTTCTAAGATGTAGTAATGAGTTTTAAATTAGAGAAAATGAAATTTTAAATGAAGCGACGCCTAGCGATGACAGTCGTGGCAGAACGAGTTGCAATTTGGATAAACGAATTTTCACCGGGTAGCGTCTCTGCATTTTCACCGAGCGTCGACCCTAAAAATGATGTTTACGCTTCGATTACAGGATTCGATCCATTAATAGGATAGATAGTTTCACGTTTAGTTTTCTATTTATAATCTACGAGTTATTATTTGGTAACTGTGAAATAATGTAAGTTTATGAATATTTTCAAATGTTTTTCTAACTTCCCATTTTTTGCAGATAGTGCAGACTGTAAATTTTAATAAAAGTGAATATTTTACCATGTATTTCAATTTAGATAATTTTCATAAACCTTTGCGAGGATTTTGAGAGTTAGCACGATTTTTGTTGTGGCATGTTGGTTTGATATGTTATTTACCTTACAAGCGCCAACCAGTCAATTTCGTTTACACTTTTGGTATTTTTAGAAATTCGAAGACGCAAAAAAGTTTTTGGATTCAGAACTTCCCAAAAAAAGTTCTTAGCGTTTTTTTTATAAGCTCACACACCTTAGCCATATGTTGAATGTTGTGTATTTATGATACAAACATTTTTTAATTACAAATAAAAAGATAAAAATAACTGTCTCAACTCACCATGAAATTATGGACTTTACCAGGAGAAATTATAGACTTTTTCTGATTTACCATTTTAGGAAATTTAAACATTGATTAAAAAAAAAAAAAAAAAAAAAAAAAAAAAAAGAGAGAGAGGTACCCAAACCTGTAACTGTAAGCGATGGAAATTCACCAGTCAAGTGTATATTACTGGAAGTATCCAATAATTTACATCATGAGTATGACAACATTCAAATAAACTGAGGATGTTGTGAGGCAAAAAATTGTGATTTTTAAAGTTAATGGGTTTTTGTATTATGTTGGTATTCTACGCCCCTCATTTTTATTTCGCTTAATGGCCTAAACGTTTATTCCCAGATTCCCTAGTAATGACAAGTAACTACTTGCCTCAAACACCAAAATATAGTTTTATCTGAGTATCTCAAGTTTGAAGAATATTTCATTTCTAGTGCATATAGCAATGTCAACAAACTTTGTAATTATCTTTACTTTATCGAATATACTCGTATTCGACACATGTTTGTTAGTGTTTGAGATAAAACACAAACACCGATGCGATCGAGACGAACCAAACTCTCTACTCTATCCTGTGTACATAATATAACTCTATTGGAAAGTATTTCTTTATGTATCGGATTTTAGGGAGCTGTCAATACCTAATATCATATTTCTAGAATGGCTTGTGAATATTATGTTTAAAATCATTCAGAGATGGAATGTATGTAATCCAACACTGTTATAAGGCCTATTATGGCCTATAATAGAGCGTATTATAGAGGCTTCATACGTTTTCACTGCTTTAATCACTTTTTCTTAGCTTTTGTATACATAAAAATTTAAAAAAATTAACTTATACATTTAAATTCTTCGTTTGTGGTATTTTTGTTAATTTCTGAGAAATATTTTAGTTTTTCTCTTGCAACTGATATATCTCTAGTGATTCACTTATTTGCCCTTTTAGGAAAAACTCTGATGGTTTTTGTAGGACAGCATATATTTAAATTAAAAAGCATGAAATCGTAAATCACTTTAAATTAGCGCTATACGGCAACCCGTAATATTACTCAATAGTTAAATTTAGAAAATTCAAATTTTCTTTGGTAAGGGAAGTGTTGACAGGAGCAATGTTTTCAGGCTTTATGTCTCTTTCTGTTTTGGTAATTGTAGGTTTCCTCTCAATTTTATTTACACTAATCCTCTTGGCCATAGTGGTCAAAGATAGCTGTGTAAGATTAGTAATGACGTTGTCTATGGCTGTCTGAGTTGTTGCAGTTATTTGTGTTGGAGTCGTGAGCACCAACTTAAGGCCAACAGTCAAAATAATACTTGTTTGGTGGTTGAATGTTTGGTTATAGTGTTGATGTTGAAGTGTCATGTCAGGACTTCAATTCTTCTCGTTGATAGGTCAGGTATATACTCGTAAGTAAGGATTCGTGTTTGGAAAAGAAATTTCTTCGTTTCCACTGGTAGAACTATAGAATCCAATGATAAAAGTTTTTGTCTTGATAAAAATTGTCTTCTTGAATTTTAATACCGACTGCTTCAAAATTTCCTTTGACTGTTTCCTAAACTGTTCAGGTGATAGCACATGTATTGTTGTTTTAGCACAGGGATTATTGGAATAACTCACGTAATATGTTATGTTAGTACAGGTTATTTTGTTGTTGTGCGCATGTTTCGTTGTGTTAGCACAGGAATTACTAGGAAAGCACAGGCAAAGTTTGTTATATTGGCAAAGGTTAAGTTTTGATAACATAGGTAATGTGGTAGCACAGGAATAATTGGAATAGCACAATGTTAGTTATGTTGGCACAGATTATGTAATGATGGCATAGGTAAACGTGATAGACATGTATTATTGTGGTTAACACACGTAATGTTTGTTATTTTGGCCCAGGTCATGTTGTAATAACATAGGTATTGTTTGCTAACGCAGGAACTATTGGAATACCACAGGTAATGTATGTTATATTGGCACAGCTTATGTTGTACCAGTACATGTATTGTTGTGTTAGCATAGGTAATGTTGTGGAAAAAACCTTAATACAAGACAAATTTAATGTAGTTTTTATAGAAAATTAAATTTTTCTTTAATTACTAGATTGCGGGTTTTTGCAACATCGTTAACTTGAAGGTTGTATAATAGATTCTAATCTTAGATATCTATATTACTAAAAAATCTGTAATTCCGATTTTCGTGTCTGAATTCTCATATAAACATAAAATGACTCCTACTATAAATAATGTGATATTACCTATTACACCAGGTTGTAGTAGTCTAAATTTCTATTTAAATTATAAGTCTCACGCTTTAAAGCCAAACTTTATGTGAAGCCAAAGAAGGTGCAGAGTCAAGTAAGAAGTCTCTATCTAAACTGTTAGTTAGCAGCTAAGCTGAGTTATGTGTTTAATCTCGCTTTACCTTGTAGCGTGAATCTATTAACGTTAAAGTTTTCAGAGTAAGTATTAAAGAGAACAGAGAGTCAGATATACGTGTTAATTAATTTATATCTTAGGTCTTTATCAAAATGTTCCTCTTTCTTTTCAAATTTTCCTCTACATATTGTAAATACTATACAGAGGCAGGATACCTACAATAAAATAAGTATTTTTATCTTAAATTCTATAATGTATTAACATATTAATTAATTATAAATCTGTAACTAAATTAACGTACTATATACACGAGTTTTCACGTTTTCAAACTTAGGCCCCTAAACTATGTCAAAGTATTTACTGTTTATATACTTACATTTTTCCTGAAATAACACATATTTTAATTTCCCAGGTCGAATATCGAGCTGAAAAAATAGATTTTGTTCTTCAAAGAAATATTAATGCGTCTTTAAGAACAAGTCACTTGTATAAAAATGTCTTAGTGGTTTCAGCACACATTCGCGATACTTGCTACTCTTTGATTTACACGTGATTATTCAAATAAAATATTTGCACATCTGTGTAAAGAAATATTTATTTCCTTCCTTCAGTGCCATGTGGTACACAGTTTAGCGTAATACACTGTGATTACACAGTGTTATACCCGTTTATTACAGGAACATTTTGAATAAATAAATCATTAAACACAATACCATTTTTAATTTTGTAACAGCTTAAACTTTGGTATACAGATCATAAAAATGCCTGTATGCTGATACAAGTAAAAGCCATCCTAAGCATATCGTACCCAAAAAATCCTCGCAGAACCTTTTTCAATTTACTCTTGCAACTTTCAAGTTTTTAAAAGTGTATATTTGAGATTCAATATGGAAAATATCTGTTTCTTCTACGAGGGATAGCACATACGGACATATGGTCAGTTGGTAGCCTCAATAACTCAGTTCATACTAACCATTTAAAATGTAGACAATTATAAAACTTACATTTTACGAATAACAAATAGGTACCCAAAGAATAAAAGTGTAATGCTTTTCAGTTTGGTTTTGGAATCAGGTGAGCCATGTGTCATCATTAATCGCAATCACTTGAATATCTGCTAAACAGAATTTTTAAGAAATGTTCACTTGTATTTATTGAAGAGTAGCTATTTCAGATTTGTTCGAAGCCATGAGGTCAGTACTACGATACAGAATTATAATATTTATATGTAAATCAATAAAGTTCATTATCCAACATATGAGAATTATCGTTAGTCACTATAATTTTCATGTAATTTATTTTTTTAATAAAAATTTTGTTTATTTTCTGAAAGAATAAGATTATTTGTAAGCTGATCAACATTTAAAATTCTTATTAAGATATTCTTTATTTACATTTTGTAATTTCCGTTTTCAATAATGTTCCATTGAGGAGTTTTTCCGTATGTTTTAGCCAACGTAAGAAACCTGCTAATGATTCACAATTATTTTGGGAAAATTCCATTAGGACTAATACAAATTTTAATTAAATTAAATGCACTTATGAACTTCTAGTAGGAGCTCCCCCAATAATTCAGTATTTGCCATTAAGCATTTAACAATTAGTAAGTATATAATTATTATTTAGCTACTGAAACATAGGGTTTTTGTTTAATCTTCTTTATTCTTCTCGACGGTATATATATATATATATATATATATATATATATATATATATATATATATCCAATTCTTGATAGTGGAGCAGGATATTCAATTCATAACTTTTACTATGTCAAGTCTAAAAATCTAATTTGTTTATGGAAACATCCGTTTCAATGTGTTTCACGAGAGAGACATTGTTTATAAGATAGCATTAAGATTAATAAGATTCAATAAGCCATTGCAAACATACCTAATGTTTTCATAGTAAAATAATATGTATAATAGTAAACAAATTAATGAATATCTAAATTTATGTATTTGTAGCTCATTTTAACCCTTCCTTTACTGCCATATCCAAACAACAAAAGTAATAAGCCCTCTATACCGCAGGTTTAGAAGAACAGTAAGTTATTTAAATCCTCAAGAGTGTGTTTCTCTGAATCTCACATTTCCTGGGCTGCCACTACTACATCTTGAATTTCCTGTTGGCTGCTTCAAGAGGTGTAGACTAACTATGAGATTTTACAATCCTATTAAGTGGCATTTGTCTCTGACCCTCTTATTCCCTTGAATGACACAACTTCGTCTTGATTTTTAGCTTGGCTGTTTCAGTAGAATAACAAAGAGATGTTGCAATCCTCCTGAGTGTTGTATGTCACAGAGCCTCACATTCCCTGGGCTGCTATAATTTCATCTTCAGTTTTCAGTTGGTTGTCTCAAAAAGGACTAGAATAACAAAGGGATATTGCAATCCTCCTGAGTGTTGTATGTCACAGAACCTCACATTCCCTGGGCTGCTATAATTTCATCTTCAGTCTTCAGTTGGTTGTCTCAAAAAGGACTAGAATAACAAAGGGATATTGCAATCCTCCTGAGTGTTGTATGTCACAGAACCTCACATTCCCTGGGCTGCTATAATTTCATCTTCAGTCTTCTGTTGGTTGTTTTAAAAAAGACTAGAATAACAAAGGGATATTGCAATCCTCCTGAGTGTTGTATGTCACAGAACCTCACATCCCCTGGGCTGCTATAACTTTATCTTCAGTCTTCTGCTGGTTGTCTCAAAAAGGACTAGAATAACAAAGAGATATTGCAATCCTGAGTGTTGTGTGTCACTGATCCTCTTATTCCTTTGGCTGACACAACTGTGACATGTTTCTTCTCGTGGCTGTTTCAGAAGATCTAGAAAAACAAATAGCTATTGCAATCCTCCTGAGTGTTGTACGTCACAGAACCTCACATTCCCTAGGCTGCTATAATTTCATCTTCAGTCTTCTGTTGGTTGTCTCAAAAGGACTAGAATAACAAAGAGATATTGCAATCCTCCTGAGTGTTGTGTGTCATTGAACCTGACAGTCCCTTGGCTGCCATAATTCCATATACAGTCTCCTTTTGTTTGTCTCCCTTTACTTCTTGTTGAATTTGTTTTCATATTTATTTATTAGGACGCATAAAGTAAACTTGTATAATTTGAGAAACCTTGTGTTGTGTACCAAGTTAAAAAAAATACATGAATCTTTGGTAAATGAAAAAGGCGTGTTTAATGGTTAACGTTTCGGTTTCAATCTTTTATATGAAATAAAACTGCTTGCGTTATATTTGAAGTAATGTTTATACACATAAAAGTATGTTTATATTTCATTTATATTGAAATAGATCAGGCTGTTTCCGTTTATACCAATTTAATTAACGTAAAAAGTCTGTTGACAGGTATTTGGTTCTCCAATCATATGTTTGCCTGGTTATTGAAACTCATATGTGACAGAACCGGTCAAATACAAAATAATTTAATCGTGAAAAGTAATTCTATACTACTCAAACTAAACATAACAAAGAGATATATCTTAGGTCTACACTAGTAGAGGTATCACGTTCGCCCAGCAAATGATGCCGTGTTCGAGTCCCGGTGCAGCAAGTACTGTTTATGATAACCTTTATTTTTTTATAATCTACTCTTATATCGAAATTAAATCAGGCTCTCACCGATTGTACAAATTGAATAAATGTAAAAGTCTATTTCTAAAGTTTATATCCATGAGACTATATCATGGGACATTACGTCAACTTCTATCAGTAAAGTGGTCGGGATGGACGGTAAAGGGCGGACACCCTCGCTTTACGTTTTGCTCTGGATATCAGTCATGTCGTGTATTCAAATTGTATTGTCTGGGGATTGTTTTACTCCTTTTAGTTTCCTATTTATTTTTTCTATTTAAATAGATCCTATTTAATTTAGTTAATTGTTTTGTACATTGGTAGCCAAAGTGCTAATTTTATATATGGAATCAGTACAGCCATTGCCTTCATGTTCTCTTTGTTCCAGATGACTTACAGCGATATCTCCAAAATTTAAAAATGGCCAAAATTTAAAATACTAATTATTGCGAATTGCATTTTTAATCAACATGATTAACTTAATTTAAGATAGTTTCAGTGTTAAATGTTACCATGTTTGTTAATTTAAATACAATATCAAGATTTGTACTTAAGTGACTATTTTCTACATATTTCACTTATATAATATAAATTATATTTAAGCTAGCTGTCTTAAAAGGATAAAAAATACACTGCTTAGAATTCTAGAACTTATTATTTTTATTTTTAAATTCGAATATCATTATCAGAAGTAAAGATAAGAAGGTTTTTGCATAACAATAAATATCTACTTGGTGAATAGACATCATTATCATAACAATTCTTAATCGTAACAACAAAACGTCGTATTGATTCATATGAAAGAATGCGACGGTATTAGTTTACTATCAAAGCACATGTTTGCGTTAAAAGGCAGTAAAATACGCACAGTGAACAAGTGAGGAAAGTTGTGATGAGTTTTTCCCGCCCCCGAGGAGGCAAATTACAACGTGGACACAATTTTAATATCCAACGTAAATCTTCCTCGCCACTTCTCCTGTCCCTACTATCTCACAAACTCTTGCCCACTACGGTGTGAATGAACCTCCCTTCATATTCGAGTTCACAAGTATATTAAAAGTGCACATGTATTTGGCTGTCGGCCATTATAGTGTCTGATCCCGTTATCACGGATTCTTGAGATCCGTTTGAAAAGAGAGAGATAATTTAGCGTCAATATATGCATTTGTAGTGGTTATAGTCATATGTAAAAATTAAGTGTCAAACTAAAAAACTAATAGGTTCTACCGAGTTTCAGCATCCACACCTCAGAAGGACGGTCCATGAAGTATCCGTCGTGTAAAAATTGAGACGTAAGTTTTATATCAATTGAAAGATTTGAATTAGAGAAAAACAATCAGAGATAAATTACATTTGTGCCGCAAAATGCTATTATTTAATGTATACGTTTTTATTTATTAAACTTCACAGTTTGTGTGTATTACCATGTAACCTGCGTATGTACATCGGCATGCACATGTATATCCAGTGTTTTCATCCCCATACGACTTAATAAATAATCAGCTGATATGAACCTTAAGACCATAGAAAAGATGAAACCCAGATTTCTAAGTAGAACAACTGTTAACAGCGTGATTCTACAGCCAGACCAACAAACTACAACTGACTGGACTTACCGGAACACTAGCGAATCCTGTTGATTAGTTGTAGTTATTAACCTCAGAGAGACATCTAAATTTGAAGTCTTTGCTCATGGCCAAGACATCAATATACATTACAATTGTAACGAAAAAGTACTTGAAATATGGCCCTTCAACCTTTAATGAAAGACCATTACAAGTCTTTCATATGTAGAATTGTGCTCTGAGAATTCAAGGAAAGCTTAGATTTTTATTATTTTAAATTAAATGTATTGATGAGATAAAATTAATATAGTAATAACGGAATTACTGACTATATATACTCTTATAATACTGATATGTATATAATAACTTATGTAATAATACTGATCTTTTATTATGTAATTATCAAGTATTTAAATGTAATACTCATTTATTTTCATGTTTACTTCAATTAGACGAGATTTTATCTACATTCGCACTACGTTTTTAATTCTAAGGGAATTAATTTTGGAAAATTAAGGTAATTAAACTCACTGCCCCCACTGAGGTTCTCAGCGAATAGCATACTATACAAAAACTAAATAAACGGCAGCTCTAAATAAATTTATATGATGGGCTCTCAATGCCAATGTCACAGTAAATATGCTCTACATCAATTATTTATTACTCTATTTAAATGACTTTGGTGTCATTAGATTTGTGATAATATTCTCTAAAAACTGTTATCCTTGTAGTTTTTGAGAAAAACTGCTGGATTTTTAAGATATTCAAAGTTTAAAAGTTATTATGGCCGCCATTTTGATAATACTAAACATAATTTCAAGTTATGTTTTTCAATAATTGGCTTTGTTGACGTAAACATTGAGCAAAAGTTTGTATAATTTAATTTTTTTGTTTTGGAGATATAAATGTTTTAATAAAAAATACACAGACAGACAGATGGGAAACTAAGCATCGGACAACCATTTTCATACGTTGAAATATGTTTGTCTTGACCTGAGCAATAACGTGATATACCTTTGTCCTGAGAGTTACGGGATACCCTGTATAATTCCCTTTTAATAATAATGAATAATGTTTTCTTTTGTATACCGATTAAAATATAACACACATTATAGTAGGACCATCCGATACGTGGCATTCGTAAAATAATTTTATGACATTTTTTAATGGAGTATTAGTTTATTAGTGTTAGAAGAAGGTCAATCACACCAGCAAGTACTAAATCTGCGAATATCTTTTTTAAAGAACGCCGAGTTACAAAACAGCACAATCTGTAGAATATAGTGCCTGGGAAATGAAATTCCTTCTCATTTAAACTACTTTGGCACCAGCCAAGCAGTATTTAACAACGTTTCTATCCTTTGCCCAACACTCTTTGTTTACTTTTGTTGTATTTGTAATTGTAATTGCTTTTTTAAATCGTAATTTGTTTTGTTTATGTTTTTATTATTAACTGTGATATTTCAGGCAATAAAAATTATGCGTTGACAAATCTTTTATCTTTATAGTGTTTTCACTTGTATAATTTATTATATTTATACACAATTTTATACACAATATTTATACTTGTATATACCTGTACACACAAGTACAGGTATATACAAGTTTTAAGTATATACTTTCTTGATCGGGAAAACAAGGCAAACTCAACAATGGCGCCAGAAATACCTTAAATCGGAGTAAATTAAAATGGCCATTTTAGGCATAATGTTTTTACCGAAATAGGCTTCACAGACCTGCGAACGTGTAGCCTATATATGATTGATTGGGGCAACAACGCAAACTCAACTTCAACTTACAAACTTACATAGAGCCACATCATTTATTACATCATAAGTGTGTTAACTGAAAAGCTGAGATCTTCAACTTTAGGCATCCACACTGGCCTAAAATAGTTCAATTGTTACTGAAATTGTTTATCAGGAAACAGTATAGAGAAATTCTAATTATTTGAAGGATACTTATAAAAACTGTTTCACTCTGCGACTTTCAGGACTCCTCTTAAAATTTAAATCTAAAATGGATCATAAGATTGGAATATCCTTCAGTGATTATCACTTAACTTAGGAGTGTTTACAATGTCACTTATAAGGAATATTCCTACGGTGTCCCCGTTTTTTCAGTATTAAATTGCGTGTGAAGCCACAGGTAACTGCTACTAATAATACGAGAGTTGTCTAGTACCCGCCATAATTAACCGGAACTTTTATTATTTGTACACTGTTGTAAAGGCTAACTTAATAAAAAAAGTGTGAATGCATCAAGTGCAATAGCACTCCGGGAAAAAATTTCATCCGTAGAATCTACATTTTATAAAACTTCATTTGTACGTAGACAAGAATGTGTTCTATGTCTAACCATGGAGTGTGACTCAGCGTGATTTGTGTCAATTTGTTTTCCTTATGTTTTTCTGTATGTTTATCTAACCGCAGCACATCCCGTAAACTAACTAACTTATTAATTTGAAATCTCGTATGCCACCTCATCGAAGCTTGTTTCGCGAAATGTGACAAGGCGTACTGGTGCCTTGTAATAACAATCTGTATCTATACTTCTTGGGCGAAAATTTTCTAAATAAGTATCCTGTTAAAAATATCCATGTTTATAGCTTTCTATTTTCATCGTATATTTCAGTTTATAGCTGAAATCAAATTTAGAAATTTTAGAACAGTATTGAGCACTTGAATCCCTTAAAGATTTTCATTGCGCAATTCCACGACCTGTGTTTGGTGAAAGAAAAACTCTTTCCGAACAATGTATGAAGCTGTCTGAATGAACAAGACCAAAGTGATTTGAGTGAGCGACGACTCCGTTGAGAAAATCGACGTAATGTCGAGAGCGGATTGTCAGTAAGAGTAACGGGGTGGGGGATGGTGGGTGGCGAGCTCAAAAATGGGACAGAGTACTGTAATGTCACAGTCACACATCGCTGGACCGGTAAATACAAGGGTGGGACACAATGTCCTTTCCACCCACTCCTATCTTGTTTATACATTTACATGTTCAAATACGAGAAAAATTTTATGGTCCAGTAATATTTCAGCTGTTTACACACATTTACAAATCTGTAAAACAGTTATTATTGTTACAATATTTTTATCTGTAGGATGTTAGTTAAATGTGTAAAATGTTCTAATATACAAGAATCTATTCGAGTATTTATTATTTCTATCCTTAAGCATTGCAAAAACATAAATTTAATATTGTAAAGTACAGAGCATTTCAGTGAACTTTAGCGCCTAATTTAACTGCAACGCGGATCTCCAATCTCCATTTTGAAAAAAAACAAAGAGATAGTAAATATATGAAACGATAAAGTTTTCTTAGCTTCGCACAGTAAAAACCAACGGTTAGACAGGAAAATTGGTGTTAAATCGACGTCAGATAAACATACAAAGATCGACCATTCGGCATAAAATGGCGACTTTAACTCTGATAATAGATAACTATTATTAATGTGTCCGATGATCGGTCAAAAGTTTTTCAAGCAAATAAAATTATTATTTTGTAATCTGTTTAACCATTTCGGTGCCATTTCCTTTCAACCTCAACCGAAATTAGCGTGGGTAACAATTAATTTCTCTCTTAGAAGATATACCTTTATAATTTCAAGGATTATCAGGTTGTGTGCAATTTTCTCTTCTAGACTAATAATGTAGGGATGCATTGTCATATTATACCTTAATCCACAGTCAAAAATTGTATGATTAATTTTATTGTATTTATTTGTGTAGGGTAAGTTAGTTTTTTATCAATTTTAAACTAACGTATTTATTGTAAAATAGCGCTTGATCTAGATCATAATAGTATAAATTGTTTAAGGGATAGTGATAAATATATAGTAATAAATGTAAGACTAAGACAGGTTAAGCTAAGGAGGAGATTAGGATTAAAATTAGAGGAGGGTTTAGTCTTTGGGGATTGACGTCTGTTAAAGCGCTCTTTAATCTTTGTTATTGAATATTATTCTGCTTTAGGAGTAAGCTACATATTAAATTAATATTGGATCATCCTGTGATTGAATCCTTAATTTGCATATGTTTGAAACAGTTGATAAAAAAGATGACTAAAACCACGAGGGTTCTATTCATGAATAGTTTACAAACTTTTGATTAATTTTGTGTCGTGAGTTCACGCAAATCTCACATGTGTTCAATCTTCTTACTTTGCTATGTGTATAGACATGAGATAAGTTAATCAGGGGTATGAATAAAAGAATACTCTATATATAAATATCACAAATAAAATGTATTACATTACTAAATCATTTCTAAGAATTCTACAAGTTTTACTGATGGAAGACTGTGATTGAGAGACAAGGCAAACAGTTCTTGGATCGATTTTAATTCCACAAACTACAAAAGTTCAGTCAGCAGGTGATAATAGCGGAGCCTTGATGTTCGTTGTAGGGCGGGGTGAGTGGAGGTGGGATTGGAGGGATGATTTGTAAATTTAATTGCTTCCAAACCAATACTGCTGGAACCCGACCAGATCTGCTTTTAGTGATCGAGTCAGGGTTAAACGGATCCTTCTCTTACAATACCGTCTACAAGCTCTTAGGAGCGCGGAACTGTTCAATCCCTACATTAATTTCTTGGGGTTTTAAATATGCCTAGCAAAAGTAAAACAGTCACCTAAGGAGTCAGGGTTGAACAGATCCTTCTCTTACAATACCGTCTACAAGCTCTTAGGAGCGCGGAACTGTTCAATCCCTACATTAATTTCTTGGGGTTTTAAATATGCCTAGCAAAAGTAAAACAGTCACCTAAGGAGTCAGGGTTTTACGGATCCTTCTCTTACAATACCGTCTACAAGCTCTTAGGAGCGCGGAACTTTTCAATCCCTACATTAACTTCTTGGGGTTTTAAATATGCCTAGCAAAAGTAAAACAGTCACCTAAGGAGTCAGGGTTGAACGGATCCTTCTCTTACAATACCGTTTACAAGCTCTTAGGAGCGCGGAACTGTTCAATCCCTACATTAATTTCTTGGGGTTTTAAAAATGTCCTAGAAAATTAAGAAAGTCAACTAAGGAGTCAGGGTTGAACGGACCCTTCTCTTACAATACCGTCTACAAGCTCTTAGGACCGCGGAACTGTTCAATCCCTACATTAACTTCTCGGGGTTTTAAAAATGTCCTGGAAAATTAAGAAAGTCACCTAAGGAGTCAGGGTTGAACGGACCCTTCTCTTACAATACCGTTCACAAGCTCTTAGGAGCGCGGAACTGTTCAATCCCTACATTAATTTCTCGGGGTTTTAAAAATGTCTTGGAAAATTAAAAATTCACCGAATGAATTAGGGTTGAACACATCCTTCTCTTACAATACTTTTGACAAGCTTTTAGGAACAGGGAATTGTGCCACCTCTATATTACACCCTCCCCCCCTTATATACTACCCCTGTATCTCTTGGTTTCTTAAATGTATTTTGCAACATAGGAAATGCACCTGAAAGACGAGTCAGGGTTAAACGGAACCATCTCTTACAATACCGTTGACAAGCTTTTAAGAGCGCTATGCCACCCCTACATTAATGTCTCGGGTTCTTGAATGTGTTGTAAAAGGCTAGGAAAGTCTCTAGGAGTAGAGAGTATTTCAACTGTCAAGTGCGTTTAATCTTATGTTTCTCTAATGGATACTTGTCATTCTTTGTAACTTTGTGTGACATATTCATAATAAGGCTAATGTAAACTTTTAACAGCGTTTGCAACACTGCATTTGTTCAATTCATGACAATTTTTTAATATTTCCAATCAGTAGTGAGCGACCAATTCACAACATACCATTTAGTTTTTTATTCTAAAGTTTATAAATCCTTATTTTTTGAAAATTCCTTTACTCAACACGGTTCTTTATTTATGGCGCAATTGTTGAGCATCTATTCACCGAGGTAAATCAGTTGACACTTGTTTATTCATCACAACTTGTTTAATTGTACCACAGTGTTTTAATAATTACAAATACTGATTACTTCCAGCTATAATTGTCTATTTCAGCTATCAAATTTTGTATTTTGTTAACAAAGTTGGATTTCTAATGAATAGAAATACATTCGGGATTAAATCGGAAATAATCTAATATTAGATGTAAATGTGGTAAATTCTAATTTCCAAACTAATATTTATCGATAGCAATTGAAAGGCAATGTTTTTATCAACTTCAAGAGCGATAATAAACAATATATAGCCTACTGAAACACTTTTATATTATTTCATAAATAATTTGTATAACTATACTATATAATCAGAATAATACAGTTTCAACTATTTAAAAGTTAACAAACTTGAAAATTGTTGTTAGCGAACTGTTAGATATAACAAAACAACGAAGACTCGGAAATAGATAATCACACAAACACTTACTGTTTCCCTGTATGTAAATCAAACTGGAATCATGTTCAATGGACGCTGGCTACAAATTGAACCAGACAACAGTCAGTCAGCAGTTAGGCTGCCTTTGATGGCTGATAATGGTACATACCGTTGATAACTGCCTAGGCCCTTTGCCTGTTCAACTGTCACCTCTGATTAATTATTAAAGGTTAATTAGTATATCGATTGATTATTACTAGTTAATCAACGATAATCAATTACAGTAATTGGCATGCTATAGGGTAGTATCAGAATCCATACACACGACAGACTATAATCAAAATTTAATAACCCGTGTCGAATTATTTATTACTAAGTAAATATTTACTACTAATTCTATTTTGTTGTTAACTGAATACAATTTGTGGGCAATATTGGTGGATTTTCCTGGTTGTACAAACCCGTAAAAGATTATTTAGTTATTACTATACCTCCTAATTCCATAGAATATATTTGGTAGAACAAATAAATATATTATTTAAAATCCAATACTCCAATATGTGAAACTGAAGTTTTAGTATTAATTGTGTCCTAGACGTTGTCCATTTCCAATGACGTCAGATATCAGGATAATGACTTAGATACGAACTTGTGTAATATCTACCCGTGGGTCTGCGAAAGTATTGTTAATGTGATAAAAAATGACTAGGGCTTCCATAAATTTTAAAAATCTGTGTATGCTCGTTTTACAAGTAAATATGTAGTATTTAATATTCAATTCAAATAAATTTACAGATGTCCGTTACTTTTAAATTATTTATTTATGTGATATGTATTATTTGTGATACAATGTATATTAAATTTGTAATTCTTTATCATTTTTAATTACTATTATACAGAGTGTCTTAAAACTTCCAACCCCCCTCTAATTAACTTTCTTATCAGAGATGAAGTGATTTACTTTGGGGTATAATTTTATAACCAACTGATGAGTTTTTGATCTCTGGACATTTTTGACCCCCCTCTCCACCATCCTCACCAATGGGGTAGTTTGGGAGTCTCTTATTAAGTCAACCTGGTAACTAATAAGAGATAACATGTCAAAACCTGCCAATGGTATTTCCAGAGCTTCTTACTGGACTTTGGTCAGACAAAAAACCTAATAAATGCTATGTTTTTCATGGTTGTTGATATTTTTTGATCTCTTTAAGATATGGTGTTGAAGTTCTCAAGATAACAAGTGAGTGAATGATATAACTTTCTTACAATAACTTTAAATTTAACTAGATTTGAGAAGGTTTTATATAACAACGTTTGTTGTATCTCCAATAACTCGTGAGGTTGGCCGATGATATTTTTGTATCCCCAATAACTTGTGAGTTTGGTCGATATTTTGTTGTATCCCCCAATAACTCTTGAGGTCGGCCAATATTTTTTGTATCCCCCAATAACTCTTGGGGTCGGCCAATATTTTGTTGTATCCCCCAATAACTCGTGAGGTCGGCCAATATTTTGTTGTATCCCCAATAACTCGTGAGGTCGGCCAACATTTTGTTGTATCCTCAATAACTCGTGAGGTCGGCTAACATTTTGTTGTATCCTCAATAACTCGTGAGGTCGACCAATACTTTGTTGTATTCCCCAATAACTCGTAAGGTCGGCCAATATTTTGTTGTATCCCCAATAACTCGTGAGGTCGGCCGATATTTTGTTGTATCCCAAATAACTCGTGAGGTCGGCCGATGTAGACTGTAGCACTGCACTCTAAAATCATTTAAAAACGTAAATGTGGCATAGATCTCTATATTTAATAACAGAATCGGTAACTCCGTAATATTATAACAGTCCGAATCGGGCAGGGATTGAACCGTCGATACGTCTCCGGATCCTGTGAAGGCCGATTGGGACATTGATCCCAATCAAGGGCGAACTATGTCATTTATTTATTTATATTGTCTTTTCGGAGATATCAGATAACATTACTGCAAAATTTATATTTTCTTGTGATTTACTGTATAAATTAGCGAACACAATGGAATATATTATTTGTATTCCGGGCTGGGCTGCATAGGTGTGTCTTGGTTTACAAAAGTAACTAATATATCAATACAATTAATCTAACATCCAATCCATATTAGTAATGTAGAAGAAAATTTAATTACTCAATGCATCTAGATCCATCGCTCCTGGATGTCATTGGCCAAGAGTCTTCCGTCAGACGTTACTTCTATCGGAAGTAGTAAGGGATGTTTACTAAGGACATTTTCAGTCTTAAAGGAACCCTTGTGCTACTTCAGAAGTGACCGGATATTCAGGATGGTTAAAATTGAGGGTAGGGGATTGACTCCTGTTGAAATCCTATGAGAAGAGATAGCGGGCCAGTCACCATGGAAGAAGGTGAGTTTAGTTAATGTCCGGCCTTTTCCAGTTACAACGGGTAGGGACTGTTAACCCTTGTCCTGTTAAACCGAATTACTCCCTCATGTTTAGGCTTAATGTTAAGAGAACCCAGACATGTACACCTGTTCTCTTTACTTAGGAACTTAAAACCTCTCACTGCTGAAGTTCTTTCAGCTAAACCGACTGAAAAAACAATTATCGGAAAAGTGTGCATGACTCTAAGGCAATAAAAGAGTCAGAACAGGAAAGAAGACAGCACATTCGAAGTAGCTAGGACTCGCTAAAATATAAACTAACCAATCACGCACTGTAAACAAGTGAATGCTAGGTAGATAACACTAGTGGACGTGGACTGCTCCTGGCACCATCAGTTCTGCATCGAGGGATTAAATGCGGCGTTCAGAGAGTGACTCGGGTTTAAGCGGATGAAGAACATAGAATCGAAGAAAAATGCGTCACGGACAACTGTTTCGAGTTGGAAGACGGTCATGTGTAAAAATTTAATATCCCTTAGTGTTACTTGAAAATTGCTTTAAATTTCAATTTAAAATGGAATTGTACAAAAAAGTTAATCTGTACTGTTTTAAGAATAACTATTAGTGTTTTAATACGTTGATGCAATTACATACAACCTTCGATGATAAACAATGGTGAATTTTGTTCGCAGTTTTCCGATGTCCGTCTGTTAACAAAGAGTTGCACCAAGGCCTGTCCGTGGTCATGGTCTCCGACAGTTGGTAGTTTTGTCCTTTTAATGATAACTTTCAATCAATTACTTAATGGTAATTTATTCACGCAGAATATACAAAAACATTTAAATACAGCCTATTGTTTAAAAAATCAAGACTTTCTCACTTTTATTTTATTTTTCATGTCTATAAAAAGTTTATTTTAATTTTATTTTATTTTTTTACTTAATTTCCTTTAAAATATACTAAAATTTTGACGGTTCATACCAACTGAGTACTCTGTTGTGACTCGTAATACATTAGTAGCCCATGTGAGAGTATTTCTCAAATAATTAAATTAGAATTTTTTTTACAAATTACAGTTTAAAAACCAAATATATAATTTAATTATTTTATTATATATTTTTTAAGACAGGGAATATATTTGTATCTAGGATAATATAACGACGACCCGTGATAACGGAAACGTCAGATGATGATGATGATGATAATATATTCATTCAATATATTCTAATGTTATCTAGAAAAATATGTATCTTTTGGTAATTTTTCTGAGAATAAAAACGATTTTGATTTGAGATATGATAATTATAATTTTAGAACATTATTTACATAAGAAATTATTTATAGAGTGTAAAGATTAGCCTATTATTGATTGAAACATTAACTGTATTGTTGTACCAAAACAAATTACCTAATTATTTCTGTGTTACTTATCCCACACCATCCTACCATTTTACCTATACCTTTACCCCTTAACAAAATTTAAAAAAAATAGTTTTGCGTGTGAGTTGGCACGAAGTGTCATTAGATAGTTTAGAATAACTTTAGATTGACGTGAACTTTAAATAGCATCCTAACATCTATATCATATAAAATGAATATATATATCCCATGATCACTCATTCCTAGGTCGATAGCCTTGAACAAACAAAAAAGTTGTATAAGTTCTGCTGACATAATTATTTCAATAACTCGCTGGGGTTTTCGAGAATGAAGAGCAAGACTTTTCTTGCTAGCAACGTATGACAATATTTAACCTCCGGTAAGTCAACTATACATGACAAACTGTGCTATATAACATTTAATGTAACATTGTACCGTATAACATTCATATATGAAGCTCTTGTTTACTTATCGGTGGACAAAAGATTACAAATGCTAAATAAAAACACACATACTTATTACGTGTTACTATCTATACAATGTTTATAGCATATTATGTGAGTTCTTTTTAAGTTAAAATATTAATAAACTTAACTAACATATTGTATTTTACGTAAGGAGAAACTTTCGTCTACAAATGTCTAATAATGTTCTTGTTGTATCTATTAAGTCTTTGATGAAAAATTTATCTGCCAATTTTAATTACTAATCTAGTTTATCTTAATCAGTAATTTCAATACTTTCGTTATTAATATTTTAATTTTAATTTCATTTGATTTAATCGTAATTTGCATAGTACAATTAATTACTCAAATATATTTTGCATTCATAAGAAGTTCTGTTATGATTTAATCTGCTTAGCCATACGTACATCTAACATTAATTTGCATTAATTACATCTCATCTTTCTAATTGATTCATAAATTATTATAAATGAGTTTTTACGATTACATTGATCTTTGTCCTTACTTAAATGAGACCTTTTAAATTAAGATTTTCTTTCATTGTATCGTTATTAATTAGAAGCCAATACTCTAACCGCGCTGGTCTGAATACTGGTTTTGTTACTTTGCAAAGGCTAACTTTAATTGATCTGACCTAATTAAACAGGTGGAGATGTCCAATTATAAACAATACTAACTCCTAAGGCTACTGTTGGCTGCACCCTAAGGCCAGAGATGCCTCGGGGCATGTAAAGGAATTGTTTTTTGGTTAGAATAGTTTTTAACTGTTTTAGTCACAGCCTTTTCTGAAGACAGTAAAAATGTTTAAAAACATGCTTATAATTCCACAAGGTCTTGTAGGAGTTTAAACCAAATAATTAAATCAGACCAAAGAAAAACATCTGGAGGATGAGGATATGAATTTTAATGTCAATTTTGTATCAATGAAAGACGAGTTAAAGAAACAACATGTTTTACATATAAAAATTTAACTCCCTTAAAACATCATTTCATTTTATAAAGTGATACATCCTAGGTTAAATATAATTTTATCATTCTCTTAAGTCATAACTCATTTACTTTGTGTAAAAA
Source organism: Homalodisca vitripennis (assembly GCF_021130785.1). Classification (NCBI taxonomy): domain Eukaryota; kingdom Metazoa; phylum Arthropoda; class Insecta; order Hemiptera; family Cicadellidae; genus Homalodisca; species Homalodisca vitripennis. The sequence goes on from NC_060210.1 coordinate 103,071,447, forward strand.
TGCACATAATTTTATTCATTCGTTTTTCCTTAGGACTGGTTTCCAAAATTTCCAAAATTAATTAAAATATTAAGTTTTTTACTATTTTAAACTCCGATTTCACTACCTAAAGTCAAGGAGTTGGTGATGAGAAGTCAAGGGATCTCGGACCGATGATACATTGGGGCCGAGAAATTCAGACTGGAGAGACTTAGATTGTTATTGTTCCAGTCTAGAACACTAGGGAATGGTGTCTGAAAAGAACCCGGCAATATCAAAGAACCACAATCCACTGTATGCATCAGGTGGCTTCAGAAGATCCATGACGCTGTGAGTACCACGATCTAGAGGATCCTGGACCTAGTATAAGGCCAGAAATAACTCGTAATTCCGGAAGATTAATCGTTAGAGATTCAACTGTTAGGTTTGATTAATTCCTATTAAGATCTTTTGTTTTTCACATAGTTTTTTGTTTATTTTAGAATATGAATAGTTTAATTTTTTTAGATTAGATAGACCTATTTTAAGATGCATTTTCAAATTGCGTTTTATCTGTGTTATTTATAATTTTTTTTACCTGAAATAGCTGTTTTTATATAGGCAAAAGATACAAGAGGCAGTTTCAATAAGGTTAAATCAAATGTTCTCGGACGAAGAGTAAATCCCGTGACTTTAAACCACTCTTGATATGAAAATAGAATTATTTCGTCTAAAAGAAGTAGGTTTAGGGATCTTGGAAGATTGGATCAGGCCTTACCGTCAGAGAGCTCAACAGGCAATACGGAGACATACCGTTTAAATAATTCTCAGGAACTCAGCACTGAACCGTTGTTCATGTATCGTTACTTTTCTCCAATATAGTTCTTTTTAAATTTACCACTTAAGTTATATACTGTTTTAGTACTTTAGATACTATTGTTCAATATTATTGTATATACATTTTAAACTACCATATTAGCTCTCTATATAAAATATAGAATAATAATGTATTTTTACTTTTAAATAGTATTTATTGATTTAACTTACAGTACTAACTTGTCTCAAAAGATTGTTAAATATTTTTTGAGGTAACTTACTACTGTTCATTTTATCCCATCTCAGTCATTTACTTTTTGTTACTTACTACATTTTAAACGGTTATGTTTATATACTCATTAACATAGTTTTCCACACTTGTATCAATTCAGTAATTTTCTTGTATAGTGAATGACACTAGAAGTTGGCATGGTTATTGTGTACTTACAGACACGTGAGGAGTAGACGGGAGCTGATGCACGACGCGACGCTCGAGGCACCGCGACGCCCGGTTCAGACTGAGGAGAGCGCCGAGCTCTACTAGCCGTCCCACAAACGTGCGCTCCGTGCCCAGGCCGTGCTGCGAACATCGCCCCAGTCGATACGACCCGAGTGATTGTTGGCCACAGAGGCGTGAAGTGAGGCGGGTTTGACTGTTAACTGAAGGGTTGTTAGTGTTCCCCCATTGTTGACAACATTGTTGTCCTTACCTGAACTTGCTGGCTGACTAGGGTTTAATAATAACAATGCGCTAGAAGTGATTTGTTTACACGAGTTATTGCAGATAATTCAACTTTTCTTAAATTTAAATTTAAAAGTTAATCAATATCTCTTTTATAAATTCATGAACATACGGGTATTATTCAAAAATTATTATAATAAAAAATATTATACATTACGTTATTGCTCTTTCTTAAGGTTTTAATGTAGTGGGCCAAAATAATTCTATCAGTTTCCGTTTTTATTTTTAACGAATGCTATTTGTAGTGAAAGATATAAACCTCGTCTTTGCAATCTGCAAACACCACTGATTCAAATATTGCACACTCAATATTTTATAGTTTAGCCTGAGTGTTAAGCTTTTAAAAAATAAATGTAAACCAATGTTTGGCCACTGAAAGTGTCAACAGCTATTAGTATATTTAGATAAAATAACGTAAATATTATCACGTTTCAAAATTCTGAAATGTTCCGGAAAACTTTAATAATTTTTCTCCTCATACAAACCTTCCTCAAGACGAATATTAAAATAAAGAATTAGTCTAACGTGTCCAGCTGTTTCTCGGCATTAGTGCTAGACAACATATTTAACGATTAATTTTTATTTAAGGTTTTTAACACAATTAAATAATACGAAACTGTTAATTAACGTACACAATTTATTATCAAACAAATCCTGTAACTGACATGGGAAGATGAATTAGTTTGAAAATGTATGAACCGCGAGTACAGTTCCTGCAAGGCCAACCTGGTGAACATCGCCTTGATGTAAGGATTTTTATTTTACTGGCTGCCTGCCACATGTACTCTTAATATATATATACATATATATATATATATATATATATATATATATATATATATATATTAAGAGTACATGTACATATATATAAAGAGTATATATTAAGAGTATTATTTTATTTTTCATTAATCCAATAAAAAATAGATATCTAGTAGTATGGAGAATCTATATAAACTTTAATACTTTTAATCTATATATATATATATATATATATATATATATATATATATATATATATATATACTCTTTGTGTCTGATTACTATAGACACTATCTATGCAAGTTATCACTCGAAATTATTTTTTATCTTGGGATAAATAACTCTTAAAGTTATCCATATTTATTGTTTTATTTACAACACTGTTATATTCCTGTATATAACTGGATTTGAATTTTCATGTTTGTACGAATACATTTCAGATATCAATCTAAAAATTTTTTTCAATGTCACCATACACTCATCTTTAAATTTTACTATAGCTTTCTTGTTTGTACTGCTAAACACTCGTAATTTATGAAACAATCTTGAAACATCTAGAACTGTAAATAAAATCTAATTTTTTTAAATTTCACTTTAGATTTTTACATGTGTGATTTTATACAATTTTCATCAAATATTTTAGAGCATATCATTTTCTATCTTTGCTTGACGCTTTGAAATATTCATTTCTTAGTTTTCGAACATAACATCGTTTTCCAAAAACTGAATTGTTCATTAATATATGAACATAAATATATTTCAAAATTACTTGTAGAGTTCTCATGTTACTATTAAAATCTATGTATTCTTTCATATATGGTGTTTGATCAAATGCAAAAACTTGATCAACATGTTTCAAAATCATTCCATGTTCTAGATAATACTATTTTAAATTTCTCTAATGAACTCCATACTTAGGTTCACTAATAAGTTGTGTGTATAATTTATTTTTATAATTTTCTGGGTAATGTGGTAGATATTATGAATTTTTTTTATTTTTGGGATCGTCTAAATTAACTATATCCTTAATACTCAGGAAATCGATATAATCGAGCTTAAGATTGAATAAACAGTGTGTGTGTGTGTGTGTGTGTGTGTGTGTGTGTGTGTGTGTGTGTGCGTGTGTGTGTGTGTGTGTGTGTGGTGTGTGTGCGTGCGTGTGTGTGCGTGTGTGTGTGTGTGTGTGTGTGTGTGTGTGTGTGTGTGTGTGTGTGTGTGTGTGTGTGTGTGTGTGTGTGTGTGTGTGTGTGTGTGTGTGTGTGTGTGTGTGTGTGTGTGTGTGTGTTACACATTAACATTAACAATAATGAGGATTGTTGTTTTATTCTGCAGTTAGATGTACTATTGAAAAACAAAAATTTCTCCCTAAACGAGATAAACAATATTAAAAATCTGTTTGACATTTTTGTATATGATTATCTAATGTCATTTAAAAATGTTAAATTATTTATAACATGTTTTTTCAAAGCATAACGATCCGAATATGTCAATAAATATTCATGAGTGTAATGGAAAACTTACTATTGTAAGTGCCACTGAACATTTCTGAAATTTGTGACGTTGAATTAAATATTGATTAGTTGAATATTAATCAAGAAAATAAATCTTATTATGTTTTAATAACCGACAAATATATTTGTTTCTTCCCAACTTTAAAAAAACAAAGAGAAATAATTTGTATACACAGTGTGTAAAACGATTTTAAAAATTCAGCGCCTTTGCAGATCGTTTAGAAATCTGTAAACACGCGAAGTTTGCAAACCAATTATGCAATTCGCAGATCAAACGTCAAAATTCTTAACCGTCAGAGGAAATTTTTTAATATTCATGTAATTTTCATGGATTTTTAAAGTATTTTAGAGAAAATTCCAACTTGTACAAATACTCCTATAAAATCGAAAAGGAACTAAAATTCAAAAGCATATTCCTTATGATCTAGTTTCAAATGTAACAAATAAATGAACAAGCCTATATGTTGTGGAGTAAAGTCTGAAGAAGATTTAATAAGATTAGAAATAATAAATAAATAGCTTCATCTTCATTTTAGCAATGGATTTATAAAATTAAATTGTTCAACTTTGACACACCATGTATGGAGTGACCGAGCTTATTGACGGCTTTTTCACAATAGAAGTATAGATTAGATGTATTTATTTGGAAATTGTTCTCACATTCGAACTAGTTTTTATGCTTGAGTAAAACCACACTCGATGTAGTGTACTTACTCGTATTTGACGAATATCTTCCAATATTTCCTTAAAAGTTTAAAGATAATCAAATCAATAACGATTGCTAGTTAATCAATTGAAAAAGAGCAATCGTTCGAGTTAAACTGTGATTCGGATCTGAAATTAGTTTTTAACCAAACTACTCTCATCGACTTTTGGATTCAAAGACGCCAAGACTACTGTGAGATCGCAGATAGAGTAGTGAAATGTTTGCTACCCTTCACGTCTTCGTACTTGAGTGAAGATGGATTTTCATCCTTTATATATCTAAAAACAGGTATATAAAGAGTGCCCTCTGTTGATAATGGTTGCGTTTAAAATTGAGCGCCATTTCACCAGACATTACAAGTTTAAGTCGATCAATCCAAGCCCACCCATCTCATTCATCTGTTCAATAAAACTGTTTTATACCGTCGCAATACCGTAATTACATTTAAAAGATATAAAATTCGTTCTGGTAAAGATTTTTAAAATTTTTGTCTATGTTTTTGAAATAATCCTGGTTTTGTTTCTGCGGTACTTTGGGATTATACCGACCACACCAGTATGAAGAACACAAAAATAGAAATTTATAGAAACAAACATGATAGAACGAAAAAACAACTCTTCAATTACAAAATTACAAACTTACAAGCATTTCCAGGTATTGTGATCGGTATTGTTGTCGCTGTTATCTTATCTTTCTCGAGAATCCTGATTACGGCAGGCCGCGCGGCATCACGTGATTTGCACGGTACATAATTGCCTTTCCATTTCAATTCAATTTATATTTCTGATTAGCCCCTCTAGAATTTGATATTTTACTGATAGGTACTATCTCGAGGGATGTTTTTCTTTCGTCGACATCAGCGCGGGGCAGCACCGAAGGTGCTGTCGAAGCCCGCGCTGATGGCCGGAGGCACTCGCATTTTGGGTGGCGGAATGTGATCAAGAATAAAAACAAGTTTTGAGTGTTTTTTTAATAAAGAGTTTAGTTTGGTAAATGTTTGTTTTTGTTAAATTTTTGTGTTTGGAGAAATGTAGAGGTAAAACACGAAAGTACAACAAAGCGATGCACCAGCTGAACGGGCGGCGAGGCTCTGCAATCACGTTATCTACTAGACGCTCGACTTTGACCTCTGTCTGAGGATGGGGAGGGGTTTGCGATAAGACAATTCCTGTTTTTATACTGACGAAATAGTCTTCTACGCTAATCTAGTAATCAGTAGAAGCAAAATGTTAAATAACGATTCATGTCTGGGTGTGGTCGGTATAATCCCAAAGTACCGTTTCTGCTGCTATTCAACACATTTAGCGTTTAACTTTATGAAATTAATAATATTTTATTACATATTTCAGTTACTACACTAAATTAAAAAATCTTTAAACAAATTTTTCAATTGATCTTTAAAAGTCGATTTTTGTTGTATTTATTGTAACGGTAAAACAGCAACTCTTACCTAAAAATGGTCTATTTTATGTAAGAATCGTAAACCTTAAACACTTCTGTTATAAAATATTAACTGGTCACTAAGAACCTTGCTGGTCATTTTTCTATTGACTAGTGTCATGTTTTTCAACTTTCTGGCCATCCTTGGACTTAACGCTTTCTTCCGGCCACATTTTCCGATACAGCTGGATTTATAAATACCACTGATATCAAGTGTTTTCTTGATCCTACTAACTGACTTCTGTGAAATATTTAGTCTGTGTGCTATTTCAGTTTGTGTGTAATGTTGTTCTTCCAAAAGAACCTTGGCCACAGCACATTTCCTTGGTGAAAGGTCCGCCTTTTTACCCATTTCCTGATAATTTTATAAATAGCCAATAAGGAAGTAAAAAAGTGGTTTCATATACTCACAAATGACCTTAAACTTACTTTAATAATAACAGAACACACTAATAGAAAGATCTACTGAACCTAAAACATGTTAACCACATGAAAAATTAACTGTAGCCTGATTGTGGTTATGGAGCTGGTAGATTTGTAAAGGCAGATTATAAACAAAACAGGCAGTGTTGCCACCCGCCAACATAAAATTACCAAATTTTCCGCTAATACTATTCTAAAGTAACACACGAATGAGGGTATATACTTTAACATATACCAAAATGAAATTAAACATTTTTTTAGTAAAAATTGAGAAGAAAAAAACACAAAAATGTACTTTAGTCTAATAATTTGGCCAGCACTGTAGTTTCAAATGTAACAAATAAATGAACAAGCCTATATGTTGTGGAGTAAAGTCTGAAGAAGATTTACCGAATGTTCCAATAATTTAATAAAAAAACTCAATAAATTGTCAAAATAAAATGTGCTATACATAACAAAAATATAATTCTTAATAAACAAAAATCTATTAATTTAACTGTAGAAAAGGAAATCTTATATCAATTAAAAATCTATAAAATTTGCGAAAATAAATAATTTAATAGTAAAAAATTATTAAAGATCATTGATTATTTAACTGGAAATTTGATAGGGGTAGCTCATAACATTTGTAATTTTAAATACAAAATTACCCCAAATATTGTTTTTTTTTTTTTTTTTGTGTCGCAACTATGAATGACACTCGTTTATACAGAAAGGAACTAGTAAAACAATATGGAAATGTTAAGTTAACAGCAAACAATGATGGAAGATACATAAATTATTCTGTACATTTTAAATATGGATATGAGTTTGATGGTAATAAACCTAGAAAAACATATGAAATTCTCATACATAGATACATTCAGACTTCTACAGAAAAGTTTGGAACAGGATGAATTTAAACATACTAACAGTTAATTATAATGTTTTTAACTAAATAATAGAACGAAATCCGAATGGTGAAGAGGAAATCTTTAATAATCTTTTATGTGGTAAAGGAATATTTTCTCATGAGTTCATCGATTGTATTGATTTACACTCAATTTTAACTGACGGAAGCTTATTTGAAAATTATTATTAATATTATTTAGGACAAATTGGAAGAGAAAACTTGGAAATTATTCTGATTCATTCAATATTTAAGATGTTCTATTACTTACAGATATTTTTTAAATGTTAGATAAGTTTGCTTAAACTGTTATAAATTAGATCTCGAACATTAAAGAAGAGCTGTTTAATAATGCACATTGTTGAAAACAGCTATTTGATTGAAGAATATTGCTTGTGCTATAAAAAATAACCTAACCTCCTTCATTACAGTTTTAATAATATTGAAGTTAGAGAAATGGCTTTTAATGTTGAACAAAAAGTGAAGTGTTGTGCGTAGGCTATTGCTTTTGGTAACATTACAGAAGCAATTAGACAATTTCAGGTTGCCTACCCAGGAGTTGAACCACCTAGCAATCCAACAATAACTAAGTAGAAAAATCTTTTGTTAGAAACTGGAAGTGTCGTAAAAAGTACTCTAGAGGATCAAATTAATGAGGAAAGAGAAGTAGTAGTATGCGCATCAATGCTCCACTCTCTAGGTAAACCGAAATCACTAAGGAAGGTTGAATTTGAAACTGGTGTTCCAAAGTATTCAATACAGAGAATAATTAAGAAAAACAAAATTAAATTTTACAAAAGGCACCTAGTCCGTAATCTTCTTGAAGATGATCTGGACAGGAGAGTGGAATTTTGTTCTCGTATCATTGAGTTTGATGAGCTAGATCCTAATTGACATACTCAAATTTTTTGTTCCAGACCAGTCCACTTTCTACCGCAATGGGGCTGTAAATAGGCATAATTGTAATTATTACAACACCGGTAAACCACACATTTTTGTAAAGACTTTTAGGACATTCCAAAGAGTACAATGACTGGGAATAGGTATAGATAGGTTTTAAATGAACAAGTCTTGCCTCATTTTACAGTTCCAGAAATGGATCAAGCGATCTTCCAACAATATGGTGCTCCTCCTCATTTCACGAATCCTGTCAAGCGATTACTCGTAAATGACAATCTTCATGGCCGTTGGACTGGTCGTGGAAGTGATTTTCTAGATTAGCCACTCCGATCCCCAGATTTAACTGTGTGTAATTTCTTTCTGAGGAACAAGTTTGTACTCGTAGCTTCAATAATGATGAGGAATTAAAACAATCAATTGAAGAGGCACTTCTCTGGATACTGCAGAATGTCTTTGTAAGAGCTTACGATTCATTTGTTAAGCGCTGTTTCAGTGTGTCGCTGTGGATGGATTAGAGTTCGAATAATTGTGGACTGTAATTGTAGGGTTTTTAATAGGCTATGTTCTAATTTTCTGATTGAAATACTTTATTTTTCTAGAATATGACAATAATTTTACAAAACCAAAAATACTGTTTCTTTTTACTATTTTTAAAGTATAGTTTTTCAAAATGCCACAGTTTGGGTCAACAATGGCTAGGGAGCTGAAATTTTCACAGAATATTTTTAAAACTTATTTACTAAATTGTGTAGAGTTTAAAAATGTTCGGTGCATAAATGGGCAAGTAATATACATTCAAATATTTGAACCTCTTCGTGGGACACCCGGTATATTGTATAAAGCATATTTAAAGGATTGTGATGAACCACAACCAGAAAATGTTCATCATAAATATTATTTGCATTATATATTAACGCAATATTATGTGTGTTTGTGCCACAAATTTTATCACAAAATTTACCTAATGATGATATAAAATAGTTGGATCCTAAAATATATACGATAAACACGGAAGAACGGAAAGATATAATTTTACAATATACTGTTATAAAATACATACAAGATACATATTTCTAAGGTCCATAATACTGTTGTCAGAAGTTCATCTCTGAATAAGTGTTTATTTATGTCCACACTCAGAGACTTAGATAGCCGGATTGAGTGAAAAAAATTAGGAGATTCCCGGTACTCAACTTTGACAATATTTGAGATGCGATAGTGAATATTTTTAAATTGTTAAGCCGTAAAATATTCTAGTTTATAGAGCACAGGACATTTACATCATGGCCTAATGGTCTGTGGATTTGAGCTTTAGGTTTTGTACAGTGTTATAAAAATAGGTTTTGTAAATGTATTTGTTTATTTTATAGGGAATACATATATTTGTAAAAATTATAATTTATTTCAATATTTCCTTTCCGCATTCTAGTGTGTTTTAAAATGAGGTGACGCTATATTATATAGAAGGAGTATGTCGCGTATCAGGTTGCGTTGGGGTTGCAAAATTTCAAGTCTATAGCTCATTCCTTTTTCGAGATCTCTTGTGGACAGACTGAGAAAAACAGAAAAGAAATTCTTCTTCTTCCGTCAGACAAAAGAAAAATTGTGTCAGTTGAGTGATAATAAACCCAGCCACTTTCCATGGTTGGGCATCCACCTTTGTAGAACTTGTTGTTGTGTTAGTAGAAATGAAGTTCTATGCAAAGTTTCTACAGATTTAATCTTTCTAGTGAATCTACATTTTTGTTCATTGAGTTAAGTTTCATAGTTTCAATGATAAATAATAAAAGTTGCTGTGAACTAGGAAAGGGATTGATTACAAAGAAGTCATATCTTGTCACCGACATTTACAATTGATTTTCTACTCTATAATTTTTTCCTCTTTAATCTAAGAACAAAATTCTACACACAAAATCACCAAAAAATAATATTGTATACTTTTGGGTAATTAAGTTACTTGCGTTAATATATCTCATGTTATCATCTCATGTACACTCAGTATGTGTACAAATTTATTTATTCTACTATTTCCTTGTTGCCATCATGTTTACCTATAAGACCAATGTAAAAATATTTGCTACAGCTCATCCAAATCCCATGATTTAACATGCACCACCATAGAACTCAGCGTTTCCTATATAGAAATGAAGCTTCATGCAACATCTCAAGTCTATAGATCAGCTCGTTTTTGTGAAATTGTGCTGACAGACAGAAATCCGATTTTTCTAGCCGCTCAAGTGATAGGCTTTGCTGACGCTCAGTCAATAATGTATTGAAAATCATAATAAATACAGCATGATAACACTCAAAGAAACTAAAATTCTCAAGCTTTTTGTCATTAGTGTTAGCTGACATGTCACACCGTGGCAAGATAGATTAGAGGCGTAATTAAGGTCGTATGCTCCTACTTGTATTTTCCTTTTTGTGTCATATACCAAAAATGCTTTAATTGTATGAACCGCGTTCAATTGTGTTACAGTTTAGTATAACAAGTCTTGTCTTCAATGATATTCTAAGCCGGCTATGTATAATATCGACGAGTGCATTATAATGATATAATATATGAATTAATCGTGTTTATTCATAACTCATATAGCACATGTACACACACTCTCTACGCATAAAAGGGCAACCGAAAACGGTTTGTCGAATCACCTAGAGTTTTTATTCCATTACTAGCTGTTTCTCGCGGCTTCGCGCGCTTTTCGTAAGCTTTGTCCGTGTATATGCACTTCTGGATCAAGTGAAACGCCGCCGATGTAGAGTTAGATTTATTGCCACGATGAATAAAATCTGTATTATGTTTACAGCCATTGTACACGTACATGTACTTTTTTATAAAGTGATCTAACATTCAATCTTTAAGTTCAACCAGAAATGTATCTTAAAGACAAAATAGGCTGTACATTACAACTTAGCGCCTTCATATAGTGTTTGGCTATTTAATATACGTAACTGTCTCGTAATTGCAGTTTATAGTGTTCAGGCGCTTTGAAAACTTAGAAAACTAAGAAAATCTTTTGGAGCGCTAAATATATACGAGAAACCGCATCATACAGTCCAAGAGCGTAATTGCGTGATATAACCTACTGAGACCCCATACACCACTGTCAAAATTAGACCATAATATCTGTGTTTTAAAAACGATACCTAAATTATTTCAGCTTATGGTATAAATAGCAACTGTCTTCATTTTTACCCCTAAGCTGCCGAAAACATAGAGCCAACTCTCGAAGAACTCCGCGCTCTGAGACAACCAAGTTCGAGGTCGTGCAAGACAAGTAGACGATTTTATTTGCTCCAACTCTGTGCGTTTTATGTGAATCTTAATTATTGATTATCTCCATACTTAGTCACCTTATCAGAATGTATTGAACTCCGGGGACTCCACTTATTACCCTAGTGTTATTGAATCACGGGTTGTTGCTTCTTTTACAAATGTCTACAGGTTTTGACGCAAGGTCCTATCACTACTTAGAATTATGGGCCACATTATTTCCTAATTTGGTACATAAAAGTCAATACTTTAAATTAATGGCGGCAATACTTTCAATACTCTTTCTTCATGGCGGCATCGCATCTTTTACGTATCATTTAATGTGTATCACATCCCAGCCAGCATTAAACTAAGCCGCAGTCTCTGTATCAATTACAGCATTTACATTTAATGCGATTATTATTTAAAAGGCCTTCCTTATGGTTTTCCTTAATCTTTTGGATTACTTTTTGGAGTCAAGAATTTCTATTAAAAAAGAGCTACAATGAATGCTACAACATCTTCAACTGTTTAAGAGTAGCGTCATCAATTTCAGGTACTAGCGAAAAAGTGGTCTCAGCGTAAAGAGCATTCTTACAAGCCACTTCTCCGAGATACCGGCAAAGCTGCTGGATCAGAGTACGGTGATTTTCCAGTATGCAAATGTCTTTATATGCTATCGCTTCTGCAAGAGCAATGTCCCCTCTGCTCATCATCCCTTCAACTTTTTTGGACTCATGCATATTCTTACTGCCTCAATAGCTTATTCTTTGCAAAGTGCACCACAAATAATAAATAAATAGCTTCATCTTCATTTTAGCGATGGATTTATAAAATTAAATTGTTCAACTTTGACACACCATGTATGGAGTGACCGAGCTTATTGACGGCTTTTTCACAATAGAAATATAGATTAGATGTATTTATTTGGAAATTGTTCTCACATTCGTACTAGTTTTTATGCTTGAGTAAAACCACACTCGAGGTAGTGTACTTACTCGTATTTGACGAATATCTTCCAATATTTCCTTAAAAGTTTAAAGATAATCAAATCAATAACGATTGCTAGTTAATCAATTGAAAAAGAGCAATCGTTCGAGACTGTGATTCGGATCTGAAATTAGTTTTTAACCAAACTACTCTCATCGACTTTTGGATTCAAAGACGCCAAGACTACTGTGAGATCGCAGATAGAGTAGTGAAATGTTTGCTACCCTTCATGACTTCGTACTTGAGTGAAGATGGATTTTCATCCTTTATATATATAAAACAGGTATATAAAGAGTGCCCTGTGTTGATAATGGTTGCGTTTAAAATTGAGCGCCATTTCACCAGACATTACAAGTTTAATTCGATCAATCCAAGCCCACCCATCCGTTCAATAAAACTGTTTTATATTCGCAATACCGTAATTACATTTAAAAGATATAAAATTTGTTCTGGTAAAGATTTTTTTAAATTTTGTATATGTTTTTGAAATAATCCTGGTTTTGTTTCTGCTGCTAGTCAACACATTTAGCGTTTAACTTTATGAAATTAGTAATATTTTATTACAAATTTCAGTTATTACACTAAATTAAAAATCTTTAAACAAATTTTCCAATTGATCTTTAAAAGTAGATTTTTGTTGTATTTATTGTAACGGTAAAACAGCAACTCTTTACCTAAAAATGGTCTATTTTATATAAGAATCGTAAACCTTAAACACTTCTGTTATAAAATATTAAACATTTCTAAAATCATTTTTACAGATATATGGTTTATTATAGTATATAAAACAGTGGTACTTAAAGGTTTCGAAATATATTAGGTGGTACGGCAACAAAAAGGTGTAGGAACCGGTGGTATAAAGAGTCGCATACAAGCTGGCTTTGAAAGACACTTGAAAATAAAATTAAACGTTGGCTTCTTTCGTTCTACAGTCACATATTAACCACCGGCGGCTTCCATTCGCCTTCAAGATTCAAAAGTTACAGCTGTGTTACCCAAATAAAAATCCAATTAGCTGCTATTATATAGCTATCGATCTCTTGCCCTTTTAAGTGTATGCTATAAGGCGTTGGAAAGGCTTATTTATAATGTCATATGTCCTCGATGCCAGCATTCCTAACGATCAAGCTGGATTTAGGCCTGGTCGTAATTGCGGTGACCAGGTCACTACTCTCATTAAGGATGGATTAGAAAAAAAAAGAAAACGCCAGGCAAGAACGTAGACAGGAAAAACTTTTGGGACGGGGTTAAGACAACTGATATTTTCCGTAGTAGTAGGTAGGTAAGGCTCACTTTTTGTTCGTTAAAAGGTTCTTGACCATTTCTATGTTCAGAACGACCTTTCAGCAGTACATATCAGTAATAGTACATCATTTAAATAATAATAATAATAATAATAATAACCGTATACTGAAAAAGTAATTTAAAATAATTTGAGGGGGGAGGTCCGAGCCTCTTTGACGGGAACCACATTTCTTCAAGAGGAAATTAATTGAGGCAATATACATTAAATTGGCAGACCAACCAATCAGTCAACCATCAGTCGAGATTAGGCCGCTTTGGTTGCCAATTCTAACAAATGAACTAAAGAAAAAACCAAAAAAAATCAAACGGATTAGATATTTGTAATAAACCAATGCGGAGTCACAATATGGTTTTAAGAAGTTCATCTCGCATGAACCAATAATAACGAAAGGGCCCATTCCTGTCCCCCTTCCCTTTTATTTCCGCCATCTTATTTTAGCCAGCCGTGACGATTACCATTGGCTAGTCCCTCTGGTCAGTCGTAGGTGGTTAGTAGACGAGTGAAGACGTATTGTGACCTGTATTCCGTAGTTAAGTTTTAATGATTAGTGTTTTGTATATGTTTTTATTAAGTGCATGTTTATAGAGTTAGTGAAGTTGACAAACAACATGTAGGTTGTGATTCCTGACTTAGGGGTGCCACAACGCTTTGGTAAGATTTGTTTATTTTAACCTAGTTTGTAATTATGTATTAGGTTAGTTCTTTACCTGAAGAAGAGATCAGATTGCAGATCTCGAAACGTAGTGTTACTGATTTCTTGTTTCACTGAACGATGGCAAATGTCCGGAAAAATCCTGTTTCCTTCAAAGAGTGATCAGGATTGGAAAATCCACAACTGAAAAGCCTCGCTCAGTAAAAGTGACCTTTAAGGACTCAACAGAAGCCATTTCGTTCTTCAAAAATTTCCACCCAGATTCCTGCAAAGAAACCTTTCCGAACTGTAAACTAGATATATCTCATGATCGTACGCTAATAGAGCGGTCTAATTTGGCCGAATTCAGGAGCGCCCTCGATGCCAGAATAAAGGCTGGTGAACGGAATCTCACTATAAAGTACCAAAATGGGACCCCAAGTATTGTTCAGACGTCAAAAAACTAGCTTCGTCTCACCGGCATATCTCAGCCTACTACCAAAATGCAAATGGTTTAAGGAGCAAACTAGATGAACTAAAACTTTCTATAGCCATGTCTACACATGATATAATTATTATTACTGAAACCAATCTTTCTACTGATGTAAACGATGCTGAACTATATTTTGGCAACTACACTATTTATAGATGTGACAGACAGGGCCGTCCGAAGGGGGGGGCGAACGGGGCGGTCGCCCCTGGCGCTGCGGCCAAGGGGGCGCCGCGCAGCGGCTAGGAGGTGCCTTACTCATAGTCAATATTAAATTTTTAAAACAAAATTTCAACGATGTTCTACTATATACATACAAACCACCAATCCGGTGCCTTAATATTTGTTAAAAAGAACTTGGTTTGAACCATATACTTAAAAATACTGTTTATTTTTAGTAAGTTAAGTTTGGCAACACCGCGCGGCAAAAAACAACTTAGACCATTTGACAACACCGCACTCGCAACTCCAACTGTCACTGTCATTGCGTCTACACCGTATAGGTTAGGTTGCTAACTACTCTCGTGTGTTTAGTGTTTGTAGAAACTTAGAGCTGTGAAATTAAGCGAATGTGTACGTGAGAGGTGAGCTTCGTATTGTATTAGTACCTAAATATACAAAAGCTACAGACATGTGGTAGTTAAATATGTGTTGGTTGTCATATGTATTGGTAATAATAATGTAAATGTTGTTTCGACCAAGGTACTATGTGCACTCTAGCTTGCATGTCGTAGCGTACGCATAAAAACTACGCAACATGTAGACCAACAGATTTAAACATTATTTTTTAATTTTATTTTAAGTAAACAAGCATAATTTTTTTAAGAAGTTTCATTTTATTTCAGATTATTTTATTAAAATGTCTAAAAAACTATCAGGTGCTCAGAGACGAAAATTAACAAAAGACAGTGAATTAGGTCACAGTGCTCTTTTAAGTAAAGTACCCAAGTTGACAAAATTCTTCACAATAGCTGAGGGCACTACCCAACAACCTACTTCATCTTTACTCGCTACTTCAAATACCCAGGACTTCGACCATGAATGTGAACAAGACCTAATTTTAACTGAGGTAGAGGAGACTGCTGAAATACTGAAGGAGGAAACCAGTGACAAGCTTAAGAAGGGAACTGTTGAAATGTTAAACTACCAAAATAAAAATTTTTCAAATGACCCGTCAACTTGGCCTGAAAATTAAACTGTCAGAGAGAGAGATGAAATCATAACAAGGGGTGCTCCGTCATTTAAAAAAAGTAATGATGACTATCCACTAAACAGTGAAAAGCGTCATTTTTCAAATGATTTTCAATATCGCCACGCAGAAAATGGCGAGAAAGTGAAAAGGCGGTGGTTAGTTTATTCTTGCTCTTCTGATGCAGTGTTCTGCTTTCCATGTCGTTTATTTGACAATAATCCACACTCCAGTTTTGGCAAAAAGCAAGGATTCAATAATTGGAGAAAATTTCATGAGCGAGCTTCATCTCACGAAACGTCATCTGAGCATTTTAAGTTTACCCAGCAATGGATTGAAGCTGAACGTAGAATCAACCAAAATGCAGCAATTGATACTGAGCTCATGGGCCAAATACAAAAAGAAGCCGAGAGATGGCAAAACATACTAAGAAGAATTATTGCTATTATTATTTACTTAGCAGAACACAACTTGGCTTTTCGTGGAAACTCAACAAAACTTTTTACAAAAAATAACGGAAACTTCCTTGGCCTTATCCAGTTACTAGGAGAGTTTGATCCGGTTATGATGGAACATTTAAGATGCATTGAAGAGAGTGAATATCGAGTTCAAATGTTGTGTCAATATTCAAAATGAGTTGATAAACTGTCTGGCAAAGGAGGTGAAAAACAATATAATCGAGAAAATAAAGCTGTCACGGTACTTCTCAGTTATGTTGGATTGTACGCCAGACGTAAGTCATAAGGAACAAACATCTCTCACCATTCGCTATGTTCACGAAGAAGAGGAGATCGATGGTGAAATTGTTATTGAAGAAAGTTTTATAGGCTACACGATTACTGAGGAGTCAACAGGGGAAGCATTGACCCAATTGTTAACAGAAGAGGTAGAGTTATGTGGTTTGGACATGAGTAACTGCCGCGGGCAAGGGTACGACAATGGCGCAAACATGGCAGGAGCTAAAAAGGGGTCCAATCACGAATATCCTCAGAATATCCCTTAGCTGTATTTACATCCTGCGGATGCCACAGCCTCAACTTGGTTGTTGCAGATGGAGCCAGATCATCCGTCAAGTCTACTCTACTTTTTGGAATCCTTCAAAGGATTTACACTATTTTCGCATCATCTCCAAAACGTTGGTTCGTTGTCAGTGACCATGTTAAAGGTTTAACTTTGAAAAAGGTTTGTGAAACAAGATGGGAGGCTCGAATAAGTTCTGTATCTGCCGTTCGATACCAGTACAAAGACGTCCTTGACGCTCTTGTAGAACTGAGTGAAACTGTCAATGACCCTACAATCTCATCTGAAGCTAAGTCCCTCCAAATTCACATGGACGACTTTTCATTTCTGGTTTGCCTTATTGTTTGGCACGATGTTTTGTTTGAGGTAAACTTGATAAGTAAAACCTTACAAGGTAAAAGCACTGATATTGCTTTAACATCAAATCTGCTGCAAAAAACTTTACAGTTCATAGATGATTTTCGTAAAGACGGTTTAAATGACTCAGTTTCAAAAGCCAAAGTGATTTGTAGTGAAATTGACGTGGAACCATTGTTTAAAGAAAAACGCCAAAGAACAAAAAATAAGCTTTTTGATTATGAAAGTAAAAGTGACTACAAATCAACCCCAGAAGAAGAATTTAACGGGGTTCGGTATGCCCTATCCTTCCCATGTTAATTTGGCCAATTTTATGTACCTTTTTCTCAGAAACCTTTAAAGCTATCATCATAAAACTTTAGGACACTACTATTTAGACCTTTGTTAACATTTAGAGCAGAAGACATTATAAAAATCTATTTTAAATTTTTATTAAAAAAATTATAATTATAAATTATTTTACAAAAAATTAATAAATTATTATTTACAACAAATTAAATAAAAAACTTCTTTTTTAACTTTGTTCCGCTCTAAATGTTAACAAAGGTCTAAATAGTAGTGTCCTAAAGTTTGATGATGATAGCTTTAAAGGTTTCTGAGAAAAAGGTACATAAAATTGGCCAAATTAACATGGGAAGGATAGGGCATACCGAACCCCCTTAAAAGAAACGTTTTCTACCCACTATTGGACATTATGCAGGCTTCCCTAAAAGAAAGGTTGATTCAGTTTTCAAACCACAACTTGAAATGGGGGTTCTTATACGACCTTAAACAACTCCCTCACGCAGAAGATTTGAAGGAATGTTGTGAAAATTTACAGAAACACCTATCGTTTGGGCAAACCTCTGACATAAGCGGAAAAGAACTTTATCAGGAACTCCTTCATGTCAAAACTATTTTGAATGGAGTAAGCCTAGCTAAGGCAACCCCATTACAAGTTTAAAAAGTGATTAAGAAGACAGACAGAAAGGACCTATACACAAATTTATGGATTGCACTTCGAATCCTTCTAACTATTCCCATATCTGTTGCCAGTTGTGAAAGAAGCTTTAGTAAGCTTAAATTAATAAAACCTACTTGCGTTCTTCAATGTCTCAGGAGAGACTGTCATCCCTTGCCATGCTGTCTATTGAAAATGAAGAATGTAAAAGGCTGAAGTTAGAAGACGTTATCAAGAAGTTTGCTAGTGCAAAGGCCAGGAAGATTTATTTTTAAAAATAAAACTATCTCTGTCAAAGGTAAATAATAGTTATGACATTAAGATTGAAATAGTTATGCATTGCGTTTATATCTGTTACTACTATTAATAGCCCTAAAGTTCCATAAAAGTATTGTATGCCAAAGAGCCAAAGTAATAATTTCTTTATATCTATGTATGTAGGTCTATTCAATATTCTATTATCTATTCTAAAACATGTTTAAATGTACATATATAATATATTTGGTAATTTGTTACACACAGAAAACTGGAGTATTTATTTACATATAACAATTTCCAAAAATTCCTTATCACTTGGTATGGCTGTACTGACGAAATGTAATTTTTATGTGGGGGCCCCCAAAGCATGATTTGCCCCGGGCGCATTAAATACTGGGGACGGCCCTGGTGACAGATCACAATTAACCAGTTCTAAATCGAGCAAAGGTGGGGTGATGGTTGCTGTAAAAAAACAATATTCAGTCATCTCGGTTAATATCTGGTGTTGATCACATTGAGTACCTATGGATCAGAATTGAGCCCTCCAAAGGCACTGCCTGGCTCCTTGTAGCTTGCTATATACCACCTCAACAGCACGTCTCCAATTACAGTAGTCTTCTTTGTTCTATTGAGGAGGTGATAACAGACCGTGTCTTCGAAGAAATTATAGTAATTGGGGACTTCAACCTACCCGATGTTGATTGGGACAATCCCTATAACTGTCGCCACACTCCTGCCTCTAGAGTAATGCTCTCTCTAATGGATACTTATGACCTTCAGCAAGTTAATCGTATATTTAATGGAAGGGGTGTCTTGTTGGATCTAGTCTTGTGTTCTAATAAAAGTGCTAGCGTCTCCTTGGAAACGGATTCTGCCCGTAGAGGAGAGTCATCATCCGCCCCTCTCTATTTTTCTACCTTGCAATTTTAAAATGACAGAGGAATACTTCACTAACTACAAGTTTGACTTTAAAAGATGCAACTTACAAAATATCTACAACTCCCTTTCAGATGTGGGCTTAACATCCATATTGAAGAATCCTAATCTCAACGAAGCAACTGACAACTTTCTCTCTACGATTTCCGATGCAGTTAGGCTCAACTCGCCTATGAGAAGAGTTGGTGTATCAAAATTAGGTGGTTTTCTAACGTTTCTAGAAATCTAGTGATCACTAAAAAGATTCTACATAAACGGTACAAGGAACAACCAACATCCTACAACTACCTTAGTTTCTCTAGAGCAAGAGCATCTTGCAAGATTTCTGCGAATAGAGACTATCATCAGCATTTGAGAAGAGTAGAGCAAGGTGTACCGGGGAACCTTCGTTTCTTCTGGAGCCATGTAAATGCGATCAGAAACACTTCTACTGTACCCTCACGCATGGTTTATAACGGCACCGAAACAAGTGTACCGCAAGAGATGTGTGAAATGTTCAAGGGATCTTTTTCCTCAGTCTTCTCGAAGCCAATAGAAGCTTTCACTCCTGCTAGTGGCGATCACCTTGGAAATTCCTCATGTCTAGGTTTCAGTCCTCAAGAGGTATTCGATAAATTAAAAAAACTTGATGAGACCAAAGGTTGGGGACCTGATGAGATTCCTCCTATGATTTTAAAATATTGCCGAAGTTTATTGGCTATGCCAGTTTGAGACCTTTTCAACGCATCACTGGCTACAGGTGTTTTCCCGGAAGCGTTCAAGTCTGCCTATGTTGTTCCAATCCACAAAACGGGACCTGTCGATGATGTCACAAATTATAGACCTATTTCAATTCTAACGTCATTATCTAAGGTATTTGAGGCACTCTTCCTGGACCGCATTAAGCTAAAGCTAGCTAGCATAATCTGTTCTCAGCAGCATGGTTTCATAAGCGGAAGGTCTACCGTGTCAAATTTAGCACTTTTTCAATCAAGAATCCATGAAGCCTTTGTCTCTAACACTCAGCTGGACGCAATATACCTGGATTTCTCTAAGGCATTTGACACGGTGGATCACACTTGTCTCTTGAGGAAGATGCTTGTCCAAGGATTTGGGAACATGGAAGTTAGGTGGTTGGCAAGCTACCTCCCAAATAGACGACTATTTATAACATTTGCATCGGCCACCTCTTCGGAATTTGTTTCTTGTTCTGGAGTCCCTCAGGGTTCGTTACTTGGACCTTACCTCTTCTCACTCTTCATTAATGATCTGCCTGGGGCACTTCGGGGGGATTCCCTTCTTTTTGCAGACGATGTAAAAAATTTTTCAATCATATCGTCAGAAGACGACTGCTTGCGAATCCAGGATGATCTACTTATGATCGACAGTTGGTGTGAGACCAATAGAATGAGGCTCAATATTAAAAAATGTCAAGCAATAACATTTCATCGTTGTCACTCATATATAAACTTTGAGTACTTTGTAAGTGGCGAACCCATAACTCGTGTCCAAGAGGTAAAAGATCTTGGTGTTTTATTGACACCTTCATTGAACCCTGAGCCCCATATACGGAACATCTGCGGCAGGGCAAACAGGATGCTTGGTTTTGTTCTCCGCTTCTCTAGACATTTCAGCAACATATTAGCACTTAAGACTTTGAACTGTGCCTTGGTACGTCAAATCCTTGAATACGGCTCCCCTGTCTGGAATCCATATCAGAACTTTCTCATTGACGAACTAGAGAGAATCCAGAGAAGATTCGTCCGAGCGGTGGGCGTCAGGATGGGTTTCACCTATCAACAAGTCCCCATCGAAGACCTGTTCCGTGATCTAGGGCTTCAGCCACTTGTGAGTCGCAGATTTACCGCAGACATTATGTTGCTCCATAAGATCCTCAACGGCAAAATCGATTGTCCTGATGTATTACAAATAAATGTTTTTATTCAAGACTCCATCATCCACCCGATCTAGCGACCTGTTTGTCAGGCAACATCACCGCACCAACTACGCTGCAAATAGTACGATGGTCCGTCTTCAGAGATGCGGAAACAGTGTTGCCGATGTTGTGGACTTTTTCCACGACAGTACAACAACACTCTAGACGAAGATAGCAGGTCTTCAAATTGGAGTGGAAATGCATGAATGACTTTTTCTACTTACTTTGTTACCTGTATATTGTTATTTTATGTTGCATATTTATAGTGTTGTTATATTTGTATAGTTATTTATATTGTTCTATTTATCTTGTTATATTTGAATGTTACTTTTATTTGAAGTTATTTATCTCTTTTTCACTATCTCTAATTGCTAAAAAGTAGTCTAAGGTACGGTATTTCATAAATCTTCCACTTGCTACCAAAGATTAAGGTAGGTACCTGCATGTCTTAAGTTATTACCATCAGTTTCTGTTTTTGGCTTTTTCATACTTAGTTTAGTCTGGTTTTAGACCATTTAACTTATTAGGATGAATTACTTATTTTGCTTGAATGGGCTCGATATGTCTACTGTTTTTTAATGGTTGCTGTTGTATTGATATATTGTATCTTTTGTAGGCCTATCTCGTTTTATATTTATATTGTTATACTTGTTATTGCTGGATGTATCTTTAAATTTATATTCTTATACTTGCATGTTACATTTATTTAAGTCTTTACTAATTTTGCACTACTACTTATCAATTGCCGAAAAATGATGCCTTTCACTTAAATCAATCTTTTGCTACCATTGATCATGGTATACTTGCAAATTTTGTTCATAATTATCAGTCACTATTTTTATTTACAACTAGGATACAGATTAGCAATTTTACATGGTCCAACTATATCATCATTTTAGTTTAGCATCTTGAGTAGAATTATCTAATTATTTGTCTAATATTTGTAAAAATGGAGATATGTCCGTTGATATGTAAAATAAATAAATTGTAGTAAAGAAAATTAGGAAAATAGCATTTTGACGTACAAGTAGTGTTAGAAAAAAGACAATGTGGAAACGAAAACAAGAAACTACAGTCTTTGACAAGTTTAACTATAGCTATGAAGTATATTATGATTATTTTGATTAAAAGTAGGCACTACAGTTGGCTGTAGAATGGAACACAGATGTTTACATGTCCACTGTCCAGTTTGTGTACTCTCTATATCAGAAGCGTCTGCATTGTTTTTGTAATGATCTCTCGTTCTTAGGTTTTAGTAAATACTAGATAAAAACCAAACCTTTTACTTACAAAGATGAATTCTTAATATGTC
The DNA here is from genome assembly GCF_021130785.1 of Homalodisca vitripennis. NCBI lineage: Eukaryota > Metazoa > Arthropoda > Insecta > Hemiptera > Cicadellidae > Homalodisca > Homalodisca vitripennis. The sequence goes on from NC_060210.1 coordinate 103,094,191, forward strand.
TCAAGGTTAAAGAAGTGTCGGCTTCTAAATATGAATGTAAGGTCTAATCATGATTGATAATCTAAAGCGAATGTGAGGTTAGAATGTGTGAAGAAACGTAAGTTGAACAGTTAGGCCTATAAAATACATTATTGTACTACTTTTAGTGTCTGAATTTACTAGATCAATAGTGTTTATACTTTGATTTAAATTCTATAAGTTTATACCACCAGTTTTTGTGAATTTGACGAAGAAGACCAGAAGAAAAGGCACAAGGCCTACAATTTAGGTTAAGCGGTAGTAGTCTTTGATAAATGTTTATTTTCTTTTTTATCTCTTAAAAGGCACTATTAGTTGAACGGGCTGACGGTAATTCTGAAGGTTACAATAAAATAAATAGATCTAGTTTTTATATTGAATACGAGTATCAATCTCTATAGTCATAATAGGCTAACAATCATATTTAAAAGTAAAATAATTTATGTAGTACACATAGTGTACTACAAATACACAGTACATAGTGTAGTTGAATTAGAACTGGAAATGGGTAAACTTTGATAAGTGGACTACACTCGTTATTCGGTTGGGGAAGGGTACGATAAGCAGACCCGGTTTTTTATATCGAAGAATGTAGTCTTCGATACCTAATATTCGCATCTCAAATCCTAGACTATCATAAAAGTATCTATAGTCCTCAATAACAATCATATATTTTAAATTAAAATATGAATTTAATATTATTACAGTGATCAAACAAGTTATTATAACAAAAATTATGAAAACTGGAGACAACCATATTTGCTCCTCTCACAGTTACAGTTGTTTCTTTCCCACAAATTTCACATAATGGGGTTTTCTGTAAGAGCCCAACATGTTGAAGCCACAAAAACAATATATTTTATTTATGTCTTATCATCTTTCAAAGCATTGTCGTGTAGTTTTCTAAAATTGACTGCCATTTTTAATAATTAAAATTACTTATGTAAAATTGAAAAATATTACCCTACGTGTATTATTTGTTTACGTACGCTGTTGATATAGACTATTTAAGTTAATAATTATTCAAAATAATTAATCCGTATCATTGATTATATCGATGGTTATGATTAAGTAATATCGTTTGCCAATTTCGATATAAAAATCCGTGTCCGCTTATCGTACCCTACCCTTTGGTTGTTTTTATCGAAAGGTTTGATGTTTTTATTTGAAGGAATAATTCGATATTACAATTTATTTAACGTAGCATATGATTTCAACTTATTAGTTTTTATGTATTTTTATCAAGTAATTTTAATGTATATAATAAACAGCAAGAAGTAGGCCTAACTAATATCTAGTCTTTAAATTGCGATGAATATGTGGAATATTTCTCACAAATGACAAGATTTGTTTAAGTGGCTTCAACATGTTGGCTAAAATAACAAAGGATAAATTATCAATAATCTTTACCATGGAGATAGAAATGATGAATAAACTTCTTGATAGAGGTAGAAACTATGGAAAAAATTACAAAAGACAGGAAAAAGTACTGAAACTTTTAAATTGTATTCAAATGCAGTTGGTACATCTAATCTTTCTGCTTATATTCTCGTGTGAATATTAAGAATCCTCTTATACCTAACCATCCTTAGTTTGGTATCCTCCCTCAGCCAGAAACCTCGATTCCTCCTGTTCCCCAAGATAGATAGACTAATTGAGGTATGACCGCCTAAAAAGTCTTTCTGAAAATAAACGTAATATTTAAGAAATTTATAAAAGTAGTTTTAGATTATTTTATGTAACATGGCTAATGTAAACATTATTTTAGTATACTTATAAGTGTTTACTAGATCCTACTAAACATAATTATTAGAAAGATGTACTGCTTTAACTAAAGTCAATTAATATGTTATGATAATAATCAGAACAACTATTTCATTTTGACTAAAACTATTAGTACCAATAAATAGCCTGTAAAGGGTAAGAATTTTTCTTATAAACAAGAACTATTAGGCCTACTATGATAAGATCTTGATGGATAAAATGAACCATATATATATATGGTTTGTTTGTATTTTAAGTTGGACCCAACTTACATAGTGTTATTATACTTCCCATAATTGGATGACAAATCAGATCTATATTTTAACACTTCTATTGTAACCTATAAAAACATTATTCTTATTGCGTCTATTTTAGATGGATATTTTGATTGAAGATTAATTGTGCAAATTATTGAGCCCATACACAGCCAGGTCAAATAGATATACATTTCTAATAATTTGTATTTTAAGTTGTATAAATAATGGTTGACAATAAGTTAAGTGACTGGTACCAGTAATTACTGTTATAATTTTTTTTATTAAAATGCTATTGATTTTAGCACTGTTGCCCCAGAATAATAACCCATATCTAAAAGCAGCTTGAAAAAAAGCAAAGCACACTGCTCTAATACAGTTTTGTGGAACACAAGTAATTAGCAACCATGCGCGCATGAGATCTAATGCTGGCAACTCTGTATTGGTGAAAATTTCCCCGGATGACATTTACTATTACTTTGCTGGCTTGCGTGGTGATAATAAAATGAGTGCAGAAAGGCTCTCATTTTACAAGAACACTTGTGAGAAGGTGCTGGATAAATTTCAGTTTTGTCAGGTGTGTCGGAGTGAAATTAAGAGCATTATCAACAGTATCAGCACAGCAGCCTTTTGCAGAATTTACTGAATTTCAATCTACACGGTCAGAGCAGTTTGTCCTATCATCCATATTATTAATCTCTCTTACTCCTCTGGCAAATTTCCCTATGAGTGGGAAAAAATCCTGATCATCCCTCTGACCAAAAATAATAATCCTAAAAGTGTGTTTGAGCTTAGGGCAATTTCCATTTTACCAGTCCTGTCAAAGGTATTGGAGAGGATTGTGAAAAATCAGTTGGGTCCTTTCTAGAATACACCAAATTTTTGCCTGATAGTCAATCTGGTTTCAGGAAGGGTTTCACCATGATATCTGCTGTACTAAGTTTGTCGAACCAGATGTTATCCACTAGGGATAAGAATTTATGTAGTGCTCTAGCAGCTCTTGATTTCTCACGTCATGCGTTTGCATTTGTGAATTTATGATCATCTTTTGGAGATTGTTTTCAAAGGTCAGGGGTTCCTCAGGGTAACTGCTTGGGTCATATTATGTTTCCGCTGTATACTGCGCATCTTAATCTTGAGCTATCATTTTGATCTCTTTACCCGTACATACTCCTACACTGATGATACTCAGCTTGTGTTGACATATCCTCTATTACAATATGCTATGGCAAAGTAGCAAATTAATGGTTTATTGAGGATGAGGCGCTGACGATCACAGGCTTCAGTTGAACCCAAGAAAGTGTTCACTTGTTCTTCAAATTCAGTCTCTTTTAGTAATGAACCTTTGGGGGTTTCCTTGTAAGGTGTTCCTTTGAAGGTTTCGGACACAGTAAAAATCCTTGGTGTGAAACAGTTAACCTTCTTGAGCCATGTTCAAGTATCTATCACGGTGTAATGAATAGATTGAGGGTTTTATTTTAATTTAAGGGGTTACTCCAGGAGGAAGCGAAACTAAAAATTGTCAAAGCTGTGGTTTTTCCAGTTATTTTTTATGCTCTTTCTGACTTTGGAGAAAAATTGTCCCTTGGGAGCACAGTCTTGATTGATAGGTTGCAGAACTCTGCTGTAAGATTTGTATACAGCCTGAGAAAATTTGATAACGTCAACCAGTATCGCAATGCAGCTAAGTAAAGTATATTTTCAGGCTTCAGGTAGCGTGCCTTGTTCACAAGGTATTGCTGTTGTGAAAACCCTCTTACGTCAGGGGAATGGTACAGACCTGTGCTGAAATTAGGAACTGTCGCACTCTGCAGGACGCCATGCTCGAGGTGCTTAGGGTCAGGCTAAAGATGGGGAGGAATTGTTCATGTTACTTTGGCTTCCATATACAAAAGCGTCCCTCATAGACTTAAAGTGTATGGATAGGCTTCGTTCACAAACAATCTTGGACTAACTTTGGAGGAGGATTGTTTTACTCCTAAATAATTGTTTTCTTTTAATGTATTAGCTATTTTATTTGTTTTAATTTCTGTATTGGAAATCAGAAACTCTTTATTATAAAATTTCTTAGAGAAATGTATAGCGTCAGTTTACAGTGGATACAATTCAAATTGTATACAAAAATAATGTCACTCTTGAAGGTCTTTCCAGTGCCTTGATGTCAGCCAGTCATTCAGCGATGCATTCAGCTTCATTCCTTTAAGAGCTTTTAGTTCTTGTGGTAGTATGTTGTACAGCTTCTTGCCAGCAGATTTCTTTCATACAGTGTAAGATGGTGGGCTGGTAGTGGGTAGTTTGCAGGATTTGGAGTGTAGTAGTTGTGGTGGTCAGCAGCTGGAGGTAGGTTCTTCCCATCAACACACAGTATAACCTCCCGAATATAGAGGGCAATCATTGTCATGATTTTTAGGTTCTTAAAGGCTTCTTTACAGGTGTCTCTGGGGCCCAGGAAGTTAAGAATCCTTATAGCTTTTTCTGAAGTCGTAGAAGTCGTAGGTTCTCTTGAGTTGTTCCTCCCCAGGCGGCTCTCCCGTATTGAATATGGGTTTCAAATATTGCAAAGTAAGTAGTCTTTGCATTGCAGTTGGGGTGTTACTGATTGTTTTTATTCGCTTCAAGATATAAAGACTATAATTTCTAAGACTATAATTATATAAAGATATAATTTCTTATATAGCTTGTCAATATGTTGTGTCCATGACATTTTTTCATCGATTATCACTCCCAGAAATTTGTTGTGTGGCTTTAGTCAATAGTCAAATATTCTTTATTCAAAAACATATAGTACATTTCTTACATTAGAATAGTGTCAAGTTTCAATAATATAAAATAAAGACTACATCCAAAACTAAATCTAAAAATCAATTGTTATTATTAAAAAATACCCTTTTCAAATTCCTCTATAGAGTACAAAGCCAAACCTGTCAAAAATGCTTTTAAATTTTTCTTAAATATATTACAATTGTCCTCTTTTTTAATTTCTTCTGGTAACTTTTTCAAAAATTTATTTCCTGCAAATGTTTTTTTTTTTTTTTTTAGAACTCCAGACGGTAACTTGGAAAATTAGACTCATTTTTGTGTCGTGTATTGTATGAGTGAATAAAATAATGTTGATCCCTTAGTGGGTTGTATCTTAGGAACATTATGCACTCATAAATAAATAGCCCATAAACGGTCAATATTTTTAATTCTTTGAACTTTTCTTTGACAGAATCATTAAAATTCAGATGTAACATGACTCGGACTGCTCTTTTTTGGACTTTCAATATTTCCGTGAGGTTTTCCATTTTTGTTGTTCCATATACACAAATGCCATAGGCTATGTGAGACTGGATATGAGAATAATAAATCAATTTTAAAGTTTCCAAACTACACAAATTTAACATCTTTCGAATTGCAAATAGGCCTGAATTTATTTTGTTTAAAACCAATTTAGTATGTTCATCCCATGACAAATTACTATCAACCAATAATCCTAGAAATTTTATCTGATCAACCCTCTCAATTACACTGTCATTAATTTCAATATTTAAATCTAAAATTTGATTGGATTGTTTTGTTTTAAAATTTACAAGCATTGGTTTTATCAGAATTTAGAGTTAAATTGTGGTTTTGAAAAAAATTGTTCAATACAAGCCAATTCGATTGAGGTCAGTAACTCTATCTCTTCTACTGTCTTCCCTGAAACTTTCAAGTTAGAGTCGTCAGCATAGAGACAAAGTCCTGAATAAGGCTCAAAATTTAAACATTTTGCTATGTTATTTAAATAACACAAAAAAAGGAGAGGTCCTAAAATGGAGCCTTGCGGTACCCCTACATTTATTGATTTACATCAACATCTGGTAGGGCTGGTACCTGGTTTCGCTTTCTACCAAATGCTAGCTGGTTAGTCTTAGACATATTAACTACCAAGTCATTGTAGTGGCAGTACTGGTATGTCATGTTCAATGAGGTGTATGAGCGTACCGCCAGCTGTTCAGTAGAATTTTCTGAAGAGAGAAGAGTTGTATCATCTGCATACATGAGCGTATGACAGAGACTTTCCAAATATTGAGGCTTTTTTTTGTAAATAAGATAAACAATACAGGGCCAAGGACAGATCCTTGTGGTATACCTCTATTTATAGGGAGTGGTTTTGATCTTACAGTATGGATCTGTCCTCTTTCCGTGTGTCTAACTTCGACCAGTTGGCTGCATTGTTCCAGGTAGCTCTTGTGCTAGTTAAGGGCAGTACCTCTAATGCCCAGATTTTCAAGTTTGTTTAAAATGAGAGAGTGGCCAAGGCAATCAAACGCCTTAATGAAATCGAGCATAATGCCTGTAACTAACTTTCCTGTCTCCAGATAGTCAATTATAAACTCTGTTAGCTCAATGATTGCAGTAATAGTAGATCGCCCTTTTAAGAAACCATGTTGACTTGCTGTTAGTAGCTTATGTTGTTCACAGTACTCCATCAGTATTTTTAGCACAACCCGTTCAATCATTTTTGAAAAAGCTGAAAGTAGCTAGATAGGCCTGGAGTTACTTGCTTGCGTTGGACTTCAATTTGTTTACTTTTAAGGCTGATGGGAATATCCCTGATGTTAAGGACATATTGGTTATAAAAGCCAGAGGTGGTGTAAGTATATTACTGCATTGATTTAATAGCTTGGATGATATGCCATCTACACCTGCTGATGTTTTGGGTTTGAAGCTCTTGATTATGCTTTTGAATTTCTTCTGTATTTGTGTGAGGTGCTTGTTGCCTTAGCATTTTCAGTCGGAGGTCATAATTTTTCTTAGCTTTAGCTGCTGCTGTCTTATCTTGGTCATTACCTGTGAGCTTATGTTTACTGAGACAATTAAGGTATTCCCGTCTTGAGATTAATCGCTTCATTATCTGAAAATGTCTTGTGTTTTGAGGTTTTCTTGAACTTAATTCTTACCAGCGGACAAGTAGCATCCAAAGCCATTGTAAGCGTTGCAGAGAAGCTGTTGTACGCATCATCACTATTTGAAGCATTGTACACTCCATTCCAGTCTTCATTTTCCAGCAGAGCTCTTAATGCACTGATGTTTTCTTCTTTGAAATGTCTCTGTATAATACTGTTGGAGGAAGTGGTGCATCTTTTAAACTGTGCTGTGGTTACCTGGGCTGTATGGTCAGATATACCCGCTTCAATAACTACTGTTTTCAATTTGTCATTTGTTTGAGGTTTGTGCATACACAGTCTATAGAGGTCAAGGATTGAGGAGTTATTCTTGTGGCAGGAAGCAAAAGTCTAGATAGATCGTGTCTGTTTAGTCTCTTGTTTAAAATAAAGTTGTCTCGGCTGTGTGGCTTTAAGCTGTCTACATTTATATCACCCATCATGATCAAGGAATAGTTTTCTGCCCTTGTTTCTTCTAAAACATTGGAAATTACATCAAGAGCTTCCTCAAGTTTTCCATTGGGTGGCCTGTAGATACCTACAACAAAGAGATAGATGTTCCTTTCCTTGAGAGATTTTTACCATAGCCATTTCACAAGTCAATTCTGCGCAGTAATGTGTAATATTCACTGGCATAGCACTTCCTTCACATTCCTCCACTACGTAAATGGCCACTCCACCTTTCCTGTGTAGTACTCGACTAAAATTAAGTACGAATCTAGGAATTATTGTTTTCTTTAGCAAGACATCCTTCAGTCCATGTTCAGTAAAAATAACTATATCCGGCCCTGTGTAGCTTCAAGGAAATGAATTAACCTGTCCGTTTTGTTCTGTATTTCCTGAACATTTTGATGAAGGATTTTTATTACGTTTTTTAGAGATTTGATCTTGTGCGTAGGAATATTTTGGTTCTGTACCGCTGTTTCTTGTACTGAGTCTGCTCTAAAAAACTATGAGGGAAGAAAGCGGTGGAGGAACTTGTGGGTTCGTTCGTGGTTTGTTGATTATTGGAGCTTGAATCTATTTCTATAGGTTAACCGCTATTAAAGAAACCTGCGCAGAAGCAAATTTCTGAGCAGTACCGCGCAGGAGGGGCCCTTCCTCCTGGAGTTGGGGTGGGGAGTGGGACCAGCACCTTCTTGTATCTGTTTATCAGCTGTGTGGATCGTGTCTCGCTCTCACAGTTTTGTTTACACTGCAGCTACTTTACCTGTTCTATAACTATATATTTTTTGTGTATGCGTATATGTGTCGCAGTCTAAGCATAAATTATTAATTGAACAGATTAATGTAGCTATAGATGTATCCAGGAAGCTTGCATTTTGTTTTGAGGTTAGCCGTGCAGTGGCAGTGGCCATTAGAGATTTGTCGTTCAATTCGAACGGGTCAGTCAAGTGAATAAGTGATCCATATCAGAGTGTTTCAAAAGACCCGTTCACCTAGAACGATTCATTCACTTTTTCCTGCCAACTGAATAAGTTTGATACTTTTTTCAAATCAGATATGTTATTTTTAATGATCGTTAAAACTTATAATATTATTATTATTAAGTTCATTTAAAAACTCTTATCCATGAAAAATAGCTTAAAATCATATGGAACTAACTAAAACTATAGAGTTTATGCATTAGGTTACACTAGGTCCTCAAAATTGTTCAGTCGTTATTTTCGTTCACTGCTAACCGATTAAGAATAAAACCGTAATCTTATAACTCAACAGGGGGACTAGGGAGTCTCCCCATTTGTTGGGAATAACCTTACTTATGATAAATCAAAGGCATATCAATCAACCAAGTCCATTGATTATAAGTATTAAACATTTAAAATATTTAGCAATGTATCTGGTAACTTACAATTACATTTTTAAATAAGTTTTAATAGATATATTTGCATTTACTAGATTCCTGAAATAATACATTTATTGCTATATATCTATCCATTCACTGAACGATATGCTGTTTCATCCTCTATTCGAATACTATTTTATAGCAGATCCTTTCATTCACTCGGTCATTACATCCAGTCGTTCATTTTGTTCAGTCAACACGATGACCGGTAAAACACGCTCTAGCGGGAAGGCTTAGTAACTCTGTACTGACCGGTTCAACTGAACGGGTCGCAGCAGTGAACGATACCGACGGAGCTAGATTAGTCAGCTGATAAAATAGAGTGAGCGCCGAGCAGTGGTGGGGATACTTGGAGGGGCGGCGAAGGGGTATTTACCCCACCCTGCGTGTACTCAAATCAACCAAGGTTTTTTTGTTAGCGGTTTACCTATAATGTCTCTGTACTGATTTGTCCTACCTCTGCGGGAATGTTTGGGGTGTTCTTTTGTGTGTTTCTGAATTTTTTTCACAGTTGGCAATTTTTTTGTAAAAAATTCTTCAAATGTCTCACTTTCTTCTAGTTTGTGGGCTGTACAAGGAGGTTGCCTATTGAAAGTAACTGTGGTCATAGTTTCTCTTTGGTATTCCCTATCTTGGCACGTTTGAGATGCTCGTAGCTGACCTTGACTCTCTTTAGCCAGCACTGTGCATTCTTGTCTGAGGATGGTCTGTTTTTTGTATTTAGCTGCTTGAAGTGAGATACTGAAAACATTAGTTTTTGTCCCAGTATTTGCTTTTCTCCTAAGAGGTAAGCTGTGCTGCCTTGACGTATTCTGTGCCACTTGAGGGGTAAGTGTAGATTCCGTTCTTGATTCGATGGCGAAGGATTTTATTGCTAACTCCAAGGGGTGAGCTTTGTGACTGAAGTTTCAGTTGCTGAAGAGTCAGTTTGTGTATAAGAATCCTTGTGAGTTTTATATGTGACTTCTTGACAAGGCAAGGTCCAGTGCATTTTATGCCAGAGAATTTTTTATTACTGTGTGAAGGTATATGAATATTCCTTGATTTCAAAAATGTATGACTTTAATTATTTTGAAAAACAACATTGTAGTTTTGAAAATCACTTAAAATAAAGACATTATTTATTTATCAAATCAAAATTCATGCAAACTTTTCTTTATAATGACATAACATATTAATTTTTCTCAATATTATTCTTCAATATTTATAAAAAAGCTATTCAGAAGTTGTTTTTAAATATGAAGGCAGAATTAATTAATTGTGAAACCAATTTGTTTATAGCAAGTAAATGAATTATATGTTTATACTTTTGACTGTAGTTAATATAGTTAGAAATGTATTGAACATCTCATTTTTCAACTTAAAAAATGCATAAAATTAAATATTTTTCAAAGACCAAGAGCTTTCAAATCAAATACAATTTTACATTATAGTCTGCCACAGGAAATATTTTCAAAATGAACAATAACATTATGTTTCTAGTGCTCCTGGAAGAGCATGACATTTAATTGGCTGAGCATTAGCAAAGCATATCCTTCGAGAGGCTGTAAAAATTTCATTTCTGTCTGCCTGTGTGTTTATCTGTCCCCATGATATCTCAAGACATAACTGACCTACAGACTTGAAATTTTGCATGAGGCTATATAAATGAGTTCGAGTTTGATAGTGGCGCATATTAATACATGAGATTTGGCTTGGCATTAGCAAACATTTATACAGTGGTTTTATGGATAATCATGATGGCAACAAGAAAATTGCTGAATAAAAAATATATAAATAAAATATAATCATATAAAATATTAACATAGGACATAGTAACTCATTTGTCCTAATGAAAGAGCTATAAGCTTGAAATTTTGCATGTCTCAGTGAAGCTTGTTACACAAAATGTGCTGTGGCATAACTTTGTGCTTATAACTCTTTACGTTGCAGACCAAAAAGTTACTTTTTCTGAGCGTATATTATAATTTTGTGGAAATAACGTAAAATTTAGAAAAAACATTTTGACAGAGGTGTTGTAGTATTTTTTATAATATAATGAATGTCAAAATGTAGCAACTTAAGTCTGAAGAAAATGTTATGATAATTTTATCTAACATTTTTATTTTCAAAAGGAATAATTATTATTCAAAACTTAATTAAACTAGATAAAAACAACAACTACAAGTCTAAAGTTTAATATTCAAGGCTAAATTTAGTACAAATTAATATCAATTCCTTCCAATTTTAAATTGGCTGAAGCCTGAAAAATACTTTTTCTGACATGGTGGAAATAGATATTTTTAATTTCATCATCTAAAATAACTGTTTTCTACACTAAAATCAGATAAAAAATTATTGAATACAGCTAAGTATACCGAAAATGAAGATTTCTTTCTACAATAAAACGAATAAGTACTAGTTGCTCTTTGTTCTTTTATTTGCAGTAATCTGCCCACTTTTTTTGGATGTATAAAATCTGTTCTATTGTAATATTTTTGTCATGGCTCACTGAAAAATAAAGAAACTATTGTATAAGAATTAAAAAGTAAAATGAATAAGCTTTACAGTGAAATTTTGTAATAATTATCTTATCTTATCTTCTTCATTATATGATGAACTAAAACATGATATTTATACATTTCTTTGTGAACATCAGAAATGTCGGTCTATTACGAAACAACATTGTAATAAACAGTTTTATTTTATTAATATATGTTTCTTTACTTTCCCCAGAAAAAATTCTAATATTTAGTATGGCAGTGTAATGTGAAAGTACCATTATAATTATATCATAATCTATTTACTGAGAAACAAATTCCTATTTATAAACATTCTTGTTTTATTTTAGCAATATTTCACTATTCCATAACAATAGGATACGTTCATTAAATACATAAGTTTTGTTATGTATATTTTAATATTATTCTTAATTAAATTACTCTTTCCCAAACTGAGTTACTCTTTCTCATACTAGTTAAACCTAAAGAATGTCTTATTTAACCATGTGAAGTTAAGGCTAACCAGCCCTCTCTTACACCACCACCAATAGCCGAGCAGGTAGACTGCTTGTAAGGACAGGATCACTCAGCAGTCACCCATCCAAGCAGCAGCCACATTGCTTCTTCATTCAGTTACCTTCCGCTGTACCCACTTCTAGTAACAGAGTTGAGGATTTTGCTGTAAACTATGCTACTGTTATTGTTTTACAGGAAAGAAATTATTAAAGAATACCCATGAAGTATGGTCACTGCAGAGAAAAGTCATGAAGATTTAAAGATATGACAAATAATTCATAAAGAAGATGGTTTTCTTGTTAAATAGCATGATGACTCAGCACCAAGCTGCTACTCAGGGCATTTCATTTTATTTTTCTTGCCAATATTATACATAATTTGCTGTGTAATATTGTCTAATTTTCTGTGTGCTATAGTTTGGACAACTTAGACTTATCCAGAAAATGGAATGTTAGTACAGTGCAGATGCACTGTACAAGTTTCCTTTACTCTGTATCCAGGAAGTATATCCCATCATGTTTTAATTTATCTGCATCTTATCACTCCATTATCAGTTAGTCATATTGTGCACAAGATTGTTTAAATTATTTATATGATCAGTATGTGTTTAAAGCTAATTTTATACTTCAAATAAACTATTGTCGATGTATTCCATTATTTCAAATGAAATATGAACATCTTTTCTAGATTAGATAATACATTTTTTTGTATCTGAGCAATTCATAGAGCAAACTTGTGACATCTCTTTTTACCAATTCAATGTGCTATAATTGACAGACAATGTTTGGCTTCAATCCTGTTATAGAATTATTAACCTCTGTCTACCAGGTGAAAAGTACATAACCCCAAGTCTGTATCGCCCATTTACAAGCTACTTTTCAGTTCATATAAAATATACCCGTTGTCGAAACATTGACATGTTTGGCATGTTTTAAGAGTGTAAGTTGTAAAAATAATAATTTTCTCAACAATGTTTTTTTACTTTTTACTTGCAGACGTTTTTACTTAGGGTAACAATTTTTTTCAATTCCTTATATCACCGAATCATAACGAATGTGAAATAACTTGTGCAAATAATAAACTAGTTATACAATACAATACACAACAATCATAACGAATGTGAAATAACTTGTGCAAATAATAAACTAGTTGTCTTAAAATAATACCATATATTTTTATTATAAACCATTTAAGAAATAGAGATTTTTCACCATTCATAAACATTTATTTAAAGTGCTAAAAGTTTACATTTTTAAACATACATTTCTATAATAGTTAACATCTAAGATTTCCGGTTCGGACTGTGGAGAACCATTTTCAATGAACAGATGTTTAATTATTGACTGAATACAACTTTCCATTGTAAAGGCTATATATATATATATATATATATATATATATATATATATATATATATATATATATATATATATATATATATCATGAACTTAATTATGTGAGCAATGTTTTGAAGCAATGTGAACAGAAACTGATGAATTAAAACTGTTGTGATTTTACAACATTTTTGGTTTGTGGAAATATGAGGGCATATTGCATAGTACTCGTATAAAGTTATAAGTTTGATACAAGTACATTGTGCATTTTGCCAGTTTTAAGGTTTCTATTTGTAAAAGTGGTATTTATGAACACTTTATACCATGATCCAGTTATTAAAAATATATTAACACACATACCATAAAAAGAGGAAGCCAAAGTTTTTTATTGAATTTGGAGCATGTCCTACATGATACAGGACTATACCATAAAATGTCATTGTTCTACTTCGTATGGCTAGATAAACGACCTTCTTGTGGGGATAATAAATGGAAAATGTTATATCTTTACCTATAGTTCTGTTGACATGAGGGAAATAGACATATGTATAAGTACATATTAGTTTCATATATTTCTTTTCCAGTCTAGACATGAATCCTTCCTCGGTTAGCACAGTGATATTTTTATTTTAAAAGTAGAGAGATTTGGTAGAACCTAAATAATGAAACAGCATATTCAGACTTGAATATTCCAAATGGCTGCTATTCCCCTTCTCACAATAAATGCAGGTAAATTATAAACACACCTGCTACAATTTTAATTAGCGCTTAGTTTGATTACATGATTATATTTCTAATTTTTCTGTCTTCTGCCTTAAAAATTATTTCTATTCGTAATTAAATAGTTATATATAAATTATGGTTATTTTGCATACTGAATGAGTAGTTTTTAACTCATCAGTACAATAAAGCATATTTACGACAAACATGTTAGTTATATAAGTTAAGTCTATAAAAGTAATGTTTTACGAATGTTGTTTTTTTATCTCTGATTTTTTTATTTACAGGTAAATCCACATAAAATGATGTTCACAAAAGAAGTTATTTGCCACAGGCTGGTTCATTTGAAACTTTCTCGAGTTATTGTATTGGTGACTTTGGCCTTGGTTCTTGTTCCACTTTTCACTCATTACTACTTATCAAATGTAAGTATAATCACCTAAATCTTGTGTAAGTAGACTGATTCACAAGGGTCTTTTAAAAAAAAGTATCAGGCAACCCTCATTTCAAACTTTGTTATTTGAGTTTGTTTTAACATAATGTTTATATTTTATAATATCATAATATTTTAAAATGTTGCTCTCATAAGACTCTTGAAATATCATATGAGTAAAATTATATTTTGAGTGGTAAATATAATTATGTACCAACATGCTTATATGTATATAGGTTGAAAGCGATGTGTCTCTGGGTGATGTTCATCGAACTAGATCAAAACTCGAAGCTTATGAAGACTTTAGCATGTTTAGAGGTGCTGATTTAAAATCTAGAGTGGAAGAAATGCTGAGGATAAAAGGTTAGTATTCCGAGTAACATAAATTGATATTGTAATATTAAATTGTTTAGTGAAGCAGTCCAGTTTTATAATATGGCACCTTTAATTTATTGAACTGTTAAAATGCTGAATGATATTAACTGATGAAATTTTCAACTGGTATGGAATCGGAATAGGTATTAACACTTTCAATCATTAAGATTGAAGTGAAGTCATTGGAAAATCTCAATAAAAGTATAAATGTATAAAGAGCAGATTCCAGTACGACTTTTGAAATATTTTTTTCATCTTGTGTTTAAAATGTACAACAGTCAAACTAATCACTTTATAATTATTAATAATAAAGTACAGAGTGAGGCAGACCATCCATGCAGTATGTATAGCTGTTGCACTAACTAACTTTAACACCTTTTCTCATCAGGTGAAAATGTGATTGTTACTATTATGTGCTGCACATAACCAAGTGTATTGAAAAATTTATACAATACATTACAATACAGGTCTCCACTTGACAATATAAAATATATGTAATATGTTGTATGAATTAAAATTTTTCAACTGTGAACTAACTTGTTGATTTTTAAAATCT
Organism: Homalodisca vitripennis; assembly: GCF_021130785.1. Classification (NCBI taxonomy): domain Eukaryota; kingdom Metazoa; phylum Arthropoda; class Insecta; order Hemiptera; family Cicadellidae; genus Homalodisca; species Homalodisca vitripennis. The sequence continues at coordinate 103,109,397 of NC_060210.1, forward strand.
CTTATTCATCCTCTTGATACTAAATATTGGTTTTAAACAAACTCCAATGAAACATTAAGGTAACGTACTTTAAAGTGTTGACATGGTACATACTTAACAGAGGTGCTACATAATTAGCAATTATTTCAGTTATTTCAATTTATAATCTACTATTGAAAACTTCCACTTATTATTACATCACATGTTAAAACTCATTGCCATAATTTACTTGCTACTATTGTGATAACTATGTCAAATTTCTCACTGTCGTTATGTCTAGACCCCATACAACTTTCTGTTTTCAGTATTAGGAGACAAAATGGAAAGTTAAAAAAAATATAACATATCTTTTGTGACTAAATACTCTTCAAAAGGTTAAAGCAAATATTATTGCAAGCCCTTAGTTATGGCTGTAATATTCATGGGGAGATTAATTGAAAGACACTGAAAAAAATAAAATCTTTTTAGAAAATAAACAATCATATTTTTACTTTTAAGGATGATATTTTTAATTTCCTCATCAAAACTTTATCTTTTAGGGTCATTGGATTGATACTGTATCACATTACTGATACAGCACATGCATAATTGCTATCAAACAACAAACTAGAATATCATGTAACCCTAAGATTTTTTATTCTTAAAGTAAATATTGTTTTATTTTAATTGAATTTTCTGCAACATTTCAATATGCCAAATGTTTTTGAGTAGTTGTTGTTTCTTTAAGTGACATGTTTATTATCTCATTTATCTTATTAAAGTCTGAATTGAGAATATGAATAAGGAATGATGAGTGAAGGTGCTGTGGCAGGATCAGTGAGTACAGAACTCAGAGACCTGGAGGCGAAGCGTCAGAGACTACAGTCAGACATCTCCACACTCAACCACAAGATAGAAACACTCAAGATGGACTTGTTGCGACAGCAGACCGAGTTAGAGAGGCTCAAGTTGTCTGTGGAACAGGTGAGTTTATTGTTTATATTAACTTCTGAGTGATAGATTAAGTAACTTTCACAAAGAAGTATGAATTTCATTTCTGTTTCAATCAGATATTATAACACATACATAAAAATACATTAAAAACATTTATATTTATTTAGAAATTTTGAAACTATTTTATATTTTCAGTTTAATATTTTTTCTATTGAGACTTTGTGATACTATGTTTACATATTTTACACAGCGGCAAAAAAAAAAAAAAAACAGAAAATAAACAATTAAAAATATTAATCTATATCAGTCTATGTATATATCTCACAAATACTATAAGTTTTTTTTCTACATGATGTTTACAAAAATATTGTATAGTTTTAAACAGCACTTTTGCGTAGAGAAATATTAAAAATGTTTGTGCAGGCCCAAGTAGCCCATCGAGAGGCACTCCAGCGAAACACACCCGAGCTGAGTCCCCCTCTACGGCTGGTCCCCTCCTCCCCACCCCTCTACCTTCCCCCTCCCACCACTCTTTCTCCTCCGTGTCGCATGTGGTCATGTTTCGACCACTCTCGCTGTGCCCTCACGTCTGGCCTCCCAGTGTTTCTGTACGATACAGAACTGTTTCCTGCCACGTCATATCTGCGCACAGGTGTCCGCCAGACTGTCGGTTACAATCCCCACTACACCAGCAACCCCACAGAGGCCTGCCTCTTCTTGGTACTCATTGGGGAGGGTGAGGCTCACGATCTCACAGGACTCAAGGAACTGCCCTACTGGGGAGGTGACGGTGAGTGTTGATAGAATAGAATATACATTTATCATGTTGAGAATATTGCACATTGTATTACAGTAATCTTAATGCTTTTTCTATGATATTTAACCTACACGAATTTTATTCACTGACAATATACATTTACATGTAAGCACAAAAATTCAAAGACTCAAACATATTTTGTTGTGATTGTTACTTCCAAGTGTATACCATGAACTTACCCTCTTAAGCATACTTAGTAAAAAGCATACCAGTTAGTGTTTCTGTGAGAATTGAAATTGTTTTGATTACTGTCAACTTTTAGTGTTTTAGTGTTATTTATGGGGTTTATTCAAATCTGAAAAACACATTTGAATCCTCCTGTACATTTCTAGAGCTCTTGCTCCTCATGAATCTTATTTAGCTCTTATCTTCTATCTGTATCAGTGTAGACATTAATCAACTTCAGCTCCCTCAGACTCTTCGACACAAAACTCTGAAGGCTGTTCATATCACAATATTGTTCAGTATTGTGCTTAATGTATAACAACAGACAAGTGATGGTCAAATCCGGAATTTTAAAATCTAGAATCTGATTCAGAAAAGTTTTTCATGATCAAAAATATATACTTCATAAGCAATAAATATTTGTTTCTTTTCAGGCTGATAAAATACAGTTTTGTTATTTACATTTGTATACTTAACTATTCAGAGAACACATTATAAAACTCCTTACATTTTAAATGCTAATACTTATAAAAATCACTATAAAACAAGGATAAACATTCATTATTTGTTTATTTTACAACTAAAAATGTAATGACAATAACGACACACAACAGTAATTTTAGTAATTAATTAGTACGAGGGCTGTTTTTTTTTTTCAACTTCCGATGTGGTATAAAAATAAAACTAGGGAGAGTAATTAAATAAATTTATTATCAAAAGTTAGGTACATTATTAGTTACTTTTCAACATAATCGCCATTTAAATTGAGGCATTTTTCATACCTGGGTACAAGCTTCTTAATACCTTCTTCATAGAAGTTTGCCGCCAGTGATTTGAGATGGGTTTTCACGGCGTCTCGCAGCGCGTCGTCTGTTCGGAAGCTCTGCCCTCCTAGCATCTTCTTCAGTTCCGGGAAAAGGTGATAGTCACTCGGCGCTAACTCAGGACTATACGCCGGATGGTCAAAAACATCCCATTTAAAACCGTCAAGAAGATGCTTTGTCAAAGCAGCACTGTGAGGACGGGCGTTGTCATGAATGAGCACTACTCCCGATGTGAGCATTCCTCTCCTTTTGTTCTGGATAGCTCTCCGCAAACGTTGTAACGTACCGCAGTATCCTTCCGCATTGATTGTGGTACCTGGCTCTAAAAACTCAACAAGCAATACACCTTTTTGATCCCAAAACACGGTGGCCATAATCTTTTTGTTGTTGAAAGATTTTTGAATTTTTTGGGTTTGTTCGGAGAGTTTGAATGCATCCATTGTTGGGCCTGCTGTTTCGTTTCTGGGGTGTCGTACAGAACCCATGTCTCATCTCCTGTCACGATTTTGATCAAAAAATCTTCGCCATCAGCTTCATAACGGTTCAGAAAAGACGTTGCTGAAGCCATTCGCCGAGCTTTGTGGTCATCAGACAACATCTTCGGCACCCATCGCGCACAAAGTTTTTTGTAGCCTAACTTGTCAGTTACGATAGAGTATAGGGCTGACCTTGAAATCTCAGGAAACTGATTGGATAGCTCCGTAATCGTAAACCTTTGATTGCTTCTTACACTTTGGTCAACTCGATCAACGAGGTCTTCGTTTGCGACCGACTTTCGTCCTTGGCCCCCTTCATCATGAATGTCAACTCGTCCATCTTTAAATTTCCTACACCAATCACGCACTGCACTGTCACTCATAAAGCTTTCACCGTATACTCGTTCCATTCTACAGTGAATTTCTGCTGCAGATAACCCTTCAGCTTGCAAGAAACGAATGACACTTCTCAACTCACACTTGGCGGGAGATTCTATCATGGTAGCCATGTTTATGTGTCGCTAGATAAATTGGAAATGGCGTCGGCCGTCCGAAAATGAGTGAGGTTGTAGTGGGAGAGGTGCGCAGTCGACTGCCGCGCATTGCTGGCCGATACCACTCGCCCAGCCATCTAGCGGCACGATCGGAAGTTGAAAAAAAAAACAGCCCTCGTATTATCAAGTATTTCTTCATTAAGTAATTTCATTACTTTGTTTCTCGATTAAGAAGGTTTTTTTTCTGTTCATATTGCTTCTTTGGTGCACTAATACAAGTGACCAAAGAATACTTTGACTGCCAGTCACTACGTACAACACATTACGAGAATTGAAGCTGAATCTCGAATATCCCAACACTGGAACCTACACTTACATTTGAGATAAAATTTGTGTGTAATGTACTGTTGAATAAATTAAAATCAATATGGTATTAGAACAAAAGAAGATTGTAGAAGTTTATTTAATGTCTTGAAAAGATTTTTTTTTACCAAGAAAAACTAGTTTATTTTTAGAAAATAAATATGAAAAAGTAAGTCAACTACTACAATTTTTTTTTTCTTTATTGGTCAGTTTATTTTTGTTTAGAAAATTTGAGTTAAATAACCAAATTTTATCAAATTATCATAGAAATTTGTATAAATTTTATAAAAGATCGATTTATTTAGAATTAAAGTGGGAGAGAAATATACTTAGCACGTCTATAGAGAGCAGCAAATTTTAGTATTGGGCCTTTTTACACTTACAAATACTATAGATACTTTATCAGTATAATACAATAATAACAAAAATGATGGGGTAACCAAACCATTAATATTTTTTTTAAAGGAAATGAAAATTTGTTTAAAATTAATAGACTGCAACATTAAAATATTAGTTATGGTTTGTCATTTACATTAACAATAAGGTCGTGTAAATGGTATTTTTATTTAGTTATTTAAATTGTATAGTGTTCTTTTGAAGACAGGAAATATTTTTATATACATTGTATACAATTCATATTGTGGTTTTTAGTAGTAATTGTTTTAGCATTTTTACAAAATTGCCCATAAAAATTACTTTAAAATTCTATAATTGATTGTATAGCGATCACACAAACATAGATTTTTCATGTGGAAAGGTATTTTAAAGGTTTTTAATATGAAATTTATTAAATTTGAATATGAACCGATTGCAATAATGGTGTCTATTCTAATGTACTGTCCCAAGAATGTAACTTTTTGATTGTGTTTTTTTTTTATTATGTAATGTAGTAAAGTTGTGAAACTGAATACAGCATCATTTGGACACAATACATGTGACTACTGCAAGGCTAATCAGTGCCCCATGACACTCTTTAGTGGATAACCACTCAAGGCCCCTAACTTCAATCTAAGCTTGTGACTGCTACTCTAGATTCAATTTAACTCAGTTCAAACTCTGTATTCAACATTATTCAATGATGGTAGATGTTTAACAATACATACACTTAAGTTCACTGATTCGAAAGAAACAGGAAAATACATAAAAAACACATATTTTTAAATTGAAATTTTTATTCTTTTTCAACCAGTAGAGAGTATATTAAGTTCTTTATCCAGATTGGATTCCAGAGAAATTTCTAAATATACGTTATTTTAAGTATCTTTGTATATTTCTTTCAAATCAGTATACCGTAAAAGGAAGTTTTCAAACCAACTCAATCAAATCAAAATGCCTTTATTTTCTAGCGTTTCTCTGATAAATCAGTTTTTCAGAACAACTATTGTCATAAATTCTTTTAACTAAATTATATTAACATAATTGGGAATTTCATCCATTACAGTAACATTTTTTAATCTTAACTTTAAAAGTACTGTATGACAATGTTTTGAGGTCATCAGAGAGCTTGTTGTAAAGTTTGGGGCCGAAGTATGAATAACTCTTCCTCTTAAATATTAAGCTTACCTTAGGAAAGTGAAGCACTCCCACCATGGCGAGACTTGCGCTGAGATACCTTGTCACGGGAAGAGAGCCTCTCGTAAAGGTTGTTTTCAAGTTAAGCCTGCTGATTTTCCTATCCATTAATAATAATCCTTGGCTTTCAGCCATAATAATACTAAGTTACATCACTAAGATTTGCTCCGATTGGTTAATGTGTCATTCCTACTGAAGTACGGTTACTGTGCCGATTTGAAAAACAAGACACTTAACTTGTCGTCAGTTTTGCCAGTTGGCGCTTTCAAAGTCCAAAAGATGCCATATTAACGGAAGTATTTTGTATTATACATTTATTTTGTTCTACTGTATTTTACCACCAAAGTAAGAGATTCCAAGTACTGTAATACTTCAGTCTGTGATTTTCAGGGAGAAATCATGTGCTGCTGTTCCTATCCCGAGGAAACCTATCACCAGCGACAGTAACACCGGAGCTGACAGGACGAGCGATTATAGCTCAATCATCGTTCACACACCAGCTCTTCCGGCCAGGGTTCGACTTGGTGGTTCCTCCTGTGCTGGGTCCCCCCGGGGGGGACGTCTGGGGGGAGTGTGCCCCACAGTTGCCAGCCAGGCGGAAGTATCTGCTCACCTTCCAAGGTCATCAGCCCACCACTTCTATCATCTCTCACGGATTTAACGGTAAGTTAAAGTAAAGATAGGTTAAATTAAAGGGAGATCAGATCTTGTAATTGCTACTTCAACACATTGACTACCATTTGGCTCAGTAACTTATTTTGTATATGTATGAATGGTCTACTGTGTAAGCTGTGGTGATGACAGAGTCAAATACTGTCCTAACTTGACACTGATAAAACTGAAGTTAAACCTGTGTTATATACAGTCGTATTGATGATTATGAGATTCCAATCTGTTGCATCAACATATCACATCTCAGTGTCCAAAGTGTCTTTATTTTGTATATGTATGAATGGTCTACTGTGTAAGCTGTGGTGATGACAGAGTCAAATACTGTCCTAACTTGACACTGATAAAACTGAAGTTAAACCTGTGTTATATACAGTCGTATTGATGATTATGAGATTCAAATCTGTTGCATCAACATATCACATCTCAGTGTCCAAAGTGTCTTTATTTCAGTACAAATTGAAAGAGAACGTTCCATAACATAACATACTAAAATGTCTCCCAGCTGGATTCTTAGAACAATAACTGAAGTATGTAAAATAAAACAAGATATTCACATTCAAATTTTATTGCATACAATAATAAGTTGGCAATAATCTGAGTGGTTGTTGTGCTGTTATGTTTCAGTAACAGGTAAATAGGTGAAATCATTAAGTTAAATTTCATTCTGTTGCTACATACAATATTATAATAGACTAAACTGGTGGTTTTATAAAGATTACTAGCAGTTACCTGCAACTTCGCATGCAATTGCATAGGTTTTGCACCTGTTTAAGTACTTATGTTTCGGGTGAATTATATTTCCGACATCAATATTGAGTCTGGCTTCTTGCCACGATCGAGAAAATACGTAAAAAAGTTTATATTTATGGCCATTGTAATTTACTTTGTTCTTTTTTTTCATACTTGATTTTGCCTTTGTTTCCCGATCAAGAAAATATATAACACAGATCAGAGAAGCCTACTTCTATCAAAAGTGAACTAAAATAGATTTTAATCAGTCTTTAAACATTATAGTAAAAGAAAGATAGTAACATTGTCTTTTAGATGTAATACTTATTATTTACTAAAAATGTAAAGTTAAAAGTACATTAACAATGACACTACGCGTTTGTTTCTTTATAAACTGAAAAATATTGGTAATATTTCAGAACATTTTGAGCAGGAAAAGTCAGCGAACTAGTTGTAGTTGTAGTTGTAGTTCTTGCAGACTTTAAAGGGAGTCTTCAAAGTCAAATTCAGACCATCTTATGTTTCAGGACAATTTCTGAGGTAGATGATTACTTACCTAATCACTGAAATCTAAAATGGCGTGAAAATAATGGTTATTCCATATAGAATCTACTCACTATAAATTTAAACAAATTGAAAATAATAAACAATATTTACACTGAACAGTTGATTACATTAGGCATGAGCTTGTAATTAATATTTTACAACTTTAGAGACCAAGGTGGGATTTTGTTAGTACTTTAACCCTCTCCCGGGCAAACGCCTCGAAACGCCTCGGCAGGGCGCCTGGCGCTAAAGTCCAAACGCCTCCAACTGCTTTATCAACGCCCTCTGCTTTGTGCTGCTGCTGTCTTACGATTGTTTGGGGAACTAATACTTGAAATATCTATTGGCAGTATCATTGTTGCCCTGTTTATTCATAGTTTTATGACTAGGGACGCTATCTAGGATTAATAATTTGAAACGGTTCATTCATTACTTCATTGATGGTGATCTTGTTGTTTAGTAGTACAATTCTTTCTAACTTGTGCTGCTATCTTACGTAATTTGATGAGCTATTTGGGGCTTTTTATAACCACTTATTTACTGCAATCATTTCGTTAGTTGTTTTCGCAGTCTTTACACTTGGTTTTGTACTTCATACACGGCAGGTTCAAGATGTTTGTATGATAGCGAAATTGATTCCGTTTTTGACAATGAAGTGGATAATGAAGATGATGGTTTCAGTAACGATGAAGTTCCATGAATAGATGTATTTATTGATGAGGAAATTCACCATTCTAACCAAGAAGATAGTGACACTGATGACTTGCCACGTGATCCGGCGCTACCTCGCGCCGCCGGCAACGCGACCGTGTCCCGCCATTGCCTCGCGCCTCTGGTACTTGTACCGCCACTCGGGTCCCGCCTGTCTGGTCTAGACAAAGATAACACTAGACAAAGTCTTAGTGTTATCTTAATCTTTATATTTATAACCCTTTATTTACAATAATTTATACAACAATTAAAACAAGATTTTACATGTAAGTTTGACTTTTTGTTTGATTTTAATTTACCTCATAAGGTTGATATTTTTTTAAAATAAATACAACGTTATTATAGAGGATTTAATCATCTTTGTAACGATGTACAATAAATAATAGTTTTATTAAAATAAAATTCTTAACGTAGTAAAAACGCGAATAAGTTACTGCCTTTGAAAGAAATATCATACTCATATTTCTTTTACCACTATAAATAGCTCTTCTTTTTTAATCTGTAGAGTGTAATACATTTGATATTTTGTATTTATGCTGATAAAAAGTGTTATAGGACAGTTAATTTTGTTATTCAAATCCCTCACGTATTCAAAATAAATTCAAATTGCTGCAAATAATGTAATTGTGACAAAATATTTAAATGATTTGGTTTTTTAAAATCAAAATTAGGTAAAACAAAATTTTATAAAAAGAATACATTTTAATGTAGCAGATAAATTATCCTATTTCAGTAAACCATATTTTGCTTTTAGATCTGTATTTATGTACATGCATCGTTGCGAGTCTGCTGCGTAAATTCACGGACAACAGTGGTTGGCAGTACGCAAGTTATCTGTCGCTAAAATGTGTTTATTGTTGTACATTATGAATGAAAATGTCGGGGAATTTCTTCAAGCCAACACCATTTATAGTTTATTTTATGGTGGTTTTATGGCAGTTAGTGGTTGTCATAATGTATTACTGCCTTTGAAAGAAATATCATACTCATATTTCTTTTACCACTATAAATAGCTCTTCTTTTTTATCTGTAGAATGTAATACATTTGATATTTTGTATTTATGCTGATAAAAAGTGTTATAGGACAGTTAATTTTGTTATTCAAATCCCTCACGTATTCAAAATAAATTCAAATTGCTGCAAATAATGTAATTGTGACAAAATATTTAAATGATTTGGTTTTTTAAAATCAAAATTAGGTAAAACAAAATTTTATAAAAAGAATACATTTTAATGTAGCAGATATATTTTTAAGGCAGTAACTAAACATTTATAACCTTGGAATGAAACTACAATTTTTGCTTTGATCGTCCTGGATTTTTAAAAATATGTACTTGACACATGTGGGAATTCTACAGGAATTTCATGATTGAAGTTGGCTAAACACCTTCCATAATAAAAACATGTTTAGCTATCTTTAGCAATGATTTAAATACTTTATTTATTACAGAATGCATAAATATGAATAAGATCATGACTTTCCAAGTGTATTTTAATCACTTCTGTTGATTTTATTCATTACTTAGGTACAAAATACTTAAAAAATGTTGGTATCTGAAACTGAGTAAAAAGAGCTGCAGTTTTGAGAATCATCAGTATGACTATACCGCTAAGTTTTGAGATATTCATGTATTGTTCATTGTAGTCAACCCATCCCTACTTTTATGTTTGTGGTAGATTTTATTCTATAGTCCATTTATCAAACTTTAAGATTAAGTACCACCTACTACTGCTGTGACATGATGACAGGTTAGTTCAATGCGGTGTACAGCAGTGCCAATGGCCAACTGATCTAAGATTGTGAAGGAAACAGGATTTTTCCGGACATTTGCCATCGTTCAGTGAAACAAAAAAATCAGTAAAAATCAGGTAAATCAGTAAAATCAGGTGTTACTGATTTTTTGTTTCACTGAATGATCGCAAATGTCCGGAAAAATCCTGTTTACTTCACAATCCTTCCATCGACAAACATGATCTAAGATGTCGGACTTTGGATCTTAGTTAGAGATAGTGCAGGTTCAAGTCCTGCCTGTGACCATAGCACTTTTTATCAGTACCATTGACCTTGTACTGCATTAACTCTCCCTCTTATTCTGTTTGATAAGATCCTCAAACATTCCAGTGGACCTTAAGGACAGGCACAATGCCTTATTAAATTATATTTAAAAGAGGATCAGCCCCCCTTGTTAAAAAAAACTCAATTGACTCCCTCCAATGAACAAACAGTAAGGTACGAGTGGCTGCTTGTGAAATTGGCACCCCAATGTTCAAACTTTTATGGGTTTCTCTCACCTAATGGACATAACTCCAGAGGCTTGTCCTGCTGTGGTTGGTGTATCACTTTCAACACTTGATAAATGGACTATAACCATTAGTACTATAATAGACTGTGATAGAGAATTATATATTAAGGTTATTTTATCAAAAACAAATAGTCCTTATATAATAAGTGAAAAACTGTGGTTTCAGTGACAGAACTACACAAATACCTGACACATTCAACATCGGATCTGTTCCGGCTGGACTGGAGTTGCTCAAACATGGCTGCTGTAGCGTCTGCAGAAGACGATTGGGAACTATGTGGCACTGAGACATCACGCATCAACATTCTTCGAGAGTCCACATTTGCATTGATTCCTGCTCCTCACAATGTATCCTTCCTGTCCTCGGCTCTCAATCTGGCTCGACTGTACGAGGCTCTGCGCGCTGGTGCCATACCTGTCATCATCGGTGGCGACCGTCTCCATCTGCCATACTCAGAAGTAATATATTTCATATTGATCTTTTAATTTTATTTGAGTAAATTTGAAAGTCTTATATTACATGGTTTTGAAACAAAAATATTTGAAAAATCAAGTGGCTAATAGTACTGCTACACGATGGACGATAAAGCAGTATGCAATAATGTAACTACAGTTTTGTTTGATAATTCATTATTTTTACTAAAATACACAAAACCAATTTAGAAAATATATAAATAATAATACTTACAAAGACACTAATAAAACCCACAGACTTAAAATTTTTGAACAATCTCTATGTTTTGAAATCTTATTTTAGTATATTTATACCAGTTCTGTAGGCATGGTCTTCCTCCTCAAGTAAAATATTGTTATGCTTAATATTTTTTAACAAATTTTGTATTCTTTAAGATTTTTTATACATTTTTGCAAAACCAAGGAAAGTGATCTATACATTACCTTGTTGACAATGACGGTTTAAGCAAGATTTTTTATATCTAAGTTCAACAGTTTTTTTTAGAATAAATTTTAAATAGTAAGTGAAATTTAACATAATATTTTAAATTAATATTTTAATAAATTAATTAATTTAACATAATATAATAATTAATATTTTTTTTGCTTTGCAATAGCAATAAAGACTGTGTGATTTTTACACCTTACTTAACTAAACCATAGTTTTACCTTCAGACTTCTGTCTTCAAATCAAATTGGTTTCACTCTTAGTACACCTGAAGTATGTGTCTGGAGAACTTACCACTGGAGTTTATTAGTGTCCTTCATTATGGTAGCTCCTCAGACGTCCCTTTACACTTGTGTACATTCACACCAGCTTGATTCCTGCCATTCCTTGTAGGAAATCCTTCTTTCTTTAGCGTTCATTTGTAGTTTACTCAAGCATTTGTTTACCAGCCACATAGATTCTTGCTTGTGTTACAGGTGTTGTCAACCAAGAAGTTTGTACTGTCAGTGCCCCAGAGCCGACTGTCGGAGTTACACTTCCTGCTGCGCAGTGTGCCTGACAGTGACCTGCTTGCTCTGCGGCGGCAGGGCCGACTCGTGTGGGAGCGTTACTTTGCCTCTTTACAGGCTGTGATAGACACAGTGGTTGCAGTGCTAAGGGACCGACTCGGCCTTCCTCCTCGGCCAGTCACTGATACTCCAGCAGCTCTCTTCACTCATGATACTGTGGTCAGTCAAGTCTGAGAGAGGAAACGTTCTTCCAATTTCAGGGGTTTACAAAGAGTTTAAATACTAAATTCTACACATATAAATTCATCTCAATAATTGTTGTTTTATAAACAACCACCGTCTTGAAACCTTTTGATAAGTTCTGCAGGATTACAGACCTTTGTTTAAGAAAAGTCTAAGTAAAACCGTACCAATGTTGATTTGGAATTTAACATGTGAAATTGGTGGATAATAGAAACACTGTAGTATTTTTAAATTTGTTGTATAATATAGTATATGGTTAATATAAGAAAAATGTTGATTATCCATCATTATGGTGGCCAAAATCATCACTTTTGAGCAAACACAAGTACTAGAAATCTTGAAAACAATACTCTCAATCTTTATAACCTACAGTTCTAACATTCTGTAATCTAACATTAATATTAAAAGATATAATATATTTTAATATTATTAAAGATGATATCACTCTTCTTTTTAATATAAATAAATTTTTATAACAGAAACATAGATTATTTTATTAAATGACTACTTATTTTAAAATGTGCCAAATAACTATACACTTTTCAAAAATGTTCTAGAATTTGTAGCTTATACAACTGCACTAAGTACCATAGTGCAAAATATATAAAAAAAGTCTATTCAAGTGGAACACACATATAAATAACACTACATGGGGGAGGGGGGGGGAAATGGCGTACATGTAACAGATAACAACAATTTCTCAGCCATAACTGAAACCTGATTCATCAAAGGTGTTTCTTAAAATGATAGGTGTATAAGAAATGGGAGGAGTTGTTAACATACTAACTGAAGATTATTGCACATAATACCAATGCAAGAGTTTATACTCACTTTCATTAAAGTGGAGCTTAACTATATAGATGGATGGGTGTCTCATTGCTGCATTAAAGAAAATGTTATCTTTATTTTGCTAACTGATAGAAACTGACTGTTTGAAAAGTGATGGTTAAACAAGTTTGACTGTATAATCTGCAACTAGTAATAGTGTAGTTATTAAATTAGCGGTACTTAAATGGAAAGTAGTAACAATTTTTTCAATGTAAAATTAAATTAAATATCATAATAATAATGTTACAACCTAAGTTACTTCAAAAGAACAATAAGTGGATTTCAACACTACCTGAATATTACAAACTGTTTTTGCCCCTTTACTGTTCCTAATGCCAAGGTGATATTGATAGAAAACTAATTTCCTTTCTTAATGGAAGGTGTATTCCTTCATTTCATTTGGTAAAATTAAATTATTAGTAAGTATCAAACTTTTTTACTAACAGGAATAATTGTATAAATAACAGGTAGTCCCAAATTTTTTTCAGATATGTTGTGAATGTAAGATTTAATATGTTTAAAGCTGGTTATTAGTTGTAAATCTGAACCTTCATGTACCAACCAAGATTTAAACTATAAGGAACTATATATATGTCATGTTACAATATCATTCACACTGACTTGTGTTTTCCAGCCAGTGAAGACAGAGCAAGTGGTGGAGCCTGAGGAGAGCCTAGGACCGTTGGAACCCCCTTACCCCTCGCCCACCTTCCGTCGCAACTATTCTGCTTTCCTTGTGCAGGTACAATACATTTGTTTTTGTCAGTTCTGTAGTGTTTTAATGTAATGTTTCAAGTTTTATTTTTATTTTGAATATAAACGTATTTGTGTAGCTTTAATTTTTATATGCTTTTACATTCTTCTTGCAGGGCTACGAACTGTGGAACGAATGGGGTGACCCTTTTCGACTTTACCCCCATCTGCCATTTGACCCGGTACTGCCTTCAGATGCCAAATTTGCTGGTATGTTTGTTTGTTTACTTATATTTCTTACGTTTGTGTTCAGCAAATAATACATACAACTATTCGTACTTTTATCGAGCTTATCAACCATTTTAAAAATTAGGTGTATTAAATTAAATTAATTTTGTGCAATATTTTTGAAATATACCACTAATGTCTGAAAAACATCTGAGGTTTTAATATATAGATTAAAAAAAAATATATATTACAAATTTGTGTAAAGAGCTTTTTGATATTTTGAAGAATATAGAAAAAGAGGACATATTCTGCTTATTTTACACACAACAAGAATAAAATACACTGCATTACAATGTGCTTATTCTGTATTATTTTCTATAAGTATAAATTTTGCTATAACACATTTTTTACTGTACAATGATGAATTACCGTATAAACAAAAGAACAACAAATTTTTCCAAGTATAAAAGACAATAATTTTATAGATTGATTGGTTGGCTTATTTTTATCATATTAATCTTTAAACTGTTTGCTCCGTGATTTGATTCAATTAAATTTACTTCCAATATACAACCAACCTATCATTACATACATCACACGAGTATATGACATGATAATATCACAAGAAGAGTATCCTCTCCTGAACCTGCCTACAACTCAGTATCCTTACTCCCGTACCATCTTGTTTAATCTGTTATTTATCTAATTATTTATTACCTGTGTAGTGTTTTACAAGTATAATCAATAAAATAATAATCCTTTTTAATTCATTATTAATCTCATTTACATTTCCTTTTCATACCAAGGAAATGTAATGAATTGTTTAACTACCTAAAACAATTTTTGCTCAAATTATTATTGCAAATTTTTAAGAGGATTTCTAATTTAGACTATCAAAAATTAGAATTTAGTAAAACATATATTGCACCTCATCAGCACCTGGCACTTTATCAACACAAATTTAATTTCGATTATAGTAAATTCAGGGTTTTTATTTTGTATTTATTATAATAGTGTAACATATAGTAGAAACCAACAATAGGAGGTTCAAAAAAGTTCTGAAATAATTCATTCAGTCATGCGACATATTGTTTCCTACAGCATAAAAAAATGTCTTTTATGTATTTTTAGCAGTCAAATATTGCTGTTTGTCTGGAATAACGTTTAACTTCTTTATTGGCTTACTAGTACTGTATATGATTTCCTTTTATCATTGCATATGTTTTGAAAGAATCTCCCTGCTACTTAATAATCTGATTTAACATACAACAAATTAGTATTTCCGATTCAATAATTTAAACAGTTTTCCATATCTGTAATACACATCTATCAATCCACTCCTGCTTAACACGTTCGCTGCTAAAAATTAAGTAATGTATGTTGCTAGAGGCTAATTTTTTTTTATTAGTATTCACTTACCAATTTAGTTGTTGTGACACGGGTTGGTACAGGAAGGTCATCAAACACCAAAAGAGCCGAATTTCGCCATTTTGAAAACGTGCAGTAGATCTACCGCACACGCTCCTGGGGCCAGTCTCTCTTCGAAGCGCGCACCGTTTTCCTTATTGTTTTTGAAAAAACAGACCACTAACGATTGTTTATAATAATACTGGGAAAACAAATCACTTAGTATAAACTAAAAATATATTGATAAAAAAACACTAAAAACTACTATTTACAACACAACCATCCTCCCCAAGGTACGCTTCATTAGTCATGGAATTGGTCAAAACAATGTGGGACACACAAACCCAGGCTGTCCATCACATTCTAAACACTGCCACATCACGTATTTCTTTCTGCCATTTGCATAGCAAAACTCTGCACCTCTTTTGTTTTACTTCTCTTTCCACAAGCCACTTTTTCTGTAATCCGTGAGGGTACATGGGGGACGCGGCGGCGCTTCAGAGGTCGAGGAGGCTCGGGAACGTCCGGGAGTAGCTTGTCAATAACCTCCAGACGGAAGTCGTTACAATGGCATTTTGTTTTCTCCACTTGATGTGCGAACTTCGTTATATAGAGATAGTGTGCATTCACTAACATCATCTGAATTACGTGGACAAAAATCTTTTTATACCACCGCAGTGTTTTCCTTTCGCAAGGATAATATGACATCATTTGGTCACTGCGGTCCACGCCTTTCATAAAAATGGTTGTATTGAACAATTGGTAGTGGTTTTAGTCTCTCCAAACCACCTCGATTAATTGAATTCACCATGTCATTTTCAAATTCAGTGGATATGTAAGAGACAACGCGTTTGTCTTTCCATTTGGCGACAACAACACTTTCGGCCGTAGCGGGCGATGGTTTCACCCTTTTTCAGGGTTGCTGATTTGACTTCAGGAGATACGTATTTTCTGTCCAGCCGAAGAGTTTCCAGTGCAATATGTATTCCTACGGAGCAGGCTTGAGGCAAGAGTAAAACTATTATAATAATTATCCATAAATAAAACTGTGGCCACAATTGAGTTTCCCTTGCATCAGCTTCAATACACATTGGCTGCATGCCCCTTACCACCGTAATCATCTAAAAAAACTCCGCAATACATAAAAAAACGAAGTATTAGGCCATGGGGGTCACACAAACTGTACAGTTTGATGCCGTACTTATGGCGTTTCCCTTTTATATATTGCCTAAAGTACAACCGTCCCCTCCATAAAACCATTCCCTCGTCAATGCACAACTTTTTTTGAGGATATATAAATTGAGTCCATTTTACTGTTGAAGTAGTCAATTAGAAACTGTACTTTAGAAGCTCTGTTGTTTGGGTTAGGGTACCTTTCAAAATTAATGCATCGCAAAATAAGCATGAATTTGTCCCTGGCCATGAATTTGGGGAAGCACGTTGAAAACAGCTTACAAGTTTTCCAATAGTCTTGTATTCGGGGTAATTGTAATATTCCCATGTGCAGCAATAGGCCAATAAAACATTTGAGATCCTCCACGGTAATGTCTTTCCATTTATGGATTCGTGAGCCTGGGGTTGTAGTAGGTCCACAGAATAACTCCAACGCGTATCTATTCGTAGTAGCCACAATGCCCTCCAAAAAAATCACATCCACCAGCAACAAGAAAAAAAATTGATTGGGGTAATCTCATTAGGCAAAAGGGACTAAAAACTTTTCCTCTTTTGTAAACGGTACATCTTTCATACCTATAGTTTGAGGACTCCATTGTGGTGGTCTTACGTCATAGTCTGGGTCTTCGACCTCTGACTCATCAGTCTCGTATTGTTCATCGTCGAGGTCCGGAGCATAACCAGGGGGACACCAGGGTCGTCTTCATAATCAGAATCACTATTAGCCACAAACTGACGTCTATTCTGGATTCCACTAGTTCCAGGAGGCAAATCCATGTCTATTGTATTATAAGAATAACACTAAACACACAACAAAAACGGTAAAATTTGAAGTAGTCTAAAAAACTAACCACAAAACGCTAACTGAGAACAGCGACCACAAAAACGCGGGGAAAAGTATATCCCCACGAGCGGCAAAAACGGACAACCATACACGACGAGTGCTGAGAGCACACTGACTGGGTTTCTAAACAATGGCGCTGTGCAGTAGATCTACGTCATGCGCGCCTGGCGCGAGGCAGCCGTGCAGTAGATCTACCGCAACCGCATTGAACGTGTTAAAATTCAAATTTAGTCTCAATGTGTAATTATGAACAACTATATGAGTAATACATTGACCATCACATTCACATTTTCCAAATTTGCAAGAGCAAACCGAAATTCTTTATCTGTAGATCTTCTAATTCCTAAGATATCATTATGTCATTACTGATGTCCATGATTGGCCTCAGCATGCTTTCAATTATAAGCAAATAGTAATCACAACCATCACTATCATCTTTACTCAGGTGTTGTTAACTATAGACCATCTGACTTCTCAACCTTCCCTCCTGAATAAACTGTCCTAGCCGCGTTGTTACTTTCTACTCTCTCCTTTCTTGAGGAATTACAACAAATATATTATCTATTGTGTACAGTTCTATATTATACATGAATTAGTTTGAAAAACTAATTCATGTAATTGGTGGTGGTTCGGAAGTCACCTTTAAGTCGTTGGTCCCCAGGTTAAGTGTTAGAGAGGGCTTCTTAGCCCTAACTTCGCCTGGTAAAAATAAGACATTCTTTACTTTTTTACTTTTTAATTAGTTTAAATAAATTAAATTAATAAGGTTTAAATAATTTATTTCTTTAATCTTTATTTCATTTTAATAGTTAGTAAAATAAAATGTAAATTAGTCCAACGTAGCAAATATGCTATAATTACAAGGATGTTTTTCGATTTATAACTTCTTTTATTTTGTGTCCATTCAAATCCCCTACAGTAATTAAGTTGTTTACAAACTTGTTGGCAAAACAAATTCTTAGATGATTAAAATCTCTATCCCTTGAATTAAAGTTCAAGTAAATGGGCAACAAAATATCTGCTCCTTGTCTAAATTAGTTTTAAGTGGAATGTGAAAATTTTCTTTTCAATAAATATTAAACTTAGCATATAGGCACATTTTATTAATTATAAAAATTAAACCCTCACTATATTTCCTGTAACTGGCTAACAATAAAGCAAAATCAATACGTACTTAAAACAATAAAATTCACTAACAAAACATTCTCTGGTTTTTCCATGATAAATGTTTGTAAACATCAACGTTATCATAACTACTACTAAATTCAAAATTTATACATTGTTCATTTTATTTTTCAGTTTACATACATTGATTACGAGGTTATGATGAAAGAGCGAAAAACCACCTTATACATATATGTAGTGATATAGTTTCCTTATATATTATTTCAGTTATAGTAAATCAATTTCCTTATTCATATAGTTGGAACATGTACTTAAAAATAATACAAACATAACTGTTGGTACTTAAACATAATACAAACATAACTGTTGTAGCTAATAACTAAAAACGTTCTCATATACCAAATAGTTTTTTATTTTACAACTAGTTTTGTAATCACTATTAACACATTTATTGTATGGTGGATATTTCTGCTAGTATCCACATCTGTCTATAATCTTGCATAGTGTGACAGAGAATGTATATGCTATTGAGTGAAGAGCAATCCATCAGCTCACCTGTTTACAATAATTGAGAACATTTACACTTGTCACTTTGTTTATTGTGTTTCAGGGTCAGGAGTAGGTTTCCGTCCCATAGGGCGGGGGGCGGGAGGAGCAGGCAAGGAGTTCTGTGAGAGCCTAGGTGGTAACTATCCGAGGGAACAGTTCACCATAGTCATGCTCACGTACCAGAGAGACCAGGTAAACAATCTCAGGTTCAATCTGGGTCTTGATGTAGTGTATTGATAAATTATTTCACAATAAAAATATTGGTTAGTAATTTCTTAACCTATTCATGGTTTTTGACGTAATATTAGGTTCATAGCAATTGCATAAAAGTGTGTTACTGATGTAATACTACACATTGTTATATTGATCTTATTTTAATCTGTTATCTATCATAATATTGCATAAGGAGCGTTTCTATGACCGCATGTTGCGCAAGTAGTTCTGACTTCTACTAGATGACTTCTCTGGTCTCTCCCCCCTCCACAAGACATTACCTTATTCCAACGCTCCTCCCACTTCTGGAAACACTCCTTAAATTCATTTTGCGGAATGGCTAACAGGTCTTTCGTCACATTTTGTTTCATTTGTTCAACATCATCAAATCTTTTTCCTTTCAAAGGAATTTTTAATTTCGGAAATAGCCAGAAGTCACAAGGAGCTATGTCAGGACTGTAGGGAGGCTGTTGTAGTTGGTTGATGTCGTGTTTGGCCAAAAAACGTTGAATAAGATTTGAGGAATGAGCTGGCACGTTGTCGTGATGCAGGATCCAGTCACGGCTTGTCCACAGTTCAGGTCATTTCCTTCGCACTGCATCTTGTAGCCGCCTTAGGACCTCAAGATAATACTCCTTATTCACTGTCTGGCCTCTTGGAGCATATTCGTGATGAACAACGCTGTCCTGGTAAAAAGAAACTGTCATCATTGTCTTGACATTGCTTCAACTTTGTCTTGCTTTTTTCGGCCTTTGCTCTTCACGAGTTTTCCACTGTGAAGATTGAGCCTTTGTTTTAGGGTCGTAACCATAAACCCATGATTCATCACCAGTAATAACTTTTTTAAATAGCCCTGGGTCACTTTTTATCAAATCCAGATTGTCCTGTGCGATTTCAAGTCGACAGTTCTTTTGGTCTTCTGTCAGCAGCCGAGGAACAAATTTTGCGAAAACACGGTTCATTTTTAAATCTTCGTGTAAAATGTTACAAACTGACGATTTTGGTATTCCTAAATCTTCATCCAGCTCTCGGACAGTCAATCGACGGTTTTTATGAATTGCTGCACGAACACGTTCAACATTATCAGCGTTTCTGGCCGTTGAAGGCCTGCCAGATCGGTCATCACTCTCCACTGATATGCGGCCATTTTTAAACCGCCTAAACCACTCTTTTATTTGTGTATCGCCCATAGACACGACACCATAAACTTTCCGAATCATAGTAATCGTCTCTGATGCTGAATGGCCAAGTTTTTGGCAAAATGTAATGCAAATCCGCTGTTCAACACGTTCAGTCATATTGAAATGTAACGCACACACACGACAGTACTGTACGGAACAGAGCGCTGTGACTCACTGAGTGACCGGATATTCAATGCCTAATATGGGAAGGATTAGGCTCGCCCCTCCCCTCCAATAACCGGTTCGAGCCGGTCGGTTACTCCGCGGCCGCCTACTGGTCGGTGGTCGGATACTTTTTGGACAGACCTCGTATGCTCACTAATTTGAAAAAGTAACCATAGCACTTTAAAGAAGTATAAATGTTGCAGTGGAAGTATTTTTAGCATAAAAAGCTATGGAAAAGCATGTTTACATCTATTAAAAAAAAATCATTCATCAGAAGATGAATGATTTTTTAATAGTTTTATTTTTCTTCAAATTTTATGGAAATGTACTGTCATAGTTTAATTTAGACTGAACAAATGCTTGATACATTTTTATTAATACATCATCATGACAAAGTTGTCTAATAAATTAAAATCTATCAGTAGTATAATATATACGTCAAATTGTATAAATGGCAATTGTATAAATAAAAGTCGTTTGACAAGTGTTTGGTCTTCCGATCATATGTTAGTTTGCTTATTTAAACGCATATGTGACAGATACGGCCAAATACAAAATAATTGAATCGGAAAAAGTAAGTGCTCTGTGGTGTAATGGTAGCACATTCACCCGGCAAGTGAGAGATCCGGGTTCGACTCCCGGCGGAGCAAGTACTTTTTGTGATTCAATGTTTATTGAAATAGTATAATATATATATATATATATGTGTGTGTGTGTGTGTGTGTGTGTGTGTGTGCGTGTGTGTGTGTGTGTGTGTGTGTGTGTGTGTGTGTGTGTGTGTGTGTGTGTGTGTGTGTGTGTGTTCTAATTGGTTTTACATGTACTTTCAAAAGAAGGTTTTCATCATTGTGGAGTCCCAAATGCTTCGCAATGTTGCCCTGAGTAAGAGTGACATAATCGCACTGATTCTCTTGACAACTCAAATTATAGTACTTCAAAGGTTTATCATAGTTTCAAGTTTGATTAAATAAAAATGTATATATAACTAACGATTTATATATAACTATTTTTATAAATTTATATCTGAGAATTTAATGCAAGACCATAGTTTCTAAACAATAATTTTAGATAGTATATATCTTGTTGTATATAATTCCACATAAGTTGTGTAGTTGGAAAGCTATAAGATAAAGCTGCATCATCAGTGAACCCAGATAATTTACCATGAAAGGGGCCTCTATAAAGATTATTAATGAAAATTAAAAATAATATGTAGCCCAAAATAGATCCGTCCAGCACACCACACAGAATTATTGTGCTAGTCGAGCTTTCATAGCTACCAATACAAACTACTGTTTTCGCTCACGTAGATATGATCTGAACCACTCATGAGTTATAACATGTACTCCCGCCCTATCCAGCTATTTTGTAACAGCTCATGACTGACTGTGTCAAAGGCCTTTGTGATATCCAAAAACAAACCTGATGCTTTGAAACTTTTTGGATTACTAAAATTTAATTGAACTTGTGTTATAAAATTTTGTGGAGCCATTTCTGTGTTTATTATCTCTCTAAAACCAAATTTTATTGAATCTATAAAGTTAGTATGGTCTAAAAATTGCATAAGTCTAGGTTTAACGATTGATCCAATAATTTTGAAATAACTGAAAGCAATGATATTGACCTGTAATTTTATACAGACATACTTTGTCCTTCTTTAAATACACCACAATTTTTGAAATTTTTAGTTTTTCAGGAAACACTTCCTCAGTTAAACTCTTATTAAAAATATGTGTTAGAACTGGAACTATGTGTGATAAGATACTTTTACTATGAAATTAGAGATAGAATCAGCCCCAGATACCTTATTTCTATATATTGAGTTTTATCAATTTGATTATGAAGTAAACAGGATTGTTGTGGACATTTGCCATTGTTCAGTGAAACAAGAAATCAGTAACACTACGTTTCAAGGTCTGCAATCTGATCTCTTCTTCAGGTATAACTAACCTAATACATAATTACAAACTAGGTTAAAATAAACAAATCTTACAAAAATAACCTTCAAACAAACAATTTGATTAGTTCATTTTCTGCTACAAGAAGCCAAAAATAAGAATGAGGAGTCGAGCAAGTTCTGAACTTCTCATGTTGATCATTGGGGTTCATTAGGTTCTCAGGCCAGATCAGTAGGACCACTGATGAAAAATCTGTTAAATTCATCTACAATAAAATTGATTGCTTGTTAATTCCTCTCTATATCTAGTACTGATGTTTTGTCAACATTGCTGGGACTTGCTCACTAAATTTTTTAATTAAATCTCACTGCTGATGTGGGTTATTTGAGCATTTAACCCCTCGTAATAACACTTTTTAGTGTCATTAATCCACTTTTTAATTTTCTTCTAAATATATTAAATTTTATTTTTAAATCGCTCATTGGTCGGATCGCGTTTTCCTAAATTAAGCAATCTATCTCGATTAGTCGTAGTTTTAAGAAGACCATTCGTCATACATAGTTTGTTTCTTGGATTTATGTTTGTTGAATTTATTTTTTATATCAATTTTAGAAAGGGTGATCACCCTGTTTTTGATATTAATAAACTTATTAAGCGAATTATTTACATCATTGCTTATAAACACACTATCCCAAGATTCAAGCTTTAACAGTGTATTAGATGCTATCACTGTAAATAACAATAGAAACTAAAAGTATATATAACAGTATATTCTGCTATTAACTTCCAAACTTCCTTTATTTGCATCTCCTAATTTGTAAATTTTATGTGTTGTAGGTCCTATTAAACTCACTCAGTCGTCTACAAGGTCTGCCATACCTCAACAAAGTGGTGGTTGTATGGAACTCCCCCCGACCTCCACTGGAGGATTTGCACTGGCCTGACATTGGTGTACCTGTCCAGGTCAGTACCTTAGAGATATACAAGGTCTGCCCTACCTCAACAAAGACATGGTTGTATGGAACTCCCCCGACCACCCCTGGAGGATTTGCACTGGCCTGACATTGGTGTACCTGTTCAGGTCAGTAGCTTAGAGATATACAAGGTCTGCCCTACAAAGTGGTGGTTGTACGGAACTCCCCCCAACCTCCCCTGGAGTATTTGCACTGGCCTGACATTGGTGTACCTGTTCAGGTCAGTACCTTAGGGATATACAAGGTCTGCTCTACCTGGACAAAGAGGTGGTTGTATGTACCTCCCCCAACCTCCCCTGGAGAATGTGCACTGGCCTGACATTGGTGTACCTGTTCAGGTCAGTACCTTAGTGATATACAAGGGCTGTACTACCTCAACAAGGTGGTTGTTGGTAAAAAAATGTAATGTTTATTTAAGGAATTACAAAAACCATATTTTAATGTTTTTAACTAAAGTAATGTACCTATAAACTGTATAAAATTGTGTCCATAAGTGCTTCTACGAAGAGCAGAATAATCTAATAATAATGGCATGGCACTTTTAACACAGAAATGTCCTAAAGTGCAAACTTAAATTCTGAAAGCCCATATTATTATTTATAAAATTAAAGTATAAGGCAGGGGATATTTCTTGGTTATTAAAATATAACTATTTCTTAGAACCTCTGCAAATGACTTTAAAATATAATTATAGTCTACAATTAGTTTTGTGTCATAGGACAGTTTCCAAAAGAATAGCAGAAATTTGATTGGTGATAATTTTTTTTTTTAATTAGTCCAAACAAGCTAATAGGATTAGATATTCAAGAATTAGAAATTGGGTTTTCAAGATTCGAAAAATCTTGATTTTCCCATAACTACATGAATCCAGAACTAAAACTAAAAATATTTTTAAGTTCTTCAAAATGTAATATAATATCCATCATAGGTGTTGAAGGCAATAAAGTTGTTTTAAATTGTGTTATTTTTAAAACTAAAATAGTGTTTGTTTACATGTTTTAAAAATCAGTGCGAGTTCTTAAAGGTGGAGATAGAGTGTACTCTACTTGTGATCCAAACTTTGTAGATTTACTTTAACTTTTCCGTTTAGTGATCGTTTCAATTCACCATAGAATTTATTCCAGAACTGTAATGAAACTGAAGTATTGATCCATCCAACAGGTGGTGAAAGCAAGTACTAACAGCCTCAACAACCGGTTTGTGCCATACGATGCCATTGAAACGGAAGCTGTGTTGTCAGTCGATGATGATGCTCACCTCCGACATGATGAGATCATGTTTGGCTTCAGGTGAGAGTTAATTTAAGATAATATCATTTCATAAATATAAAGTTTTATTATGATAAACTGTAATAATAACTTAATATGCTGGAGCTATATCCAAGGGAGTCTGGCACAAACATTGAGGTATGTTATCTGTACCAGAGTGTGGAGAGAGCAGAGAGACCGAGTCGTTGGGTTCCCAGGAAGGTTCCACGCTCTTGATCTAAACTATGGAGGTTGGCTCTACAACTCCAACTACTCTTGTGAACTCTCCATGGTGCTCACTGGTCAGTCATGTTTATCAGTATTTTATCACATTTGAATTGGTTATTTATTGAATAGGTTTTATATTAATAAGTGCAAATACCAATAGAAATATTCAAGATCTTCATAGTCTATAACCTATTAAGAAGCTGAATGCTGCAGTTCTGGAGATCAGAGTAATTGGATGTGGAGCTTAAGAGCTTTTGAGATTAATCCTAATAGGTGATATGAACCTCGCAAAGAATAGAGCGAACAGGTTCCTTTTCTTTTTTATGATAAATAAATCAATTACAAAATCTGATGGAGAGTAGAAGTTATCAAGTGTTTGAGCTTATGTCATTTTCAGACAGACTGTAGAGAACCAAATAGAAGGATCAAAGGGTTTTGCTTTATGAGTGAGGAAGTACAATACAAGTGGAGAGGCTCCATGAAAATGTCCACCATAGTAGAGTCTCTCATAGCTTGTCAGGGAACACAAAATCGATTTGTACATAATAAGTAAACAGTGTAAACCACATTGGTTTCCAAATATTTTATACACCACTCATCTGGGTGTCAAACACAAACTTGTTATTCTAAAGTCTTGGTACAAACTTCAATGCTGCATTTTATCACTAGTTTTATGAACTACACTTTGTGATGGAAGACAAAAACTTTGATTGCAATATTGTCCATCACAGTTTTGTAGGGTAATTTTTACCACAAAGAATTTTCTGTAATACGGAGAAGGGTTAAAATGTCTTAAAATAAAGGTTGGGATATATTATAAATAAATATAAATTTATTTCAACTTCAACTACTTTGCACATAATCAATTTTGGACAGTTTATGCGTATATGAGCACAACATTTCCTTATATACAGAATATGTACAGTTTAAATTTGTTTGCTCCACTTTTAGTAAAATTCAAAACACAGGTATTTAGTGCCAACCTTTTTTATTGTTTTAATGTAACAAATAAGTTTAACTATCCATGCTATTTTACACTTTGCCATAATTCAATAATAGTTATCAATTAATCAAATAAACTGTGCCAAAATTGTTCAAATTATCTCTATCATGGTTATAGTAAGTGACCAAACGATATCCTGAGTATTATTACTAAATGAAGCCACTAAAAACGTGTTTTTTTTACTATCACAATACTTTCTTCTATACTGTATGCATTGATGTAATACAAATTTTAACATTTCAATAGTAAAATCATTTTAAAATGTAGTTCTGCTGTAGGAGCTGCATTCATACACAAGTACTACACGTATCTCTACACCCACTGGCTCCCACAGGCCATCAGAGACAAGGTGGACGAGTATATGAATTGTGAAGACATCGCCATGAACTTCCTCGTCTCACATGTCACCAGAAAACCTCCAGTTAAAGTAGGATTTTTATAGTACAATTTACTCATGTATAATGATAAGGTGTCTTAATGTGGCATACATGATTTATAATTTGTAGTACCAAATTCTTTTAAAACATTGTTTTCATAATTTGTTTTAAATTTTACTTATTATTTTGAAATAGAAATGTTAATTTCAAAATAAGCTCCTTTTTACATTTTTAACCACTTTATTGCAAAGCTACATAATACAAGTGTATGTATAAATAAATATGTGTATACATCCATATCACATATGAAAACACTTGACAATTTTTCAGAAAATCATGGTTGAAGTTTTTCTGTGTTTATGTATATATTATGATTTTAAGTTTAAAAAAATAACTTTTCAAATCAATCCGCCTGTTTTGACCTAAATAGTTATACTACCACAGCAACAATTAGTAACAGAATTAATCAAATTTTTCTCTTTTAAATAATTTTGTCTTGAAGTGTAGTAAATCTAGTTATTTGCCGGCCACAAATATGAGGCTCTACTTTCTTAACACTGTGTAAAGATTAAAAGTGCTGTATAAATAGGAACTCGTCTCAAATCCATAGTTATTTCACTTCAGAAACTTAGTTTTTAGTGTATAAACAATAATGAATTAGTAATATAAAATTATCTGTTAATACTAATTATTTATATTCAGTATAGATTTTCTCATAATAAACTCTATATTGAATATATAAATTATAAACCATTAGTATTAACATATAATCATATTTGTATATTTTACTATACACTAAAATCTAAGTTTGTGAAGTAAAACATTTATGGATTTGAAATGAGTTCCTATTTATAAAACTCCAGTTATAAAATAATAAAACCACAGATTCAGATGCGCACCCGGTAACTAGCGGTGTACAATTGTACAATTACACTCCATTGTTATATCTAATTACATCCATTGTACAGTTACAGTTGCTCCTAATTATATATAAAGCATGAAAAACAAAAAGTTTTTAGAAAAAAAAATATATATGTGCATATATATATATATATATATATATATATATATATATATATATATATATATATAATTGTATATATAGTCACATTGCATCACACAGACAGTTTGTAAATTATAACAAAAATTGTAAAACTATTTCACAGAACTTAAAATTAAATTGTTCAAGTAGAGAAAATGGGTGTCGAGTCGGTGGGAGGTGTTAAAAAACATCAATTAGTAGCCTTGAATTCAGCTCAATATGAAACTTACTGCTATTCAGACAATTATTTTTTTAAATTACAACACCTATGTAAATAAGTAAATAAAAAAATATTTCTAGGTGACTTCTCGATGGACTTTCCGATGCCCTGGATGTCCAGTGTCTCTCTCTGAGGATGACACACACTTTCAAGAGAGACACAAGTGTATCAACTTTTTTACACAGGTCAGTAATGTCTAAACATTTATGTCATTTTCAAGAGATTGAAGATTCTGGTGTGAATCTCAACTCTGATATTTGTTGTACATTTAATAATCTTTGAGACCTTTTTAATAAACTGTTTTAAGCTTTTAGTTATTTGCTGATGGCTCTTTCTAAATTATTTTCCTTTATATTATGTTGAAGCTCAAACTCGAAACAAACCCAAGACTCACACAGTGTTGCTCATTGATTTGTCAGCCAGAGACATATAAGACCCAACAAAACATAAGAACTCAGACATCCAGTATAGCTGTGTGTGTTGTGTTCACTTATACCACACAGTATAAATATTTATAAGTGCTACCACGTATCAAATATTTCTATATGGAACATTACACATTTTCCACCGTATATTGCTGCCCATTCTTCAATAGACGTAGTTTGTCATTGCTGAAAATTGGAGAATACAGAAAAAAATTGTAATGAGAACAAAATTTAAAGAGCATTAGGTTTTATGTTTCTACAAGCTTTAATTGGAAAGAGGTATATCAACAAAGTATTACTAGTTGTATGTGTATTGATGATCTCTGATAATCAATATACAATAATAATTTAAAGACAATATAGCAAATAATGCATGCAAAACTTTTTAGTTACAGCATATTTGTTAAAAGGTTTGTTGCCTTAGAAAAAAATCTTATACAACATAATACTCTGTAAATATCATATTTTTTCTTCTACATATATTGATTTACCTTTAAGAGAATGAAGGGTTCATAATAGAAACTAAACTTTCATAATTGCAAACAAAATAGTACAATACAAGATTTATTGCAGCTTTGGTAGTTTTTATATATTATTCAAAAAACCAACAAACTTCTTTTATTCAATAATTTTTTTTATTTGTGAATTAGAATATTACAAAAAAATGTTAAATCTAAGATTTAGTCAAATACATTTTATATTTCCTGTTAAGGTGCTATACATTGGAGAAACATTTATTCTTTACAATTTTTTTTGTGATCGGTTTTTTTTGTAGTGTAACATTCAAATGTATCAATATTTAAATTATTTGTGTAAGCTACATTTATTTCTATGGACACTGATATTTTCAAAATGTCTTGTGAATAATAGAGGAGCTGTTTTTGAAAAAATTTAAGGCCAGTCCAGGGGTAAGGTAATTCACATTATTTGTTATAAACGAGTTCTCTATTCTAAGAAAATTGTATTTCTTCAGTTTTGCTATTATTTACTATTAATCCATTTGATTTAAACCATTTCAGAGCTACCTCAATTTCATTATTATCTCTTATTAGCAGATTATCTATTATAACACTTCATTGTGGTTAAATAGTATGGTGTCATCTGCATACAGTACAGTTGGGCAAGGATGTGGTATGAGGAATATTAACATTTATTATGAGTAAAGGTCACAATATTGATTCTTGTGAGATGTTAGTTTTCTTGACTTCTTAAAAAGATTAATGTTAATGTGAGTATCATACATGTTTATGTTTTCAGGTGTTTGGCTACACGCCACTGTTGAATACACAGTTCCGAGCGGACTCGATACTGTTCAAGACGAGAATACCTCATGATAAACAAAAGT
Source organism: Homalodisca vitripennis (assembly GCF_021130785.1). Lineage (NCBI taxonomy): Eukaryota > Metazoa > Arthropoda > Insecta > Hemiptera > Cicadellidae > Homalodisca > Homalodisca vitripennis. Next base: position 103,138,799 of record NC_060210.1, read on the forward strand.
GCTTCAAGTACATCTAATAATATAATGTGATCTCCAGCTCTAGTCGAACGGCGGTAACTACTCTAGGTGATAAGTGTTGTACTAGGTGCTAGACCCTCCTGACCTGGTGATGTCCGTACTTGGTAGTTGAGCCAGATCGTGGATTTTACACAGCTCAAAGATGATATTTATTTTCTAATTTCACAAACAGGTTTGTAGGCTATTGTATTCAAATATTGCATATGAAGCATATGAAATATGGCTAAAATAATTTGCATTTCATTTGTATTAAAATCTGTCCATAACTACTTAATTTCCAAAAAAACTCCATTAATTATTATATGTTATTTTCGTGAGGCCTTTTGTGTTCAAGAAACACATAACTGAAATAAAAGTGTCTGTGATGATGTGTTCCTTGAACACGAAAGGCCTCACAAAAATGAAATTTCTTCATTATTGGAGGGTTTGTTTATAAATTAAGTATTTGAATCCAATAAGAAGAAGCTGGTAGAATATCTTTCAAGAAATTATAAAAACATACTTGTAGGTAAGAAACACATCCATTGTACTAAGTTTCTTGTTTACAATTTGATACTACACAGACTCAACAATACAAATTGTGATTATAGTACAATAATCTTTTCACATAGGGAGATTTGCATTTTATAGGTTTAGCTTGTGAATTTTTTTTTAATTTAAATTTAACGTTTCTCTTTCATGTAGATTGATACAGAAAAATATTCACCTTGACCATTTTCCAAAAATCATAGCCTGATTCATATATACAGTACATGTGTGTTACTGTAGTTGTCTCAAAGCAAATGTTATTATTTTATCAGGTTTGAAAATATTCATTACTTAGAAATTTGCTGTGTTTTCCATTGAAAATTGCATAACTTTATTCAAAATGGCTACTCCCAATTCACATCTCAGGTCAAAAGTGACGTTAGAATTTAGTTATCATGAATTTATATTATTTTATATAATGAAATATGATTTGAAATTGTAAATAACACTTTTATCACACTTTGTAAATATTTGTATTTTATCCATAATTATTTAGTATAGAGTATAAATTATTAAAGTCTAATTAATAATTAGTATACATAAATTTAGAATTTTAATAACAATAAATATAGTAATAAGATAATTATAATTAATAACTAGGATTTAACACTTAAGCTTAACTTGTAATTTTGACAAAAATCTGTACAAAGTATTTTAAAATAATCTCATGAAAAGCGGACTAAATAAATACAAGACATAAAAATAACACTATCAATCATAGCAACCAATTATGTTGTGGTCAATCATTGCATCAAGAAGCTAAAATGAAAAGTTATTGTGATGTCTAAAATGTTAATTTTGGCTTTCATTTGAATTGTTTACTTTGAATAATTACTCGAATTTCCTTAGTAAAAACAATGGATTTCATAAAAATGTCTATCTATTGTTATGTATTTGTAAATGTTATAATTATAACCTGATTTTCTGTGGTAGAACACTACTGATTCCAATTTTAAATTTAGATAATATATTAATTTAAAGACATCTTTAAAAATAATTTCCGGCTGTATAATTCTTTCAAGTTTTTTAAAGTTCTTTTATAAAAAATTAACACCAATTTAACTGCATAGAATAAAGGGATTGTGACTAGAGCAGAGGACTGTGCCATAGATCAAATATAACAAAAATAGTAGATCCTAATTATCAGTCAATAACACAATATATTGCTTGACATTTCGTCATAGATTGCAACTAATCTCGATTACTTACTACTAGTTTATCAAAAATTTTAATTACTTGTCAAAGTGAACTTAAAATAGGTTATTTTATTTTTAGCACTGATAACTTCAAAACAGAATGTAACAGTATTACAAAATAGTATATCAAAAAAGAATTTTTTTTCTTGTTTTATATAAAGCACAGACTGTGAAAAAAACCTTGCCTAAAAGAATTATTGATTGTACAAAAAATTATAGGAAGTTGAGTTTACTTCTAATCAACCAATGCGTGAAATCCATATGCGTCTTCTATTTTATAAAATAAAGGTTTTTGTTCATCGTAAACTACAGTTTACACTCACAGAAATCCAAAACGTTTTTACTATAGTTTTTTGCCAGTAAAGTTTTGGTATTAGATTTTTGTGAAAGTACAACTGTTAACTTTAAAAAGACAAGACTTTTAGAATCTACGTTCCAAAACAGAATGTGCAAATCTTATTAAATGTCAAAAATACCAATATTACAATGACTTTGTCTCAAGTAGTAAATTTTTCAAAACTTTTGTATACAAATCAAAACAACAATTCATATGCTTTAGCAAGAGCCAATAAGTTTCCCTTAATTTGTAATGGAGAAATTGCTATTTATGCACAAAGACAAACTTATTTTAAATTTAATTAAAATGATATTTGTTATATTTTGTGTACAATAATCAAAATACTCATGTTATATGTTGACAATACAGGTAAGACATGTTTTGTACTTGTCTATATTTAGTATATAAATATATTATCTACTTAATTTTTTTATATCGAATTAGTCAAATGGCATTACTTATTTAATACTAATATGTAATAGAGAATTAGATTTCTGTACAAAATTTAATATTTTCAAACTACAGAATAACTTATAAACACATTTTATCAGGTATCTAGAAATAACTACATATACATTACATTACAAAGTCGTTTATTAGAATAAATGTTCTCAAAAACATTTATCTTTAACATTTTTTTTTTTTTTTGTAAAATAGGAAAATCCATTGGCGTATGGTCAGGGGAACTGGGTGGATATTCTATTGTCACTCATCATCCAATTACTGTCATATAATTTCTTCATCAATGTAATTTCACACCGTTATTACATAATAAAATGTGGCTTTGTACCAAATGGACAAAACATATGAGGTTGGATACCGCTGAGGTCATAGTAATGAATACTCGATTTCCAAAGGTTACTTATATGTTTAATTGCGGAAAATAAACATAAAAGCACCACTTCTAGATGTTAAAATAATGTATTGCCACGTTGCTGCCAAATAGAGTAATAAAGAACGAAATTATATCATGAGTGTGGGTCTAATGGTTCCAATGTTCTATGGGAATTTTGCATACAACCTTAATAATTATTTAAAACTTTAAAATTAACTTCCCTTCACGTTGATGTCGACTCACAAGCGCGGGCATCAGCATCTTGGCTTGACATTGCAGCTGTAGTCGGAAAAACTGAAGATTAGTAAACTAGAAGTCTAAAACATAATGCTGGAAGCACTCAAAGTTAAAATCAGAGGCTCGAAGTTGAACTCACGGACATGGCGCACGAGATGTTGCAGCAGGAACGGCAGCTACAAAGTTCATGAGAGAAAAAATTAATATATGTCAATTAAGTTACTAATCCGCCAAGAATTTAGTTCCAAGAACATCAGATGTAACTTATATTAACCAGTAACGAGTAACAGAGTTGTGAAAATATGTATTATATAAAATATAACAGTACAGCCTTGTTGAAAGTTAAAACTGTTGAAATCCTCGTAAGTTATTTTTAGTACTGTTCCATCAAAGAACAAGCTAGCATTTATTCCACAACATGAGACAGCACCATAAACATTAACACACAGTTGCTTCTCAAAGGCAGTTATGTGGTTCTCTTTATACCAATTGGTACAATTGTATGTTTTCACATGGCTGATGATTTTAATGTTGTCTCATCACTGCAAATTATCTATCAGTATCATCGTCTCTAAATTCATTCAGCTCAGACTCTCAAAATTGAAGTTTACAATTAGGATTATCTCCAAATAGCTTGAGATATATGTTTTGAATTTAGTCTTTTGTAAAATTCTCTGTAGAAAAGTTCTAAAAACATCTTGTTCGGGAGATGGCCGACACAAACATTTTTTGTCTCTGGATAACCGCTTGGAAAACTCTGAGTTTCATTACTGCCTACCTAACCTGCAGCAGTCTTCTACAGATCTACTATCATCAAAACATTTTGTTAACTGAGTACACCCTTCCTCATACAAATACAATTATTCCACTTCATTATTATTCAACTATTGCAACAACTTATCAAGCACATACTCTTTCTCCTCATAAAACATATCTATAACAGGTGTTTTAACACATTCCATGCAGCGGGCCCCGATTGGGGTGGGTAGACGTTCCTGTCATGATATGGTATACAGAATGCTTCAAAATTGTCTACATATGTTAGTCCTCATTATGGTTTTTGCTACAGTGAATGGGTTAAAGTATCATCAATGACAATTATTGTAACGTGTAGCCATGAAATTGAACATAGCTCTACTATTTTTAACAAGCATTTAACTACACTGTAATTTTAATTAATCTCTCACCAAATCCACACCTTCAAATACACTTAGTAGTGGCAGATAATTCCTTCAAAGTAATTTGCTGCAAATAAAGTCAGCTGTGAGAAAAATTTGCTAGGCTAGGCCAATAGGTTAAATGTCACTCAAGAAGGTTGTGGTGCTTGTAGAAAAAAGGATAATTTTTATGATTTACTCATCACAAAAGCTAAGATTGAAAAAATCACTTTGTATGATCTATTTTATTTAAACTATCCTGACATAAATCAATTTAAAACTATAAATACTATACAATGACAATACTTTATAGCCAATATACTAATCTTAAAAAATAAATAATAAATAAGACACAACTTAATAAAATTATATTTAATGTTGACAACTCTTTGTAATTTGTTTAGTCTTAAACTCTATTTCTTAAAGACTTTATTAAGTTTACTGAAAACTCTGAAATCAACATGTAATAATGAACACTACACTTAAAAATAATAGTACAACCTATTATACTATGATTGAATAGTAATATAAGATATCTGTAAATTAATTCATTTATTTGTCACAAGACAGTTTCACTTTTACACTCAAAGTATTCAATATCAACAAACAGGTTTTCAGCAAATTGTAAAATAGTATAATATACAAGATACTCTAAACCATGTATCATGTAACAGGCTTTGCAGAAGTGCATGCAAAGTTTCAAGTCCATAAGATTTATATTTACACTAAATCATAGTCAACAATATTTAACAACATATTAAAATCTCATATTAAAGTGTATTTAGACAAGAATTCTGCTTTGTTCTTCTTTCATGAAAAATTCAACATTGATTCAAGTGTAGTCAGGAAAAATCATTCTTTGTTAGGAAATTCTGGTTGTATCAAATGAAATCTGGTTTTTATTAAACTTGCAAGCTTTCTAAATATTACGCAAATGTAATCTTGTTTATTATTTAATTAATTAAGCCCTTTGAAGTGCTATTTTATTTCAAATTGGGCACTACAAAAACTGTTAATGAACTTTCATAATAAAAAAAACTGCATACCGTATAAAATGTGATTTTGTTAGTTTTACAATGACAAAGCAATGTTTTGGAATTTATTACATAATTATAAAGTGTGTAACTTTTGTTATTATTAGATTTTATTGTAATCAAATGTAATGAACTAGCTTAGGTCTTAATGCTTTCTTAAACCATGTTTGCTGTAAGCCTAAAATTAAATTTGCTAAAAAAGACGAACATGCTTTATTTTAGATTACAATAAGAATGCCATTGTTTTAACATTTTGTTGTGCCATTGTACTGGTTCATATTGAATCATGCATTTTAATTAATGACAAATAAAATAACATTTAAATATGTACCCAGTGCTTTATTGCTTCCCAATTGCATTATCGTCTGGTTAATGTGTCAATTTGAAAATTTAAATGTATTTTATACTTTTGTACAAAAAGTAAATATTCTTTATAAGTTATTAAAATGAACAGTTTTCTGTATAAATTTCCTGAATAGTCAATGTTTATGCTGTTCTATTGCATGGATATTCTGCTGAATTGTTATGGTTTCAACAATATTCTTGTGTAAACTTTATAACTACCCAACGTCTGATATTGTAAATTTTAATTCAACTTTGTTTTTGCTAAATGCTATGTAAATTTTCACTAAACGATTGTTATGTTTGTAAATGTCAGTATTATATCTCTTACTGGCCATTCTTTTCAATCCCGAGTCCACCAAAAAAATGAGTTTTTTAGGAGACTTACTCACCTCATACTCTACGACAAAAATATTGTCCTTGTGATTGGATTTTAGTATGTACTCACGGCTCTTATGCTTGGGTTTTCTGTTCGATTCGATAATGAAGTCATTTGCTAAAGAACAAAATATTCCACTCACAAGCTGATGGTACAAGTTTTGTTGTCCAAGAGACAATTTTGGAAGATTAGAATTTAATAAGTACTTTTTAAAATTCTCTCTAAACTGGTCCAGTTTCAAATTGGTGAATTGTGCTGTGAAAGTTTGATAGTCAGTTATACTGATATTTAGCTTGCTTGCCACCCATTTTGACACACTTTCTGCTAAAACATCCTTAATTTCTTTATTCGGAATTGACAAATTCCACGGGTGTATGTAGCAGTTAGACTCACAAAATGCAGATGTCGGATTGAAATAACCTCCAAATAATAAAACTCTATGAAAATTCTCATGTATGTTCTCCAGCTTTATTGGTTTATTTATGTTCTTTCTGCTTATCACCTGTCCTAAGAGGAGCTTATGTAAATACTCTTGTGTGTTGTCAAATAAAAGTACTTGATCCATCAACATCTTTGAAGAGTTCAAGGTGTCTTTCCAGTAATAACCTAACTTACCTCCATGTAATATGGAGGATAAGGTAGACCACAGGTTGTATATCATCTCACCATCGAAATGATATCCATTGTACCAGTCTTTAATTTCATCTGATGTAACTTTTGTATTAACTTTAGTCAAAATGACGTCAAGCTCATCTTTTGTAATTCCATAAAATTTTGAAAATGTCATATCCACTATAGAGCTGTGGCGGACATCACTTATACTTAAAATTTCATTCATCCAGCCAAAATGAAATGTACCTGTTAGTATTCCTCTTTCTAGGTATTGGTTATTTCTCAAAGCCTTTCTTATGAACTTGTATATCATTTCACATACATCTCTGAATTCTTCAGATTTACCACCAAATTTGAGGTAAGCATTCAGAATGGGTGTGTCAAAATCATCAACAAAAATATAAACAGTTCTTTTAAAGTGGTGAAAAAGTAGTTTGCTTAGAAAATACAAACTGTTCTTCATGTTATCAACAATACAACTTTGACAATTTTTCTTAGTGAAATTATTCATCACATATTGATTTAAATAAGGATATTTTGCATATAATTGCCTCATGGTATGTAATAATGCATCTTCAAATTCTCTGTAAGTATTTCCTGTAATTTGTTTCAGATTTAGTAAAATCACTGGGTTCTTACCTTGATGATCCATTGCACTTGAAAACTGTGCTATTTTCAAAGGCTTGAGTTTTCTTATTTTCCCTTCTCTGAGGTCAACACAGCCTCCAGTAAAGAGCAATCTGTTGTAGGCACTTTCTTTGCTCACCGGTACACCTTTATCATCTACTTCAATTTCAAAAAATCTTTTAAACATGTTTATATTTACAGTCTTTCCCCACTTTGTTGGTCTAGTTATAACCAATATAAGCCCCCCACGTGACAGATACTCATTAATCATCTCACTCTTGTCCACAAACACGTCACCAAACAATCGTAGAGTCTTGAAGTCTTCCGTACCCAGCAATATTTTACAAGTGTTACTCTCCGTTGTCACATTAATAAACTCAGACAACTGTTGAGATGTAGCTATGTGCTCCAAACAAGAGATGTTTCTTATAGCCAGAAAATGTCTCCATTGAAGTATTAAGACTGTGACACACCAATAAAACAATACTTGTAGATCTCTCATCTGTGCTTAATCACACTCTGAGATTATCAAAATAGATTAGTTTATCGTATTGTTATTGTTTACACATTATAAGTTGCTCACTAAATAATAAATATTTGTTGCGATATTTGTATAGAAGAATACCTTCAGAATACCACGTTTGAATTTTTATTAATTATACTAAATACTCATTTTTCCTAGTACTGTTGTACAATTATAAACAGCTTTAAATTTATTTACTATATTGAGTAAGGCAGACCGCGTGGAGCAGTACCCATTTGTATGATGATCATACCAAGTAATTAACATATCTCTCTCCCTCCCTCTCTTCCCCCCTCTCTCCCTCTCCCACTCCTAGGCCCTGATATCTAAATAAAATTATTGTTTACTTTTAAAGTACCCCAATAATTTGGGTGTATAAATGTTTTTTTGACAAATGTTAAATGTAAGCATGGGTTGCTTGATACATAATTTCAACACCCTGATTGCACCAAACAACTTGGTGTCTATATAAGTTAATTACTTTTACCCCTATTTACAGAGTGTGCAGAAACATTTATAAATGAATTATTGTGTTATATTGCTATACTATGAAAATATATAAACAATGTTGTAATCAAAAATCATTTCTACGAAATCTTATCAATTATTTTTACTAAAATTACTATTCAGTTTAATTTAATTTAAAACTTCAAACAATTTCTATACAATATCACATTACTTTATAGTCAATTTTCTTATGCATAGAATAGATTTACACAGTAAGAACGTCAAAATTTACACTAACCTTACCCTTGGTATTATTAATCAGTAAACAAAATTATGAAATATGTCTAATATAATAATAATGAGAAGCCTATAACAGCTTCTTGCATTTCTAGCATAATTTTTCCAAACCTGGAGCAGTGATAAAAATTAGAGGGTCAGAGCATTCAGAGGATTAAGCTCGATATTATCAATAAAAATATTCAGTCAATAAAAAAAACTATATTTTTAGTAAATTCAGATAACTATTTTTCAGGATTATATTATATTCAGAGATTCAAAACGTGTTTGACAATTAGGTTTTTGATAGGCTTGCCTGTAGCAGTGTAAGGGAAGGACTGGAAGATGTGAACACCTCCTCGAATCTTCTTTGTATTTGACAGGTTTACTGCGTCACAGAACATAAATCAATGATTGTGTAAACAAATTAACCATTTGGTACTTATTTAATTATAAATTGACTGCAGTGGCACGCTCAGACTATCCCATCACTATATACCATATAGTTGCATACCAAAGTAAACATTTTATTTGTCTAGGGACAATAATAGATTATGGATTCTGATAGTATAAAAGTGTCCGTTGTTTAAAAATTATAATTAAATAAGAATTGTTATCATTGCTTAGAACAACAACTATATTATGAGTCTGTGTTTTTAAGTACTTTAAAATTTTTAACATTTTCAGGTAAAGTAAAATTGAAATACAATTAATATGTATAACTATGTTACAACTTATAAAGTTGAAACTTGTGATTAATTTGTCTAATATAAGTCTAGTGTAGCATAATAAGTCTATACAAATGAATTATCCTTATATTACAGAACTACTTTGTCAAATATATCCAATTTGTAAAAGTAATAATAACTTTTCACAACGGCAGAGAAAATGCCCAAAAATATTAATTGAATACATAGTGTTTGCACAATATATGTCTAAATGGAACACTCAATAAGAAATATTGCTGAATAAAATGTTTTACTTTTACAATTAGTCATCCAAGCTTTCCTTACATTTAACGTGTGTTTGTGTGTTATATACAGGTTGTACAAACAGTATGTAAAGACTTAAATTGTAGGAAGTTTTACACTCTTTATTTTACTAAGGGGGCTTGTTCCAGTTGAATTGTTTATTTTTTAAATAATAAGCCACAAACTAGAAAAAAAACATTTTTGGCGGATTAAAAGAAATTTATATTTGCCAACATCGTTTTAGTTGGAAAACATAAGATGCGTGTTCAGTAACCTCATAGACATAAAACAAGCTAAAAAACAAACAATTACAAGCTAAAAAAAATTACACCAGAACTTTCCACTTTCCCTCTCCCTTTTTAAACACTATCTGACTAGATTATGATAACTTTTTTGAGAAGTTATTAAACAACAATAAACCTGCCAGGATAACTTACAGTTGGCTGTAGCTTCAATCAACTCAGCATTCGCTGTGATCTGGAACTCAGGGTGAAGAATAACAGCTGCTGTCACAATCTCACCATCTCTGTCATTTGGTATGCCAAACACAACCGCCTCTTTGACTTCTGGTAATGTCAACAATTGTATCTCTATATCCATTGGAGCAATCTGAAACAAATGCACTAATTTAACTGTTGTTTTATTTATTTATTTATTTATTTTTATTTTATTTTATAGATTTTACTTCAAAAATTATGAAACCTGTACAGAATATATCTGACTAATACATAATGTTGATATATATATATATATATATATATATATATATATATATATATATATATATATATATCTTACTTAACATTGTAAAGGTCTCAATATTTTTAAACCATACAGTGACTTCACTGATTGCTGCACTTAACCTATTAGTATGCTATGAAATAGCAGTAACACAATCATGCCGTGATGAGACAGTCTCATCATGAATCTTTCACTACATAGTTGTCCTGTATTCTGGTAGATAGCAGCATTGAACAGGCAGTAAATCCATCACATATTTAATACTTCAGGCTATGTAAAACATTACGTTTCATTTGAATGTAGCCAGCTGATGTTTGTTTTGACAATCAAAAAGGAGGACAAACACACACACACACACACACCTGTGTTTTCACATCTATAGTCAGTGCAATGTAAAATTGTATGTTTCAAGGAGTGTAATTTGTTGTAATGTGATAACTATATATATATCATGTAAAAGTTAAGATATTGCAATTTGTTTGTAAAAATAGCCAAACAAAATATGAATTCCTAATCGCTTAAATGTCATTATAAATTATTGTGCCAATAGGTTAAAAACAGTTCAATAATGCTCTCAAATATACAAATAACTACTTTTGGACTTTCACTAAGAGGAGACAATTTCTAGATTAAAAGTAAGTTGATTAAAAATTTTAAAATGAAATAGGGGCTGTAATTATTTAGACATGTTTGAAAGAAAATTTAGAAGTGTACACCACCAGGCCAAATACTGTGAGTGATACTAATTATTTTTGGAAATATAATTCACTCAAACCAGAAATGCTCCAAAGCCTACAAATTGCATGCAAAACCGCAGATAACTTCTAGTTTTAAATATTTTTAAGATATATGTTAATTACTTGATATGATTTCCACTTGATCACTTCCTTCTTGCGGCCAGTGATAAAAAGAAACCCTTGACTGTCGTAGTATCCCAGGTCTCCTGTGTGGAAGAAACCCTCACTGTCAAACATCAGCTGAGTGGCCTCTGGGTTTTTGTAGTAACCCAACATCAAAGACTGGGACTTGAAGCAGAGCTCCCCTTCTTGGTAAGCCCCCAGAGTGAGTCCAGTACCTTCTTCCATTACCTTAAAAATATTCTTCCTACAAAGTTATTCGTCCCGGCATAGCCCTTCCTAACGTTTAACCTAATATGATATGATGAATAAGTATATACATATATTAGAATGGAAAATTCTCTAAATATAGATGTTGTTAGGTTATAAATACATTTAAAAATGATTCAACCAGTAAAAGTTTATCCAACAGGTGAGATATATGTTAGTTAAAGAAGGTAACTTGTTCTAACATTGACTGCAATAACTATAATAAAATTTTTATTTTGGTTGAATGCTGCAGCTATTGTATATTACAGATCAACATTTTATTGTTATTGTAAGCCAGCAACATTCTGTTTGCGAAAGAATAATAACGGGAATGCTAATAATTAGAGGAAACAATTTCTATTGATATCAGATAGTTGTGGAAAAAATATGTCACATTCTGGAAAGAAAGCTAAACCACCATTATGCAGTGACAGCTGTTTCTTCAGAGCACTATTCCACTTTGTTACTAAAAATATGCAAGAGTGTACACGATACTTTAGTTGGGAAGATCAAGTTATATCTATGGCTGGGAGCAATGTCTGTGATCAGGAATCTGATTTTGAATAGTGTAAATAATTTTAATATAGACTTTCTTAATAATGTTGCTTCAAACACTGTTACTGTTCCATTCCGATATGATCGTCCCGAACTCAATTTTAATATTTATTGCATTAATAGCAAACTTTTCAAAAAATGTAATAGTATAAATTTGGACAGTTTTATCAACACAGGCAACTTTGAAATATGGCATTTCACCAGACATGGCCAACACCTGTATAAGTATGGAAAACTAAAACTTGCAAATGAAATAGTTAAAGAAGTGAACTATTTACATAATCCAGATGTATCCAATATACAGCAAGCTCTTTCTGGACTTTTATAGATCTTGCTCAATCTACTTTCAACAAGGAGAGAATGTTAATGGTTGACAATGAAACATTGCTGCCTTCTGATGGGGTTCTCACTTCAGTGTCCAATACCTCAGCATTAGAGTACGCAGTGTTCCCTACAGCTTTAAGAGAACAAAGCGAAATCTTCATCCCTTTGATAGATAATTCTATGACACCTGACAGCGAATCTTCATCCTCAGATAGATAACTTTTTGCCTATCTGTGTAACCAAAGACAGCATGATTCATAGACACGATTGCTCTACAATGGACTTCCCCACACATCTTAATAGCCACATCTCGACTGATTAGCCTGAACTTTGCAGCTCTCCTGACCTCATATCTGCAGTCCTTCTCACGCCTCTCGGCTCAGATAGTCCAGGTCATATCCCATACAATGAAGTGTTAGAGCGGAACCCTTGTGAAACTATTTTAGAAAGAGTCAGTAGTCGTGTAATGTCAGTGCAAGCACTCAAACTAAATCCACAAAGTCTGTTAATAATTTAAATATTTTTCATTGCAATATTCATGTACTTATAAATTACGTAAAATTATATAATTTTAATGATTTCCTTGACAATTTAATTCAAATTCCTGATATGTTTTGCCTCTCTGAATACTGGAACTCAGAACACAATAATTTCTACTTACAAAAAATTCACAATTTTACTTTAATCACAGGATTTTTAGAGATGTGTTAAGGGGTGGAGTCAGTGTGCTTGTTCATCAAAATTTAAAAGTAAAGCCAAGATTTTATATAGCCCAGTTCAGTAGAGGGTTATTATTTGAATGCTATGGTGTTAAACTAATTTCTAAAGTGAAAACTATTGTTTTATGTATTTATAGGCCATTAAATAAAAATTCCATTAACAAGGATGGCATTAAGTTCTTTTTCAATCAGTTTTGTATTTTAATGGAATTTGGTAAAAAAAAAAAAACGGATCCTAAAGCCAAATTTCTTGTTGTATGTGACTTTAATTTTAACATGCTCGAACATAGTAACTATAAAGCTGGTTAGTTTAACACACTAAATTCATGTTTTTTTAATTTAAAAATTTTGATAAAACCAACTAGATTAACGAAAGATTCTAGTACCTATTGACAACATTCTAAACCGCTTTGATCCGCATCCGTGTAATGCATTCACTCTCGATACAGGTTTTCCTGATCACTCTGCTCTGATTCTAGTCCTTATAAATAATAAAGCAATCCTAACATGCAACACAACAAATAACTCTATATCCAAGAAAAGGAATTATTCCATAAAAAAACATTATATCATTTAAATCACATCTTTCAAATGAAGACTGGCACGCTGTCTATGATATTCAAAATAATGATCCCAACAAGATATATCGGATATTTTTGCAAGTTTTAAACATTATTTTGATCACACTTTCAATTTTTCCTCCAAAAATAAATAGGAGCTATCAGTTGACAAAGAAGGTCACAGCTGATGTGTGAGTGTCAGCGGCTAGGAAAAGGGAACTGCAACTGGACATGCAATGTATAAACACTAGCGGTCCTATGTTCAAAACTTATGTATTAAATTATAAACCCATTTATAAAAAATGTGTTTGTTCTGCAACAATTAACTACAATAGTTTAAAATCAAAAACTCAGAAAATAAAAGTAAAACTGCTTGGAATATTGTAAAACAAGAAACAGGGTCTTTTAAAAGATATACTCCTATTACTGAAAAACTTATAAATTATACAGTAATCAAAATGAAATTGCTGATGCATTTAACTCATTGTTCTTGGATGTATCGAGTAAACTTTAGCTATCCTCTAATTTTATACAATCTTCTTTTTTCTTCACAAACAGATTAGGCCTAATAACCTACTGACAACTTTTGGATCTGTGACTGATCCAAATGTTTTTGAGACACTAATGCAACTAAAACATACAAAATCTTCTGGCTGGAATGAAATACCTGTATTTCTCCTCAGTGAATGTGCCAGCTTCCTAGAGAACCCTATGGCTTATTTAATTAATTCCTCTCTTAAAACTAGTGTTTTTTCTGATGCTCTTAAATGCAGTAATGTAAAACAAATTTATAAAGAAGATCCAACCCAACTGGATAACTATCGTCCAATTGCTGTTCTTCCTGCAGTATCTTAAATTTTGGAAGCTGTAGTTCTCATCAAACTCTTAGTCACCTTGGGGAGAATGGATGTTTTTATTCTTTGCAATTTTGGTTTCGAAAGGGAAGAGGAATCCTTAATGCTATTAATGAGATGGTCTCTAGAGTGGCGAGTGCTATTGATTGTTCAGTTGTCTTGATAACAGATTTTACTATGATGTCAGCAATAAAATGATTTCTATTTTTACTAAGGAATACATTGTTTAGTGTTGAATTTGGAAACAACAGGTCAACATAAAAACAAAATCTAAACTTCTGGGTGATCTGTTTAATGTAATCATGGTTTTCCTGATGTTAACATTGGTTAGTATTGGTTTATATCTAATCTCATGGGGATGCTGAGTATTGTTAGATTGGTGTTTTCTGTTATTTTCTCCAAAGATTAAAAATCAAAGCCTCTAGACGAGTTGTCGGTAACATCATTTGCACTCACAAGAAATATGGCATGATCGTCTTCTTTCAGGTCTTCAGTAAGCTCAAGTAACTTTTTTGGAGAGTAATTAAATGGTGCAACGAAGCAACTCACGATCATAACACCATACTGTGTACTAAATTTATTTTGAAGGATAGAACTCAATGATTTGCCATGACTATCCACAGTCATTATTATCTTCTTCTTCATCCTAACAAGTTTTGTACTATTATCAATTCTTTTTTGTTGTACAAAAAAAGTGCTTTAGATTGGAAGTTTACTAACAATTGGTGTCTTTAATATTATTTTGATAATGTCTCTTTAAATTTACATTTGTTTCATTATGGATGGTTTCATTATAGGCTAAATCAGTCAAAACATGATAACGGTTATTTAAATGAACAGAAAAATTATTGTTTGGTCTCTTAACACATTGTTTGCTTCCCTTCCTCTGTGGAACCAGTGTATAGGGACTACTGTAGATGAGTTTCCAAATTAATTAAACTTTTTTATTAATATTTTTGTTATGTTCCTCTTTCAGTTTTTTTTTTATTTCTGCTTCCTTTTTCAGTACCAGGTACTGGAGGGTAGAATTCTCATTTGATAGTATTTTTTTTTTTTAATTTCTTGGTTTGCAATCATTAAATCATTATTTATTATACTAATTACAGAGTTCAGGTTCTCTATGGTTTCAGTGACTGCCTTATTAATTTCTGTTCATATTCATCAGAGATTTCATTCGTTGACACATTATTTGTGTCTATATCTGCATTTTCATCTGGTTGAAATGCATTTGTTACACATCCATGAGTGTTCATCATTTTCAGTATCATTCTTAAATTTGACTTTATTAACTTCTGTAAATTTCAGGTGATGCCACATTGAACATTTTCCCTGGCACAAAATTGCTGGTTTAGTTTTAGTTATATTTTTCAAAAAAATTCTGCAAGAGTGCTTTACTTTCTTTTTCCTTCCAGGTGACAGTTTTTTCTGATAAATATTTTAAATTGTTATTAATTTAAAAATATAGTTAATGTTTATTGTAAATGAAATAAATATATTTAAAAAATGTAAAACAACCAAAATTTGTTAAATTAAAGTATCATATTTGTCAAAATGTCATAATAATTATAGCAATAATTTATGAGGATGCAAAAACATATTACTCCTGAGAAGATTTGGACTGGTAATCACTGAGAGCTGTTCTCATGAGTCTTACTTTACCATCTGAGCTATGATGACATATTGACTATCCAGAGATAATGTAAAAGTCAGCTCAATTCAAAATGAAAATTAAATTAAATTCTTATCTTGGATGATGGGCTTTCCAAATAATCGGTATTTACTGGTCATCTGGTATCTGTCACACTATAGAAAAGACTTAAAAGTCAAACACTTTGTCAGTAATAAACTGTATCGCAAAATTATAGTTGTACAATTGAGTTATGGTTTAGTTACTCTCAAACCATTGCATACTAATAACAAACATATTTTTGGAGTTAAGCCCTTTGAAAATAATTCTCTATGTACTCCACTGAATAAAAACTACTGGCCATGCCTTCACATGTGTAAAACTCTTCAAATGAGGTGGTCTATGTATATAGATGTTATAAAAATAATAACTAACCAATTGTTTAAGTACATATGTGTAATTTATGTTCAATCAAGCTTTTTAACACATACAAATTAGTAAATTTTATCTTTTCTATAATGTATTTTTAGGTGAAAGTTGAACAGTTGTAAGTTTACCTTCAGTTCAGTATTGTGGGATAGTCTACCAACAGAACCAAGTTTGTTCATGGAAGGAGTATTACTAGTGAGAGTCCCTGTCTCTGTCATACCTATTTAAAACAAAATATCTTCTAATTTTTTTATTTAACTGCTTTGATAACTTTAAAACTATAGAGATGTTAAATATGAGACAAATACTAATGCTAATATTGATGTAACATTAAAAAATATATAATTTAATGATTACAAATAACATAATAATTATTTGTGTCATAAGCATTCTATTTTAAATGTATCAAACATGTTGTTTTTTACTGTTTTTAAATTTCTGTGTCATATCCATGAATCTTGTGTGGAATATAAGATTTGTCCAAAAGGTATCAGACCTCCCTTGTGTAGGAACCCTTTGATACTGCCGTAAAGTATTCCCTGCATTCCGCCCAGTCCGTAAATCATAGCACTCTTCAACATACGTTATGCACATGTGCTAGTGTCACATTTCACTATGAGCAAAGGGTTTGCAGAAACTTGGCCATTCTGCTTAAATAAAAAAATCTCTGTGATACAGAAAGCTTTTAACGCTGACCGAATAATGTTTTAGGCAATACAAGATGTTTGCATTTGAGTGGAGAGTGACATGCAATCTGGTAGGCCTGTAACAGCCAGAAACACATTTCAAGTCTTCATGTAAAATGTCAAAAACTGCAGATTTTGAGTTGCAAAGATTTCTTCCAACTGCATTACAGTCAGTCAGCAGCTTTTGTTGATTGCTGCAAACACATTCAATATGTGCAAGATTTCTGGCCAAGTTGTGGGTCACAATCCACTCAAATTTGGCTATCGTTGAATTGACTAAATCACTCTTTTTTCTGAGTATCACCCATAAACTCATCACCCAAAGCTTACTGTATCAAAGAGACTATCTCAGAAGCAAAATGGCTAAGTTTCTGACACAACTTCACTGTAAGACTGCTCAAGACATAAAATTATAGTGAAATGTGAAGCAAGCACATAGCATATGTAGTAGAGTGCTGTGACTCACTGATTGGGTGAAGCACAGCAAATTCACACAGCGGCGGACTCAGAAGAGTACCCCCGCCATCCTCATAGCAGATCTGAGATAGTCAGTCACATAATATTCAGCCAGCAAAGGAATGTCAGATACTTATAGGATAAATCTCATATTAGTGCATTAATATATAAATTTGGTGGTGCATAAAATTTGGGGAGGAGTCACCACCGAGGGGTCTGGAGAGTTTGAAATATCCCCCACAGAATGGGAGGGTTCCAGGATCCCTTCTCTTTAAAAGTTTTTAAAAATATGTTCCATTTCAAAATAACACATTTTTTAGTTTAAAATTTACTCTTTTACAAAACAAAAATATTGATTTGGATAATAATTGGCTAGGGGTCCATGACCTCTGTGACTCTTCCCTTAAATCCACCACTGATATTAGTTGTATTAAATTACAATTATTTCTATTAGGTAATTATTTTGCAAATAATATTAGTGTAAGCATTGGCCCAATGACGAACTAAGCCAACAATTCATTTATTAGTCTGATATGCCACCATTAAACTTGTCAAATGTATAATCCACAGTGTTTTAAATTATACACTGTTGTGGAAGTTCAGGAAATAGTTTATTGATTTTTAAAAGAAGTAAATTAATTTATGTCTCACTTTGAAATGCTCATTGAATTTAGTTAGTTTTAAAAATAAAGTCAAAACTTTTAGTTATTTTTGAGGAGTTATAACCAGCAATCACATTCAATAAGTTCTCGAACGGCACAAATATTACAATCTGTAAGGCTTGTCCTTGGGCGCCAATCATGACTTTAGTTTTTATTTAGGACGTTCTTGTCCACCCTTGAATTCTCTCGCCCACATAAACACACAATTCTCAGACAGTGTATTATCTCCAAATTGTGCTCGCAAACGAGTTAAAATTTCCTACGGTTTAATGCCTACATTAATTAATAACTTTATGATTATTCGTTGCGCACAAGACGAAGCGACTTCTTGCTCAGTCATGGCTGTACTGACTGTAATACTGAGCTTGAACACTAACCAGAACGGTTCTCCTACTCCTCATAACAGAATCACAGAACACAACATTATCTAGATAGGACCTGCATTCTAAAAAGAATGATAAAATTACTGTTCTACCCTGATATATAGCTTTAATTTGGTTCTCAGCAATTAAGAGTCAGCATTAGCCAATCAATACTACTACTTGTTCTCCTGAAACTAACCAAAACCAAATAAATTCAGAACCTAAGATAAAATATTGGTCAAGTAGTATAATTCCTAATCAAAAAATTAAGAATTAATTAGTTACCAAACAAGACTACAAAACGCAGACATGGGATACGAGTGCATCAGTTATTGCATGCTCTCCAGTAATTAAATGTCTGGTGTCTCACAACAGAAATTATAAAACAATAATTTTGTTCTAGTTGTATCCATGTTTTGTACAAAAATAAATATATGCATGGCTTTTATTTTTAACTACTTTTGATCAACTATAGATACAATTCAATATTATCTTTGCTATTTCTTTATTTATTTACAACTAAAATGTAATTATAAAATAATAATTTTAATCTTTTTACTATATTACCATAAACCTGGCAAATATGGACTTTTCCACTGAACAATTCATCTCGAACTCTGGTTATACTTTGAAGTGTAAATGACATCCCAATGGTAAATATGACTTTGAGAAAATCCCACCTACATCTGACTGGCCAGTCCAAGAGCTGCAGCAGTACAGCCGGGCTAGTGACCCATAGTAGGACCTAAAGGTAACATTGAGAAATTATGTTCAAAACCTTGAGCTAGGCTTGAGGAATTTTCATTCTTTACAATTTGTAGGCAACAATAGACAATTTTTATATAGAATAGAAAATTTGAATTGATCAAGCTTAATACAATTGCTTGTAGCTTTATGATGACATTTTATTAAATTGCTTGCGTATAATCCAAATTAAATCTACACACAAACTTAACCATTCTAACTTGAACTTAGGATATTAATAAACACTATTGGTTTGGTATGAAAACACATTTGTTGTGCATTAGAAGTTAATATTTCATCTATTTTAAAATACTCTTCTACTTGAAAAGTAAACATTAAAAGGAAACCTAAAAGCCAAATTTGTTATTATTAGCAATGTAATTATAGGCATTATATTTGCATCAGTTCTTATCTCATCAACACATTCAAAATTGTATCCAGGTTCATTTATGTACTGTTGCTAAGAAAAATCTGTATTAAAATTTAATCTTGAAAATGCTCATCTGGTTAAGTTAGAACAAATGTTACAATGAGCTTGTTTATTTGTGAATTCCCATAGGAAATTCAATGTCACTCAGTACAGACCATCAGTTAAGATTCAACTACATATATTATAGCTAGACAGTAATTGTACAATAGCCTTAACACATTACTGCAGCAGACACTTTACGGAAGAGATGCTGATTGCTCTCTTCGATGTCTCTCATTATAGACCAGCAGTAAACTCTATAACACCTTTATGATGAAAGTAATAACCCCTTTACAGCAGATACAGAATTATTAGGATATTAAGGATTATTAGGATAATTATTAGGATTATTAAGTTAATTATGTAAATTTAAGTAAAATTGATTACCTAATATTAAAGATGAAGAATTTTTATTACTGTATACACAGAATATACCATTAAGTGTGAGGGATCAAACATTGTATTGTAAAGCAGAAAATAATTTCCGATAAGAAAACCCTTTTTGTTTTTACAGATATGAGAAACAATTTCTTGTAAAAAGTGATGGCTTATTGTTTTCTTTTGTTTTTAACTTGTGAATCATAACAACGGAATCATATTATACAAATTGTAAGTTGTGTTATACCTCTATTCATGGAACAAGAACAAAATTGTAAAAATTCTTGAAAACAAACTCTAAGTAGTTTAATAAATACCCACTAAAACTTATGTTTATAATTTCATAAATAAGATTTTTAAACCTTTTTGTGGGCAGGCAATTTGCTTGCAGCATACTAATTATAAAATATTATAATTCACAATTTTGTTTTATAACATAAACTATATGTTATATAGAGACATATTAATAAAGGCATTGAAATAAAACTTGAAACGTTACTTGAAACTTGTGCAGAGCTTTGATGAGCACAGCTTCACAAGGTGGGCCACGGAAGAAAACAATCCTATGGCCATAATTCAGTTTTAAGAGCAAAGTCGTAATTGTGCTGTTCCAAAAGATAGGGGACGATATCAATGTTGTGTATCTTTTTTCTGATATACCAAAGTCTGTTTCACTGTAAAAAATTAATAAGCAAATTGTATATTAGGTAGTTGATTTATTTGAAAAGAACCTGTTATTTATTTAGCTTAAGATTAGTTACAGCAAAAATTGTGTGTTTTTATTGATAAATAAGCAAACATTTAAGTGTGGTTTATAAAAAGATTGCAAACACACTTTTAAAACCTTTCTCAAGTTACGGACAAGATAAGAAAAACAATTCAAACTTACATATTTTCTAGGAAAAAACAATTTAAAATATAGTTAAACTATTGGTTTTACTAGTTATAACAGTAAAAACCAATCCTTTTGTAGGGAAAGGTCTTGCTATGGTTTTTCCGAGATGGCAGTCATACAAACCATTAATCTTTTTCATTAACAACGTAAAATGAATGCTACATACCATTGCTAAGTGCTTTGTGAAATTGGCCAGTGGCTAGAAAGGTGAGATATACCTACTTGAAGTACAAATTCTGCTTCATGGTTTCTAACATCCAATGCTTGGCTATACATTTGCATTGACTTGATACAAATTTGACCAAATTCATTGAACATCAACACTTAGTTTCAATGCATTGTCATGTGACTTTCACATGAATAAATAAAATAAATAAATTAAATAAAGATATGGTTATTGCTATCTTACAAAAATGCATCAGCAAAGTCAAATATACACCTAAGTGGTATAGTCTGGAGGCAATATTATTAATCCAACATAATATAAACGTTTTTACCAAAAGTTGCCAAGAATTTCTCTCTTCCACCTATCTTCATACATAATAAATAATACAATTGCATAAATAATACAACGGAATAAACTTAGGTACTAAACAACATCCTGATCAATCCCTATTACAAACTATTTAAAATGGACTGTAAAATTGTAAATAAAACTATAACCTATAATATTAGCACCTATCTAGAAAGTTAAAGACATTAAAATATTATACAACTAAAACATTAAAATATTATACAATTAAAAATATTACAATGTTATATAATTAAAAACATTAAAATATTATACAATTAAAACATCAAAATAAATAAATTAATAAATAATATTTATTGTCATTTTTCAAAGAGCATTGACACAGAGCATGTATTTTTCCCCTCAAAGAAGAACTGTAAGGTCAAAACCTTTTTTAATGACAATGAAAGGGTGGAAACATTTGTACGGAAAATACACTTAATCACTTGATGCTGTTGCATGAGCTTGCAGATGAATTGTTCATTTACGAATTAATTAATGATTCAGCTATAATTAAGATCACGAATAAACTTAATGAAACTTATTTAGTTTCATAACATCAATAAAATAAATTTGGTAATATAAAATTGATGCATTTTTAAACTTGATTGGATAATTGATAGCCTATCAAGATGCAACTCTAAAATTAATGAAAACTAACAATACAATTGGATTACAAATGAGTTTATTTTGAAATTTAGAGTTTTTGGCAAAAATGTATATTTCATATAGATTATTTCTGTATCTATGGTTTTTGGCAAAAACAAAGCATATTTTCATCTTTTTTGTGTCTTTTTCCTACAATCCAAAGGTCTACCCCTGGTAATAAAAATATGTACATTTTTTATCTGATATTAACCTTTAGCTCTTTTTTTACCAATCACTGCATTTATTCAAAAGATGTGTGAATGTGTTGCTTCCATCCTTTCTCCTTGGCAGAATACACAAATAATATTGGATTTCTCAAATTCCTCTCGGATTCCTCAGAATTTGCTGAATTATTATAATTATTTTAAAATTATATAAAACGTCTTGTATGCACAAAAAAATTAGTTGCTCCAACTAAAACTTTTATTTTACTCTGGGAAACCTTGTTCTTTTATAATTTATTTTTTTCTATTGAAGAAAAAACTTCTCCAGGAAACAAAACCTTACTTAATAACAATTAGTAATTTATTGATGTGGAAGAAATGCCAAGTTACTATCCTGCAACTCTCATTCTATATGTTGATGTGCAAATTGAATGTGATTGAATGTTGTGTATTAAATAATGGTTTATTTGTTTTCAAACACACAATGGTGCAGTAGACGTCACCATAGTATGCGAGTATATTTAATAATAGTATACATAATAATCATAAAAACTAAAACCTAAATAATAGCCAAAGATTGGTTATTATAATTGCCAATAATAATCAATATAGTTTAAAATTATACACAGATCAAAAATATTTTAATATTTTCAACATAACATATTAATTTTGTATCAGTACGATATATAAAATATTAATTTTGTATCACAGTTTTGTATTAATATTGCTCTACATGATAAAACACTTTTGTTGTTGGATATTGAACTATTGGTACTCACCTAAACATTTTACTTCTTGTAAAGTATCGCTCTGAAATCAAAGTTCCCTTAGCTGATGCAGTGGTTCCACAAGAGAAGAGGATGAAGATAGGGTTAAGAGAATTGGCTAAGCGGAATTCTGCCTTGAAATCTGGCTCCACTTCTCTCATCAGCTGATTTATGGTGAGGTAATTCCTTGGTTGTGGATGAAGAGAATTCACAACAACTCGAGGGAGCCGAGCTGTTGTCATTTGAGTCAAAGCATATTCAACTTTGAGCAGTGTCTTGCCAGTCTCAGTGAACAAGAGACGAGGATTTACCTCACGAAGCTGAACTGCTAGTTCCACTTTGGATGAAAAACAGTTCAACAATTTATTTGAGTATAATTTAAAACTATTGCATAAGAAATAGTTGCAAAGATAATTTTATTTTTTTAAATTGACCATTGTGAATAACGAACTTTTAACAAAACTATATCCAAACTTTTACTTGATAAAAAAATTAAACTGCAAAGTCCATATTCAAAATATGAACATAAAACTATTACCAGAATTATAGCTGCTTTCTAGGATTGCAGTTAATGAACCAACAAGCAGAGATGCCAGTATCATTATTAGAGCCTCCAAACTATTGTAGCTGAACAATGCTACAACTTGACCAGGTACGATACCTATCCAGCGCAGACCACATGCCAGAGACTGAGCATTGTGTATCAACTCTCCATAGGTCATAGTCCTCCCAGTTTCCACCTCTACCTGTACAACAAACACTGATACCAATCAATCAATTATTTATCCTCACGATATGAATTTTACAATTTTTTTATGCATGTAAAACGTCAATGTTTTGCTATAGATTATAGATTTTTATAACAATAAATCCTAAATGGAAATATTTTGATAATGATTGACAATAAACTAGTCAGATGCTAAGTACTATCTAATGAGATGTACTGCTTCTCCCCCACCCCTCACCGCCACCACCACCGTGAGATCCTCAAGAGTTTCTTTAAAACTAGAACGTACTTTCAGCCAAGTATTCCCTACATTACATTTAAAAGCATTAAAAGTATTGAGATTTTTTATGTGTTCTGGAAGTATAGCCTACTTAAGATTTAGGACTGTCATACAAGACTGAATTGTTATACAACAAAAGATTGAAGTTTTGGGGTAAAATATTTGTTTTGTTTCTGGTATAGAATTTTAAGTGTGATTTTTTTGTTTTCCCCATTTTTGATGGGAGGTTATGACAATTTCTGAACATGAATATAAAGGTGTGATAAGTTAGAAGTTTATTAATGTGAGGATATCACTAAACCACTTTCATTCTATACAACTGTCCAGCCAATTCACCTGGAACCTTCAGATTATTGTAAATTATCAAAGCTATCAGCTTTCAGCTAACATTTGAAAAACGTTAATATTTTCTTTTTTGTGCGGATTTTACATTTTTGCGTTAGATAGATTTTATATAAATCTATTTATTGCTATCATCCTTATTACTGAATATCTAGGAATTTTTTTGTATTTTCTCCAATCGCAATCCTCAGAACTCAAAATCGACATAATCCAAAAATCTATAAATATTGGATGTATACATACATTTAGCAATATAATACTAGCTCGCGAATATGATAAATTCTGTGATTTGTAATACATTAAAACTAAATTCATTACAGAGACAGTAACTAATACATGGTACAGATGAGTTCATTAGCCAGTTACAACCAATACAAAGCTTAAAGATGGTGGCTGTTAGCATTATACACAAATTTTGACCCAAAATTCTTTATAGATCATAAGATTTTCTGATGGCTGTCAGAATTGCAAAAATAATTGTAAACGTGACAACTTTTGTAACTTTTATTAGATGTTGATTAAACTTAATACAAAGACATAGATGCACAATAATTTTTCATCTTCATGCATATTTTTGATGTCTTATGGTTTCAAGATGGTGACCGTTCACAATTTGAAAAAGAAATGGTTATTCTTGATGAGAAACTAATTTACTTTTTTCACTGAATGATTTTTGCTTTTTCGGTCATAGAGCAAAACCAAAATGGATTTTACCTGTACAATTCTTTCTTCATTTACAACAACATGAAATTCCTTTTATATTACTACAGGTCTAATTTATATGAACATATTTCTGTCACGTGTTAATTTGATGAAAAAGTTAGTAAGCATAATATGATTGATTTATACAGGGTGTCCAAAAAGTCCCGGGTCAGTTAAATATTTTTCAAAATATTTAAAATAGAGCTACAAAACCTAACATAAAGTTACTGGACATAAAAACATATTTTATCACATATTCAGTGATCCGCTACTTCTTTAGGGGGGGCGGCCCGCCAGGAGTCAGAAGAAAATCTTAAATGTAAGCATAGGTTGATATGCATATCAAATAAAAGGTCATATCAAATTAGTAGAGTACAGAGCCGCAAACCCGACCTCAAACGGATACCCCGAGTCAAAAATGACAGCCGTTCAAAGATGGCTTGAGTTTGCAACTTAGGTTAATATAAAAAATAAACTGATGAGCTTTTTGATTTTGACTTAACTAACCCAAAACTGTTTACAATTAATTGTTGTTGTAGAATAATAAGTTTCGTTATTTCTGAGAGGGATCGGAGTTTTGGGTTAGTACAGTTAAAATCAAAAAGCTCATCAGTTTATTTTTTACATTAACCTAAGTTGCAAACTCAAGCCATCTTTGGACGGCTATCATTTTTGACTCGGTTATCCGTTTGAGGTCGGGTTTGCGGCTCTGTACTCTACTAATAAAGACCTTTTATTTGATATGCATATCAACCTGTACTTACATTTAAGATTTTCTTCTGACTCCTAGCGGGCCGCCCCCCTGAGGAAGTACCGGATCACTGAATATGTGATAAAATAGATTTTTATGTCCAGTAACTTTGAGTAAGGTTTTGTAGCTCTATTTTAATTATTTTGAAAAATATTTAACCGACCCGGGACTTTTTGGACCCAAACTCTAGCCATCTTTGAACGGCTGCCATTTTTGACTCGGTTATCCATTTGAGGTCGGGTTTGCGGCTCTGTACTCTACTAATAAAGACCTTTTATTTGATATGCATATCAACCTATGCTTACATTTAAGATTTTCTTCTGACTCCTGGCGGGCCGCCCCCCTGAAGAAGTAGCGGATCACTGAATATGTGATAAAATATATTTTTTTCGTCCAGTAACTTTGTGTAAGGTTTTGTAGCTCTATTTTAAATATTTTTAAAAATATTTAACCGACCCGGGACTTTTTGGACCCAAACTCTAGCCATCTTTGAACGGCTGCCATTTTTAACTCGGTTATCCATTTGAGGTCGGGTTTGCGGCTCTGTACTCTACTAATAAAGACCTTTTATTTGATATGCATATCAACCTATGCTTACATTTAAGATTTTCTTCTGACTCCTGGCGGGCCGCCCCCCTGAAGAAGTAGCGGATCACTGAATATGTGATAAAATATATTTTTTCGTCCAGTAACTTTGTGTAAGGTTTTGTAGCTCTATTTTAAATATTTTTAAAAATATTTAACTGACCCGGGACTTTTTGGACACCCTGTATAATTTTCTTGTATTCTTTCTTACACTGACTTTGGAAAGGACAGATTGCTGTATTTGCAAAACGATCTATTCATAAAAGCAAAAAGAACAATTCTTACCAGGGCAGTTGAATTAATATTCTTTTTTCTTTTCATGTTTATAAATAAATATTCTACAAAAGAATGAATAATTGGTTTTGAAGGAATCCATTGTGCACCTTTGAGGACCAACTCTTCCTGCAAATATACATCAATCTAAATTTTGATATATGTTATACTATTAATGATTTCTATATTCTATCAAAATATTAGAAATATTTTACCAAAATATTAGAATAATTCACTGTAAAACCATAATGCTCCTGGCAGTGAATATTATCTTTGATTGTATTAATTGTACAAGAGATAACTTATACAATGCTACAAATTGAGGAACGGAAAAAGTAAGCACTCGGACTGCCCTATGTGGAATGAGAGACTCAGGTAGTAAATATTTGAATGTTAACAATGAAAGTTACATAGCGCGCCTAGCGTCGGACTTGAGAACTAACTGAAGTAATCCACAGCCCTCAGCACACCCCATCCTTATGAATCATTTATCTGTGCAACTAATAAAATCAAAGCTAATATTTGTTATAAAGTAAATATTTTGATTTGGTTTATAAATTAAATAATCTTATTATTTTTTTTACTGCAGTTGTAAACAAACAAAACCAAATCATGGCCATCATTAACACTGTGTTTGCATCAGGAACATAAAAAATTACTTCACTTTCTCTTTTTCCTTATTTATTTTTTACAGGAATACATAGAGAACACCATCTAGTATGATTTGATTAGGAAAATGAAATAACAGCAATATTATACAAATTCCAGATGAATGAAATAAACCATGCTTCGATATGTCTCATGTCTGGTACACTGGATGTTTGAATAATAAATATGACATTCTTTAAAACCAAAATCCCGATACTGTGACACAATCTAATCTATCAAAGATTGCTGAATTGAATAAATAGGGCAGTAGGTATAAGTATTTATTTGTAAGTTAGGAGCATAGGGAGGAGAATAACCAATCCTATTACTATAATATTATTTATAACTTTGTTTTGTATGAATAAATGTGCCTTAACCAGAGGCCAAGACATACACATGTATGAGACACGTGGCAGAGCAAACTACCAGACTGGGAGGCACAGAACGCCTACCCTCGCAAGCGGGTTGCATTTCCTCAACAAACTGCCCAGTTAAATTTAAAGATTCCCCAACGCCTAAGGCGTTAAATACTCGCCTCAAACGCTTCTTGGTGTCTCAAGCATTCTATAATGCTTGTGAGTTTTTGGCATTCAACTGGGAGACCGCACAATTAGAAGACTGACTCTGCTGTACTAAGTGGGTCGCATTGGCGATGAATGAAAGAGGCATGATTGTAAAATTGTATGTATGAATGTGTATTGTGTGTATGAATGCCTGGAATTTTAGAAACCCCGTATTGATGTTTGCCATACAATGTAAATATTGTCACTGCAATAAAAAAGATTTTGATTTTTTATTTTTATAGTGTAGAGCAACAGCCATGGAAGAATTTATATAAGTGGAAAAATTAATGTGTTGTGCCTAAAAGGTTCTTGCTATGGACAAAACTACATAATAAGTGGGAGTTAATACATTACACTTCGTTATTTCTCATACTGAAAACCACGGTTAGATATAAGCTTTAACTTAAAAGGTTGCTGCTGTTCTCTAAGAATTAATATCAAAGCACTTGTCACAGAAATTTCCTGGTAAGACAAGTAGTTTTGTTGTTTAATTTTTTGTTTGCTTTAGTAACGCTTAACACAGCAATTTTCTGATAAACTTGCCTCATATACTAATATACCAACTATCCGTTCAAAATGCTATGATCAGTGGCGCAAACAGAAATCTTCTCTGGAGGGTGTCCAGAACACTGGGGAGTCAAGGATGTGGAAAACCATCCAGATCAGTAGGGAGTGCGGGGGCCCTCCCTAGGGAAATTTCTGAAATATTATGTCTGAAACTCGTTATTTTATAGTACTCGTACATTTGAAGAGCGAAGATCAGGTCAGAATGAATAAAGTTTAAAGTAAAACCACTCTACACTAATCACAAAGAAGCTTATAAAAGGATAATTACAATCTCCTGCAACAAAAGCAGTATATATAAAGTGTATTTAACTGAATCAAATGTAATTATAACATTAAACAAATATTGAACAAAATAGTTAAGTTTAAATCATAAATTAAGACCAAAGCTAAATTTTGAATTCTACTCTCGAATCATTGTATCGAATCTACTCTCTTAGTATACAGATATTTCTTTTGATATTTTGAAAGTTGACCACAATCTAACTAATAGAGCTTTAATTACGAGAGTTATATTAAAATTTAGCTAGTTTATTTCTGCGTGTTGACATATAAAACTGTTTACTAATAAAAACTTCTAGTTTTTATATCGATAACATGAAAAAAATACAGATTTTGGCCCTTTTCAATCAAACTACAACTTTTAAAATTCGTAACTTGTGATCCTATTAAAACTAAATGTTTATATAAGACAGTTACAAAAGCAATGTAATTCAGTATGAAAGTTTATAATTGTATAAAAATAAAGTTATTATTAAATTACCATTTTAACTTTTAATCTTGACCGAGTGGTTTACAAAATCCTGCATTGATCAGATTATGGAGCTTTTAGTCACTATCATGCAATTTTGTGAAGAACTATTTAAAAAATTTAATTTTTAACACAGATTAAATTGAGCAGATTTTGTTAATTTACCTCAACTGGCATCTGTTCATTTTAACACGCTAATCACCAGACTGGTATCTCGTAGTGACAGGAATGACAACAAACTAAATAATTGTGGTACTGAACTACTTTGAGCTTAACAACTCACTCACTACTGTGACAACTGATCATATTGGGACTACTGTAACAAATAATTTCTTCTAGGTACTCATTTGTCCATTTATTTCATACTCATTTGATTCATTTACCGCATAATGAATGTACCCTGTTACAGGTACTTTTGCAATACAGATACTACACAATATGTTTCCCGCCATTCCTGGTACGTGTTCAGACTTGTTTAGCAGTAACAGTACCTGGAATATGTACCTGTACCATTTTATGAGTACTCTGTAACACATGAATCTAAATCATTACAAGTCAGTTAAAGAAAGTACTGGGTACAGGTAATCCATGAGAAATAGAACTAACTTCACTTTCTTAGTTGCTGCATGATGGTGAAATTAAAATATTTGGGTTTTAAACAAAATTGAATTATTATACAGGTATATGCAATGCCGTGTACTTTGTAAATTGCAATAGTTATAAAGTTTGAATTTATATATTTGATTATGATTGATTTCAAAGTTCCAACATACAGTGTTGTCAAAAATAGACTATTAGGTTATTGATAATTTAAAAATAAAATGCTATTGGTGGGAGGACAGGTCCCATTTGTCATCCCCCTTCCTCACCCACGTCAGTGAGCTCCTGGATGCTACAGAAAAACCAATCACAAAGTCTGAATTGATCATGATACCATCACCAATGCCTTTCCCCAAAACTAAACAGTTATTAAAGGGATAATTTAATTTGACTGATACAGTTTGCCATTAAGATAATGATATAATAACATTTTACCCAGTTATACTTTAAGTGGTTGTACTAGTGAGTATTTTGGTAATTAAAATAGAGAATGATGGTGGGACTATATCTATCCCCTCCCCACATCCTAACAGGTAAACAGTAAGTATAGATATAGATTTCTCTCTGTGAACACTAGTTTTGGAACTTACATTTTTGTTTTTATTTCAATAACTATCTAAATATTGTGAATAAAGTACAATTTAAATTAAGAAGAATTCTGGTTTTCAAATCACACAAACTGGTTTTTTAAACTGGTATATGGATTAGATTATTGATGTTAGTAGCATTATTTGTCAGAGACCTATAGCCTAATACAAATATTTCATGGCCTAACGAACAAATAACCTACTTGTGAATAAATAGTTTTCTTGATTATATGAAACAAAATTTCATCGTTATCCTTCTTCTTGCCATAGTTCCAAAGTGGACCTCTTAATATGAGATCTTTTTCTAGAGATTCTTCAATTTCATCGCCCTCATTTTGTATCTCACTTCTGGAAGGTTCATCTGGTTTTGATTCTAATATCAACCACTTTCCTTCAGCGTATGGTTGCAATGTTTCCATAATTGTTTACTCCAACAAATAACTTTTTTAATTGCGTTGATTTATTAATATTTACTTAAGTAAAATTGACATATATATATATATTTAAAGTTATGTCAGTTTTTAAAAACGTTTATAACGTTAAGATTAGGTATTTCAGATTTTTTCAATAAAACCCTTTTGAGCAACAAAGTTAATACCTACAAAACAATAGATTTTTTATTGGATATAATTTAAAACTTTATTCAAGAGTTATTTTGATAAAACTGAGATTTAGTCCTAAAATCAAAACAACACTTCCTGCTCCAATATTTGTTTATCTCCAATATATTAAACATATTATGTTAATTGTAGTAACATCTGGACTTAAGTCTTGAAACAATAAAATACAGTTTGAACTGGATCATCTGTTTAATATAAAAAAGTAAAGCTATAGAAAAGATATTTAGAACAATTTCACTCTATGAAAACAAGGATATTATGGTACATGTGTATATAATGAGTATGGTGATGAGTAACAACTAACTAAAAATTGATATAGTCAGTTATACATACAAAGAACAAAATTTTTAATTTTCAAAACAACAAATATTTAAAAACACATTTATGATGGAATATAAACTATT
The DNA here is from genome assembly GCF_021130785.1 of Homalodisca vitripennis. Lineage (NCBI taxonomy): Eukaryota > Metazoa > Arthropoda > Insecta > Hemiptera > Cicadellidae > Homalodisca > Homalodisca vitripennis. The sequence continues at coordinate 103,170,372 of NC_060210.1, forward strand.
GATAAGGGTAATAAAACTTGCATATAACTGTAAAATATTTTCTTTTTAAAATTGATGTATTGAGAATCTTTAGAAGCAACGGTCAAAGCACTCCATCTCCCTCATATGGAGACGATCAAGAACTTCCTTAGCTATGAGCAGTTTGATAGGCTTGCCACTAGCAGTGCAGGGGAATGTGTCAAAGAAGTGAATACCTCCTCGTATTTTCCTGGAGTGAGATAAGTGATCTGTAGGAAAAATATTATAAATTATTAAGTTGAAGTGCTGTCATATCCAATATAACATTTAATTGTGTTTACCTTTTCTATATTATTCTCCATTTTTATGATATTGTATATTTCTTGGCTAGGGATGTTAATAATTTGAAAAATTATAAACAAAGACTAGATCAAATTCAGAATTCCTTTAATTTATCACCTCTTTTGATGATAAGATTTTATATCATACAAAACATTATTAGTATTTTTATGCAATCAATAACATGTTTGAGATTTGAATCTCTTAGTATATTTTATAGGGTTTAACCCATTGGCTTATACATATTTTTATATCAGCTCAACTGAAGTTATCCTATTAAAAATGCTAAAAACATAAGAGTTTTGTTATATGTTTATAAAAAATTTATTTTTCAAGTTATTTGGTTATATTTTATATCTTTTTGGATTAACATGAAATGGGCTTTAATAATAGATAGATAGTGATATATTTGGTCATAATTTAAAAACAATAATGCTGTACAAACTAAACAAGTTTTGGAATTTTGTAATTTAATATAAAATAAAATACCCCATTGTTGCTTTTATTTTATTTGAAACGTATTTCTCTACCTAGCCTATATATATATATATATATATATATATATATATTATATATATATATATATATATATATATATATGCATAGTTTGTCAGAATAAATGTTTTTTCTAAATAGTGAAAATTCCAAGAATATTGATTTTTTTTCTCTTGTAGTACACTAATATTCTTGTAGTAACTTATTATTCATTTAAATTTCAATTAACTGTAGTATTGCAGTTTATCTTATGTGTTACAACAATATTAGTCTAATTATACTAACATTTGGTTGAAAAAGGAGTTTAAAACAAAAAAATTATTTAGATATGTACTTGTCACGGAACGGTTCCGTGATATAAATTTTGAGCCCAGACTAGCTGTCACGGAACCGTTCCGTGATACAAGGCCAATGGATTAAATGGACAATAGTTAAAAAATCCTATTTAACAATTCTTAGATTGTGAAAAACTTTTAGTAATAACTTTTAAAACAGCTTTTAGACTTTATATTTTTCGTTTTTCCCCCTGGGATGTCTATAGTATTAGGCACTCAATAAGCATCTGATATATCATAAATTTGTAAATATTTAATAATATACTTCTATTTATTCATTTATTTTATAGATATGTTAATTATAAAATTGCATATTTATTGTGAATATTTTGGTATATCTTTAAGGTAAATAATTTGTACGTGTGTTGGGATGTATGAATAAAATGCTCATATTTAGACACCATGTGTGTACAGGAGTTTTCATAACAAAAATTTTTTTTAAGAAAATGTATTTTAAATTTGAAAAAGATTTTAATGTTACTTATCTATATGATAACAAACATACACTATAGTTTAACAAAATATGTTTCCATAAGGATTATGATATAGTGATGACTGGACCCATTGTAGTTTAACATTCCTCCATAAAATGTTTCACCCTGGCACTTCCACTATTTTATTGTGCATCATAATTTGTTTAGTTTCAATCCTTTCTTTGCTACAGTTCTGTTTGTCAGTCCTATCTTTACCAATTCCATTCTTATTCTGTACCACAGAACCTGTAACCAGTGGCATATTACCTATTAGGACTGATAGCCTGGACCAAGGAGCCATACACCTAAAGGGCCACAGGAAACAATTGTTTAATCATGATTAGCAAAAATATTAAACATTCTCTTTAGCAGGTTCTCTTTTCAAATCAATATTTTGATAAGAGAAAAATATTCCCCTTACACAGACCTATATTCTATATGGGGAACTAGCTGTTACCCGCGGCTTTGCACGCAATCTTAGAACCAAAGTCCTTATATTACTTAGAAAAAGCAATTATGATGTAATATGATGGGAGTCCTACAAAAATTTTAAAACGTAAGTAGGCATACATCAGGTAGATATTATTTAAGTTCGTGGTAAATAGTATCAGAGTTTAACTTAATTATTATATCATGTTTGGCACATGTAGGAGCATTTCTGGTTCTAATTAATTATATACATAACGTCACAGCTGAATCTGCCTCGTCATCCCGATCAAGAAAACACAAATCTCAGATCACACAGGTCTCGGAAACTTACTTTGGTCAAAAAGCGTATATTTCCAGTCCTTGTCATATATTTCAGGTCTAAGATATTTCCAGTACTATAGTAGAGTTTGCCTTGTTGTTCTGACGAAGAAGAAAAATATATATATATATATATATATATATATATATTTACGTAGGACCGAGATGCCTACTTCGGTTAAATAGTGCCTACTTAAGACCATTTAAATTCACTTACCTACTATGTCACAGTTTAGCTTGCCATATTGCCTCGATCAAATTTTATATACGTTTGATTATCTAGTTCTCGGAAATCTACTTTGGTCAAAATCGTGTTGACATAGTTGAGTTTGCTAGGACTGAAAAGCCTATTATGACCTAGGGAGAAGTCCTACCTACTTCTTATGTACTTCCAGTATAAGGGGGAAATCCTTATTAAGATTATGCAACATTCCAAAATAATCGTTATTAAAGTTTGGCGTTACACTTGTTTTTTGGACTGTAGCCAGGGAAAGAATGAGTCGTTAAGGTATGTTAGTATTCATTTCTCTGTTTTTCCGTAAGCCATTTTTAAAATGTAATATCATAATGTCAAGGAAGCCCACCAGTTTAAAGTAACTTATGTGAAAACTTTCATAACTTTGTTCATTTAGGTTAGTTTTATAACAGTATTTAATGCATTAGATGATTTTAATTCGTCACTGGCGCAATATGGAGTAAAATTTATATATTAATGTTTTATTTACTATCTGCATTACACTTCCGATCAAGCACTAGTAAACAGATGTTTCAGAAAGTTTGTCGAACTATAGCTGTCAACAGCTGTCAAAATACGTTTCGTTCTTATCATAACATTTGAATGTAAACAAACTAATTTTTCAATTTGAATTCAACTTTATTTGGTGAAATGAATGTGTTATGGGTGGTAAAAAGCACTCTCAATGTTAATTCAGACCAAAAGCTATACCTGTTCCAAATTTCAGCACAATCTGATAGCAGTTTCAGCGTGATTCGAGGACAAACCTCCAAACATCCAAATATCCAAACATTCAAACTTTCACATTTATAATAGCCTATTAGTGGGATTATTCATTAGAAATTATGGAAATGTACTGTATATGTTATTGTTTTTTGTATGTAAATAAAAATTTTGAATTTTTTGAATTTGATTCAATTGTACATTAATTTATATTGATACACAATAACACACAAGGCAATAACTGTAGTCTAGTCTTTTAATTCCCATAAATATACTCAATAGTCATAATGAAAATGTATATTATTACAAACACCGATATTGTAAATGAAGAATTATTTTGAGAGGGTTGGATGTACAGTAGTACCTACAGGGCCCAGGTAAACCTCGACGTCTGTTAGAATTAGCTAATTCTTAAAGCCAGACAGATTGAGGCAAAATATGAGACTAGCTTCTCCTTTAAAACTAACCTGCTGACTGGCAATAACTTACAATTAGCTTGTTTTTCCAGTTCCCGTGGAGTAATATCTTTAAATTCAGGATGGAGAATGACAGCTGCAGTCACATGTTCTCCGTCTTTGTCATCATAGATGCCGAATACTACCACTTCCCTCACCTCAGGCAGTGTTATCAGTTGTGCTTCTACTTCAGATGATGAGATCTGCAAAGCACTTATTTCTAGATACTCTCCAGTACATCTGATAAATTTGATCCTAATTCACAGAACTAAGGATGACAGCTCCAGACATGCGTTCTATATCCACTTCTGTTTATATTCTCATTCATAGATTGTCATGTGCTTCTGTTGTTATTATACGCCTAACATTAATTTATAGGATTAAGGATAATGTTCTCTGTCCTTGTCATTGTAGATACCGATTGACTACTACCACTTGTTTCACCTCAGTTGTTTCAACTGACATAAGTAAATCCATTTTGCAAATAATAATATTTAACGTATTTAAAGCTTTTTAATATATATTTATTTATTTGAAAGATTAACTCTTTTAAGCTAATTTTCTAGTACCATTAAAACTAAGCATTGAATAGCTATAAAATAAAATTCTGGTACCTGTGCTATTATCTACTTGTTAATAGTGATCCTTTGGAATAACAGACAAACAAAACGGTTTGTAATTAATTGTAAACATCTGCTTTTTGTTAGTTTGTTAACTAAGGTAATTTAATCAGAGTTGGCTGGTCACTTTGCTTATCATGAGTGTTCTCGAAACATGTTACAAATACATATTTCCATATATTATAGTATTTAACTTTTTCTGCTATAGCAAAAATATATTTTACATTATTAAAAAACTATATATGCATTTTTAACTACAATTCCTAAGACCAAATTAAAACAAATTTTGGCCATCCAGTTTTGTCCCATCCTACTATACAACATTTTATATGTAATCACTTCAAATAGACTGCAACTTTCTGAAATTATTTGGAGGAAAATACTTAAATTTCAATATAAAAACTGTAGATAAGTCAATTTTACCTGGTATGACCTCCACTTAATAATATCCTTCTTGCGGCCAGTGATGAAAACAAACCCTTGACTGTCATAGTATCCCAGGTCTCCTGTCTGAAAGAATCCCTCACTGTCAAACATCAGCTGAGTGGCCTCCGGGTTTTTGTAGTAACCCAACATCAAAGACTGGGACTTGAAGCAGAGCTCCCCTTCTTGGTAAGCCCCTAGAGTGAAGCCAGTACCCTCTTCCACTACCTATCATTGTATAATAGTTGTTAATCATAACATTGATTTATCAAAAATATTCAGGATGTGTAATTGTATTTTTATAAAGAACTAAGGATGTATTCTAGGGGTGATAATTAAACCTTTTGCTCCATAACTCTTTTTCAAAAATGAACCTTTTCGGGATCCATTACAGTTTTTTTTTATACTTATTCAATGAAATAGTGACCATTTAGGCGTACTTAATTGTATCTAAGTTGGTGCTTCAATAGATAATAATATTAGACTTAAAGGCTGTCTCAAATCTTTTAATCGTTCCCCGTTGCTGTTATGCCAGCAATTTTTTGCCAAGGAGGCTATACCTTAGTAGACACATCCTCAAACTGTATTTTCTGGAAAATGATGCCATTGCTTGCCAAATAAAGGTCAGGACATTGATCATCCTTGTCCTAGCATAGCATGGCTTCTTCTCATAGAAAGTCAGGTGGTAAAATCTGTGTTTTTCTGGTGTACTGGTTGGTGTCTCCTAAGTTTGATGATTTTTGTGTATGGCCAGTTTGAAAACTTCAAGAATGTAAAGTGATACTACAGTAATAATATTGTTTATTTTGATCATTCCGTATTTTATATCTGAATCAAAGTCTATTGAGTGTCCAGTTTATTGTACAGTTCTGTTGGTCAACAGATTTATACGTAGAATAAACATTAACCTGGCTTTTTTCATGTAGGGAGAAAGTAAGTGTTAAAATTAAATGAAACACAAATTTTTATGATTAAGAAAGAAATAGGCACTAATGTCTCATAAAAAATAATTGGTAAGAAAGTTAACTTATAGTTTAATATAATCGTTTTATATATATATATATATATATATATATATATATATATATATATATATATATATATATATATATATAATAATATTGGTTTAATATAATATCTTGTTCTTCTTCATCGTACGAAGTTTATCCTAAATTCAGGTTCTTTAACCATCATGAACTGTGATTTCATTCGCAATTCCTTTGCAACAATACTAATCTTTATTTTGAAAATTCTATTAGCAGACGAGATTTGTCTTTACATGAATTTATACTTAGGCAGTTAGTCCTTTAATAATGATGATGATGCCTCAAATTCAGTGACTCAAAAACTTATCTTCATTGGTGACAGAATATTTTAAAGTGGGTTTTCAAAAATAGTTATCTATTATGAAACATTGCCATACATTATATCTGAAACTAATGAAACATTCCTTTCATAATATGTTAGTTAGGAAATATAAAAATTATCCATACAAATTAATTATGGCATGTTGAATTAATAAGAGTATTTTAATATTAATATTTAAGTAAAAACACAGTGATATCAGTGCATCTAAGTTTTGTTTATTACTTTTCCTTATTTTTATGTAAGATACCAGTAAGAACTTTCAGTTTATAATTTTCACACAAAGAGTTTAATACATTTTTATAATTACATAACTACTGCATGTAGCTGATGCTTTGTTAAACTTAGGATAACCATATAAGAACCTGGGTTAAATATTAAAATATTAAAAGCAGTGAAAATATTTATTTTATTTTTCTGGATGAGTTAGATTATTGTATATTGACAAATAACCATTCATTATTACAATGATGTAATAGTAGCTTTATATTCTTCTCAAGACATTATAAATTTAATTTATTGGCAATATTAAGCATGTATCATTAAAAAGTGCTTTTATACATATAAATATTTGCTATAGATCTTACCTTCATTTTAGTGTTGCTGACTATTTCACCAACAGATCCAAGTTTGTTTAATCGAGGAGTACTTCTGGTTAATACTCCCGTTTCTGTCAAACCTGTAAAAGCTACAACTTTGTAGGCAACTAAAATAATAACATAACAACAATTTTCAGCGTTTTTATGAAGTCTTTGTGTATAGTATAAGGTTATGAGTAAGCAATACATTGTTTTTAAAAACTAATTTAATAATTTACTCTGACACAAAAATTAAAATCATATAGAAAAAACTTTTTTGTGGAATTTATTTACTACAAATATTTAAAAGAGGTGATTTGGTAATATCAAGGCTTATGAATAGTTATTAAAAGTTAATTTAATTTTGTACTGATTTTAAATTTGAATTGTAATAGTCAAGACATTAGGCTCCTTGTTTGGGAATAGGAGAGCCAAGATCATGCATTTTATTCAGAATTAGTTTGATAGATTTTGGCACAATAAATAGCCAGTTTACATTATGGCTATTATCTGACAGGACAGTGAGACTTTCTGCATAATCATTTAACTGAACTCTTTCCTCAATTCTCTTCTTACTCGCTTTTTTCCACTCAGTAATCTGTTTTTGTAGTCTGTGAGGCAGTCTCTTTTGTAATTCAGAGAGCTTAGGAAAAATCACATATTGATGCTTGAAATCATTAGTTTATGTCGTGTGATATTCCAATGCATTAAAATATTGGATTATTTTTAATAATAATTGTTTAGTAAATTAATAAATGAGATTTCCTGCAGTTGTCATGTCTAGTCTCTGGAAGGTTCTGATTTCTGGTTACACAAACTATTCATTCTGATAGTGTAAATATCAACTATATATCAATATCAATACTCAGTAATCTTGAGTTGAAATTTACAATTTTAATCTTGTCTCTTAAACTAACTCATCAAGTAACATGATTAGGATACTAAATTATTTCAGTTAATATAATGTTCCTTGAACAGTTAAAAAGTATTTAAACATTCGCTGTAATTCAAAATAGCTTAATTTAACTTACAGATGTTATTGTGTTAAGTGATTATTTGTAAATATTTATACATAATTTTTCTCTTGAAAATGTATAGTATTTTACACAAAATATGGAGAATAGTACACTACTTCTATTACATTTGAACACACATATGAATATATTTATATGGATATAATTTTGTTGCTTTTATTTACTGTATCTATTACGAAACATAAGTTACTTAGCATGAAAGCATGTGCGTGTGTGTGCACACGCACACACACAAACACGGTTAAATTTATATGTATATTTTGTGCCTTTTAATTTCTGTATCTATTACAAAACATGAGTTACTTTCTAGGGAGAGCAAGAAAAATACAAGACAATTAAAACATTATATAGAAAATATATTATATAGAAAATAATTTATGAAACGTAAAACGTTACTATGTGTGAGTGCTTTAAAAACCTACGGCTAAAATATCAAAATAGGAAATAATATAATTCATAATATTACCATAAATTTCGCAAACATGGACTTTTCCTTTGAAAAGTTCGTCTCGAACTTTAATAAAATGTTCTACTGGAAAATTCATTCCAGATACTAAGATGACTTTGAGGTGTTTGTAGTGAGGTCTAACTGGCCAGTTCCACAGATCCATGAGAGAAGCAGGCCCAGTCATCCAGATAGACACCTGTAAACACTGATAATTTAGCAATGAGGTCAAACTGGCCAGTTCCACAGATCCATGGGAGAAGCAGGCCCAGTCATCCAGATAGACACCTGTAAACACTGATAATTTAGCAATGAGGTCTAACTGGCCAGTTCCACAGATCCAGGAGAGAACCAGGCCCAGTCATCAAGAGAGACACCTGTAAACACTGATAATTTAGCAATGAGGTCTAACTGGCCAGTTCCACACATCCACGAGAGAAGCAGGCCCAGTCATCCAGAGAGACACCTGTAAACACTGATAATTTAGCAATGAGGTCTAACTGGCCAGTTCCACAGATCCAGGAGAGAAGCAGGCCCAGTCATCCAGAGAGACACCTGTAAACACTGATAATTTAGCAATGAGGTCTAACTGGCCAGTTCCACACATCCATGAGAGAAGCAGGCCCAGTCATCCAGAGAGACACCTGTAAACACTGATAATTTAGCAATGAGGTCTAACTGGCCAGTTCCACAGATCCAGGAGAGAAGCAGGCCCAGTCATCCAGAGAGACATGTGTTAACACTGATAATTTAGCAATGAGGTCTAACTGGCCAGTTCCACAGATCCATGAGAGAAGCAGGCCCAGTCATCCAGAGAGACACCTGTAAACACTGATAATTTAGCAATGAGGTCTAACTGGCCAGTTCCACACATCCAGGAGAGAAGCAGGCCCAGTCATCCAGAGAGACACCTGTAAACACTGATAATTTAGCAATGAGGTCTAACTGGCCAGTTCCACAGATCCAGGAGAGAAGCAGGCCCAGTCATCCAGAGAGACACCTGTAAACACTGATAATTTAGCAATGAGGTCTAACTGGCCAGTTCCACAGATCCAGGAGAGAAGCAGGCCCAGTCATCCAGAGAGACATGTGTTAACACTGATAATTTAGCAATGAGGTCAAACTGGCCAGTTCCACACATCCAGGAGAGAAGCAGGACCAGTCATCCAGAGAGATACGTGTAAACACTGATAATTTAGCAATGAGGTCTAACTGGCCAGTTCCACAGATCCAGGAGAGAAGCAGGCCCAGTCATCCAGAGAGACACCTGTAAACACTGATAATTTAGCAATGAGGTCTAACTGGCCAGTTCCACACATCCCTGAGATAAGCAGGCCCAGTCATCCAGAGAGACACCTGTAAACACTGATAATTTAGCAATGAGGTCTAACTGGCCAGTTCCACACATCCAGGAGAGAAGCAGGCCCAGTCATCCAGAGAGACACCTGTAAACACTGATAATTTAGCAATGAGGTCTAACTGGCCAGTTCCACACATCCCTGAGAGAAGCAGGCCCAGTCATCCAGAGAGACACCTGTAAACACTGATAATTTAGCAATGAGGTCTAACTGGCCAGTTCCACACATCCAGGAGAGAAGCAGGCCCAGTCATCCAGAGAGACACCTGTAAACACTGATAATTTAGCAATGAGGTCTAACTGGCCAGTTCCACACATCCCTGAGAGAAGCAGGCCCAGTCATCCAGAGAGACACCTGTAAACACTGATAATTTAGCAATGAGGTCTAACTGGCCAGTTCCACACATCCAGGAGAGAAGCAGGCCCAGTCATCCAGAGAGACATGTGTTAACACTGATAATTTAGCAATGAGGTCTAACTGGCCAGTTCCACACATCCAGGAGAGAAGCAGGCCCAGTCATCCAGAGAGACACCTGTAAACACTGATAATTTAGCAATGAGGTCTAACTGGCCAGTTCCACACATCCAGGAGAGAAGCAGGACCAGTCATCCAGAGAGATACGTGTAAACACTGATAATTTAGCAATGAGGTCTAACTGGCCAGTTCCACAGATCCAGGAGAGAAGCAGGCCCAGTCATCCAGAGAGACACCTGTAAACACTGATAATTTAGCAATGAGGTCTAACTGGCCAGTTCCACACATCCCTGAGAGAAGCAGGCCCAGTCATCCAGAGAGACACCTGTAAACACTGATAATTTAGCAATGAGGTCTAACTGGCCAGTTCCACACATCCAGGAGAGAAGCAGGCCCAGTCATCCAGAGAGACACCTGTAAACACTGATAATTTAGCAATGAGGTCTAACTGGCCAGTTCCACACATCCAGGAGAGAAGCAGGACCAGTCATCCAGAGAGACATGTGTTAACACTGATAATTTAGCAATGAGGTCTAACTGGCCAGTTCCACAGATCCAGGAGAGAAGCAGGCCCAGTCATCCAGAGAGACATGTGTTAACACTGATAATTTAGCAATGAGGTCTAACTGGCCAGTTCCACACATCCAGGAGAGAAGCAGGCCCAGTCATCCAGAGAGACACCTGTAAACACTGATAATTTAGCAATGAGGTCTAACTGGCCAGTTCCACACATCCAGGAGAGAAGCAGGCCCAGTCATCCAGAGAGACATGTGTTAACACTGATAATTTAGCAATGAGGTCTAACTGGCCAGTTCCACAGATCCAGGAGAGAAGCAGGCCCAGTCATCCAGAGAGACACCTGTAAACACTGATAATTTAGCAATGAGGTCTAACTGGCCAGTTCCACACATCCCTGAGATAAGCAGGCCCAGTCATCCAGAGAGACACCTGTAAACACTGATAATTTAGCAATGAGGTCTAACTGGCCAGTTCCACACATCCAGGAGAGAAGCAGGCCCAGTCATCCAGAGAGACACCTGTAAACACTGATAATTTAGCAATGAGGTCTAACTGGCCAGTTCCACAGATCCAGGAGAGAAGCAGGCCCAGTCATCCAGAGAGACATGTGTTAACACTGATAATTTAGCAATGAGGTCTAACTGGCCAGTTCCACACATCCAGGAGAGAAGCAGGCCCAGTCATCCAGAGAGACACCTGTTAAACACTGATAATTTAGCAATGAGGTCTAACTGGCCAGTTCCACAGATCCAGGAGAGAAGCAGGCCCAGTCATCCAGAGAGACACCTGTAAACACTGATAATTTAGCAATGAGGTCTAACTGGCCAGTTCCACACATCCCTGAGAGAAGCAGGACCAGTCATCCAGAGAGACACCTGTAAACACTGATAATTTAGCAATGAGGTCTAACTGGCCAGTTCCACACATCCAGGAGAGAAGCAGGCCCAGTCATCCAGAGAGACACCTGTAAACACTGATAATTTAGCAATGAGGTCTAACTGGCCAGTTCCACACATCCAGGAGAGAAGCAGGCCCAGTCATCCAGAGAGACACCTGTTAAACACTGATAATTTAGCAATGAGGTCTAACTGGCCAGTTCCACACATCCAGGAGAGAAGCAGGACCCAGTCATCCAGAGAGATACGTGTAAACACTGATAATTTAGCAATGAGGTCTAACTGGCCAGTTTCCACAGATCCAGGAGAGAAGCAGGCCCAGTCATCCAGAGAGACATGTGTTAACACTGATAATTTAGCAATGAGGTCTAACTGGCCAGTTCCACACATCCTGAGAGAAGCAGGACCAGTCATCCAGAGAGACCTGTAAACACTGATAATTTAGCAATGAGGTCTAACTGGCCAGTTCCACAGATCCAGGAGAGAAGCAGGCCCAGTCATCCAGAGAGACACCTGTAAACACTGATAATTTAGCAATGAGGTCTAACTGGCCAGTTCCACACATCCCTGAGAAGCAGGCCCAGTCATCCAGAGAGACACCTGTAAACACTGATAATTTAGCAATGAGGTCTAACTGGCCAGTTCCACACATCCAGGAGAGAAGCAGGACCAGTCATCCAGAGAGACATGTGTTAACACTGATAATTTAGCAATGAGGTCTAACTGGCCAGTTCCACAGATCCAGGAGAGAAGCAGGCCCAGTCATCCAGAGAGACACCTGTTAAACACTGATAATTTAGCAATGAGGTCTAACTGGCCAGTTCCACACATCCCTGAGATAAGCAGGCCCAGTCATCCAGAGAGACACCTGTAAACACTGATAATTTAGCAATGAGGTCTAACTGGCCAGTTCCACAGATCCAGGAGAGAAGCAGGCCCAGTCATCCAGAGAGACACCTGTAAACACTGATAATTTAGCAATGAGGTCTAACTGGCCAGTTCCACAGATCCAGGAGAGAAGCAGGCCCAGTCATCCAGAGAGACATGTGTTAAACACTGATAATTTAGCAATGAGGTCTAACTGGCCAAGTTCCACAGATCCATCCAGGAGAGAAGCAAGCAGGCCCAGTCATCCCAGAGAGACATTGTAAACACTGATAATTTAGCAATGAGGTCTAACTGGCCAGTTCACACAGATCCAGGAGAGAAGCAGGCCCAGTCATCCAGAGAGACATGTGTAAACACTGATAATTTAGCAATGAGGTCTAACTGGCCAATTCCACACATCCAGGAGAGAAGCAGGCCCAGTCATCCAGAGAGACATGTGTAAACACTGATAATTTAGCAATGAGGTCTAACTGGCCAGTTCCACACATCCAGGAGAGAAGCAGGACCAGTCATCCAGAGAGACATGTGTTAACACTGATAATTTAGCAATGAGGTCTAACTGGCCAATTCCACAGATCCATGAGAGAAGCAGGCCCAGTCATCCAGAGAGACACCTGTAAACACTGATAATTTAGCAATGAGGTCTAACTGGCCAGTTCCACAGATCCAGGAGAGAAGCAGGCCCAGTCATCCAGAGAGACAAGTGTAAACACTGATAATTTAGCAATGAGGTCTAACTGGCCAGTTCCACAGATCCAGGAGAGAAGCAGGCCCAGTCATCCAGAGAGTTGCTTGTAAACACTGATAATTTAGCAATGAGGTCTAACTGGCCAGTTCCACACATCCAGGAGAGAAGCAGGACCAGTCATCCAGAGAGATACGTGTAAACACTGATAATTTAGCAATGAGGTCTAACTGGCCAGTTCCACAGATCCAGGAGAGAAGCAGGCCCAGTCATCCAGAGAGATGTGTTAACACTGATAATTTAGCAATGAGGGCTAACTGGCCAGTTCCACAGATCCAGGAGAGAAGCAGGCCCCAATCATCCAGAGAGATACGTGTTAACACTGATAATTTAGCAATGAGGTCTAACTGGCCAGTTCCACACATCCCTGAGATAAGCAGGACCAGTCATCCAGAGAGACACCTGTAAACACTGATAATTTAGCAATGAGGTCTAACTGGCCAGTTCCACACATCCAGGAGAGAAGCAGGCCCAGTCATCCAGAGAGCCACCTGTAAACACTGATAATTTAGCAATGAGGTCTAACTGGCCAATTCCACACATCCATGAGAGAAGCAGGCCCAGTCATCCAAAGAGCCACCTGTAAACACTGATAATTTAGCAATGAAGTAAAAATAAGTAAATAAAAATAAGTACACACTTGCAATTTACTTGGATATGCAGAAGGCATTTGATGCTTTGGATATTAATATAATTATAAATAAATTAAGATTGTATGGTATAGGAGGTAACGCACTAAAGTGGTTGGATCCTTTTGTTATCATAGAAGACAGGTTGTCAGGGTGAACAAGGTTTTGAGTGATGCAATGTATTTGCGCTACGGCACACCACAAGGGGGGGTTTTAGGGCCTATAATGTTTTTAGTATACATAAATGATATGTTAAGTCTGAATTTTAATTCATCAATCTTTGCTTATGCTGACGACACAGCTTTGGTGTGCTCAGCTTACAACAGAGACTCATTAAAATACAAAATTCATAGAGATTTGGAACAAATCTCTGCTTGGCTAATTCAAAATAAGTTACTCATTAACTCATCAAAATCTAAGTGCATAATGTTTTTTGACTGTGATATTTCTAAGGAAACTCTAAAAAATACCTTTGATTTGGTTTGCCATAAACACCAATGTTTGTACTCTTGTACATGTGAAAATATTGAAATAGTCGCATCTGTTAAGTATCTAGGGCTTCATGTTGACCAATACTTAAAATGGGATCAGCACGCTAATTACCTGTCAAAAAAACTTAATAAGATTAACTACGGGCTGTATCATATGAAAAATTTTGTTGGTGGTGATCATTTAAGAACTCTCTACTTGGCGTGGTTTGAGAGTACCCTGAGGTATGGTTTAATTCATTATGGAGGAACCTACCCAACCATAATCAGGAATATTATAATGTGTCAGAGACTTGCACTGCGCACGGTTTATGGGTTAAGGCGGATGGAGAGCATGAGTTATTTGTTTTCTGAACATAATATTTTGAAATTTGAACAGTTATATGTTTATAGCGCTGTAATGCATGTTTATAAATTTTTACAACAATATAAGTTTAGAGAAATTAATAGAGTTACTCGCAGTACACAATACATGTTTCTTGAAACACCATTTTTTGTAAGGGAGGTTTGTAGAAAACAACTATGTTATCAGGGACCTACAATGTTTAATTCAATAGTGCAGTATTATGGAAACAGCATAATATTTGAAGCTAAGCCTAAGGTGAAGATGAAAGTAATATCTTTTGTAGTAAACAACATTAAATTATATGAATATGGGTTTTTTGAGGGCAAATTTGTTTTTTGTTTTTAAACTTATGTGACTTATTTTCTTTGCATGTTCGTGGTTTCTAGTCAAAGTTGTTGCATTGTTCGAGTTGTTCACTTTGGCCTTGTTATTTGTTATACTGTTATTTATTATAGATATATTTATGGAGTATATAATATTTATTTTTGTGTAGGCTACTTGAGGAAGTTTATTGTTGTTGTTGTTATTTGTTGCACTATTGATAAATATATATTTGTTGTTAAACCTTATTGTTATTTGTTATTGATTATGAAGTTTATAATTGCTGTTACCATGTTATATATTTTATATCATATAATAACTATTTGTATATCTTGCTACAGCTGTTATAAATCACGTAATCACTGTCGTAAGGACATTGTATAAATTAATAGTTAATATAGTACATGTATAATAATTACATCAATCCCACGCGCAACCTATGAGTTGCATGGGAACAATAGAAAAATGTATTGCATGTTATTCCTGAATAAAGATGATTTGAACTTGAACTTGAACTTGAATGAGGTCTAACTGGCCAGTTCCACACATCCACGATAGAAGCAGGCCCAGTCATCCAAAGAGCCACCTGTAAACACTGATAATTTAGCAATGAGGTCTAACTGGCCAGTTCCACACATCCCTGAGAGAAGCAGGACCAGTCATCCAGAGAGACACCTGTAAACACTGATAATTTAGTAATGAGGTCTAACTGGCCAGTTCCACACATCCCTGAGAGAAGCAGACCCAATCATCCAGAGAGATACGTGTAAACACTGATAATTTAGCAATGAGGTCTAACTGGCCAGTTCCACACATCCACGACAGAAGCAGGACCAGTCATCCAGAGAGCCACCTGTAAACACTGATAATTTAGCAATGAGGTCTAACTGGCCAGTTCCACAGATCCATGGGAGAAGCAGGCCGTCATCCAGAGAGACATGTGTTAACACTGATAATTTAGCAATGAGGTCTAACTGGCCAGTTCCACACATCCACGACAGAAGCAGGACCAGTCATCCAGAGAGACACCTGTAAACACTGATAATTTAGCAATGAGGTCTAACTGGCCAGTTCCACACATCCCTGAGAGAAGCAGGCCCAATAATCCAGAGAGACACCTGTAAACACTGATAATTTAGCAATGAGGTCTAACTGGCCAGTTCCACAGATCCATGAGAGAAGCGGGCCCAGTCATCCAGAGAGTTGCCTGTAAACTCTGATAATTTAGCAATGAGGTCTAACTGGCCAGTTCCACACATCCACGACAGAAGCAGGCCCAGTCATCCAGAGAGACACCTGTAAACACTGATAATTTAGCAATGAGGTCTAACTGGCCAGTTCCACACATCCACGACAGAAGCAGGACCAGTCATCCAGAGAGACACCTGTAAACACTGATAATTTAGCAATGAGGTCTAACTGGCCAGTTACACTATCCACGAGAGAAGCAGGCCCAGTCATCCAGAGAGACACCTGTAAACACTGATAATTTAGCAATGAGGTCTAACTGGCCAGTTCCACACATCCCTGAGAGAAGCAGGACCAGTCATCCAGAGAGACACCTGTAAACACTGATAATTTAGTAATGAGGTCTAACTGGCCAGTTCCACACATCCCTGAGAGAAGCAGGCCCAATAATCCAGAGAGACACCTGTAAACACTGATAATTTAGCAATGAGGTCTAACTGGCCAGTTCCACAGATCCATGAGAGAAGCGGGCCCAGTCATCCAGAGAGTTGCCTGTAAATACTGATAACTAAGTGTTATGAACAGTTAAACATAAATGTACAGGCTATAGGCAGTAAAAATATTTAGCTCTCCGCAGTATCTTTTGGCAGATTATAAACAATTTAAAATTATCCTCAACTCTTTCTTCTGAACTTATTTAGTTTTTGGACAAAATATATTTGATTGATAATTTCTACACTACACAGTGGTTTCATCCTTTTGGTTGCAATTAACCCTGAGTTACTCCTATTGATTATTAACTTGACATGTTCATCCTATGCCAAATTATTGTCAAGCACTAATCCTAGAAATTTAACTTGTTCATTTTTACTTATTTTAACATTGTTATTGGACATACTTAATTGATTTAGTTTTTTATTTTGTTTAAATTTTAAAATGTGTATATATGTATATATATATATATATATATATATATATATATATATATATATATATATATAATTTCAGGATTTAAAGTTAGGTTTCTCTCTTTGAAACATTTTACTTAGATTTGACAAGCTAACATCTGCATATTTTCCAACTTCTTTAAATGTTCTCACTGATGTTTTTAGATTTGTTTAATCTGCAACAAACACAAAATTAGATGAAAAATTCAAACAATTGTCTATACATTTTAGTTTTTATGCCATGATTGGCAACCAACATCATCAGGTACACTACATACGTGATAATCACAATACAATCAGTGACCGATAGGAAATGACAATAAATTTGTTAGTGGCCAATGCAATAATAACAATGATACAAGTAGAAGAGAAGAGGTCCAAGGTTTGACCCTTGAGGCTATCCTATTTCAACATTTTGTTGCCGATTTTAAAAGTACGACTTTAATGAACCCATTCAATGAATTTCTTTTGATCCCCAACTAACTTAATATTGATAGTAATATCTGATTATTTACATTGTCAAATGCATTAGTTAAGTCCATGAATATTGAAATTACTGTTTCATTGTAGTCAACTGAGTTAATGATAGATTCAATAAAATTTACTGTGGCGGTAATAGTTGATTTACTTTTCTTAAATCCTATACTATTATTATCGATTGTAACATGCTTTGTGTGTTGAATATGCCTGCTTGATGAACAAATTAGACTTCAACCTAATTTAGTGACTGTACCTTATATTTATGTAGAGCACTGATGAGTACAGCCTCTGAATGTGAACCCCGTAAGAATATAGTTTTCAGTCCTTTGGTAAACTGCAAGACTAAACTGGCTAATGTACTAATCCAGAACAGAGGGGTAGAAGTCAATAAAATGTGAGACATTCCAACTGTGTATGGTGACTCGCTGGAAAATTATATTCATGATATTAATCACTACACAGAATTCAAATCTCAGATATACAATATTCTGCCTTTAAAAGGACAATATGCACAGATTTGAACCCTTTGATTTGAAAAACTACTCCAATACATTTATCCATTTAATAAAAGACTTGTTTGTTTTATAAATACATACTTTCATTACTTATATGTCTTCAAAGTTTGAAAGTGCAGTGTAAACCATAGCTATATTGTAATTATTAAACTATCCTAAGGAGGCTCCTAGCTTAGGTTGTAATACTGTAGCAACATTAAAAAGTTGTAAATTTGTTAGTTGAATTTTCTTCGGTGAAGTGGTAGAGAGAACTTCATAGTCATAACTTCGCCTTTAGTACGTAATTTTTCATTAAATTTTTTTATTTCCCAAACTCTACAAAACCTCATCCTTATCTTCCCGCTTGCGCAAATTCACCAGAAATTAAAGCCAAGAAAACTTTGTTTGAAGGCTACTAGTATCTATAGATGGAGACTATGCAATAAATAATTTATCTTTAGTTAATTGAGATGAAAAATGGGTAGAATAGTATTCTTTCCCAATTATTAAAAAATATTCCTTCTAGACAAATTTAATAATTGCTTAATTACAAATGTAAATTTGTTTTATGGTATTAGTCCAAATAATTCTTAGGGAAGATGTTTTCCTAATTAAAAAGGTATGTATTGTTTAGTTATTTTATTTCTGTAACACTATATGTAGATAAAGGAAATTAAAATATTCAAACATACATACTCTAGGAGTGTGTTTGGTTTCCAATTATTGGTTGACCCAAATCTTCTGTTACAACTAACTTTTAACTTTCTGCAACATTCAACTTTGTTTTCCTTCATGTCAGTTCTTTTTCAAACAATAACCATGTCCAAGTTTGTAATACTGTGTTTTTATATTGTGAAAGATAGGAAACCACACACACATCATTAGGATTGATAGTGGAATTTATATAATATTCCTAGGCATTTAATATCTTCACTACCGTCAGGCCCATACTCAGGCCAGTTTTTTCAGACAATTTTACCGGGGTCCGGGCCGGGCCTTCCCACATGTCTATTTGAAGGGAGTATGTCAATGGACTGTCGATGGTGGCAGGACATGACGAGGCCCAGCCTAGTATATTTTCCGGGGCCCGCTAAGGCTGAGTATGGCCATGACTACGGCTATATACTTACGAGGATGAGTCAAAAATTCATCTCATTTTTCTTTTCAAGACTTCATAGGCGAAATCTTTCTCTATATTGGGTAGGGATGTCAAGAGAAGGGTGGTGTAACTCAACCACAGCAGAAGAGCTTTAGTAGCGTCATATTTGAGCAGAAGATGTACACTTCTGATAAAGAACTCATTTTATAAATTTTTTGTCACTTGAGTGTGTAAAACCTGCAGAAATTTTGTGTTAACTAATTGCATAGTTTGCTGAAAAACCATTTTAAGGGTCCAAATCTATGAATAACAAAACATTTTGCAGTGAGTGAGATCCAGTGGAAAATGGAGTGCATGCACCGACGAAAGCAATGTTTTTATGCACAGAAGGTTTTTGCTATGGTTTTTGGAACTGCAGAAGTGTACGCATTGATTTTCTATATGAACAAAGTATAATTAATGCTATCTACCAACTTCTTGATATCTTTGAAACTGATCTGTCAGCAAAAATAATTATATACTTCTTTAAAATACAATTAATTCTGCCACACAAAGCCGCATTAACTCAAGACAACTTGGACCAAGTTCATTGGGAAATATTTGAACATAGATCTTATAGTTCTGATCTGTCGCCAAGTGACTTCCAAATGTTTAGGCCGCTCAAAGAAGAATTAGAAGACCATCACTCTGTCAACGACAAAGGGGTAATAGATTGCAGATGTGACCAACTTCATTCTTTTATGATAGAATTAAAAAACATCAATTTGGTAAGTAAAATTTTTTAATAAAAAAAGATATTATGTCGAAAAAATAATATACTGTATGCTTAAAAATTTAATTTACTCTCAATAAATGTCCCACAGTAAAAGTTCAGTTGATATTTGACTCATATTTGTAGTTACCCTGAATAGTGTTCATAGTTCCTGGAGGTGTACAACTAGGTCTGTGAAAGTCTACATGTTAATATACTTACAAGAAAAACCTGTTATTCATAAAGAACCGCTCTGATATCAAAACTCCCTTTGCTGATCCAGTAGTTCCACTTGAAAAGAGGATGAAGAGAGGATTAAGAGGATTAGCCTTACGGAATTCTGGCTTGAAGTTAAGTTCCACTTCTCTCATCAGCTGGTTTATGGCAAAGTATTTCTTAGACTTATTGTGCAGAGAATTGACTACAATTTGGGGTAGTTTGGTTGTCATCATGTACTTCATGGCAATCTCTACTTTAGACAATGTCTTGCCACCTTCACTAAACAGCAAATGTGGAGTGATTATACGAAGTTGAGTTGATAGGTCCACTGAAAATAATCAAATATGTGGGAGTCATTTAATGAAAGTTGGTGTATGCAGAACAACTTTTTTATCCGTCAGCTTGTAATAAAATTTTCTTGCAAGTACCTACATAACGTTTACCTCACTATTTAGTGAAACTATATTTGAATGAAAAGTGAGAATAGGTACGCTCTATTGGGCAGTATGTGCAATGACCTCAGGTTACACACTAACACTTCCTCCTCCGTTTTACACATATTGCCCCGAGAAGCTGTTGCAATGTACATAATTAACTCATCTTGTAACTTATTTTACACTACTATTGTTAATATGTTGATGTAATTGAACATGTTGACTGTTGACAGAACGGCTCAGGTGTTAATAAACCAGTCTGTATTTGTATATAAAATATGTTTAGTTTATTTTTTCCAAAATAAAAGTACCACCTTAATAGAATAGGTTAGGTAATTAACTCTGAAGATTCTGTTGTGTTTTTATCATCTATATTACCACAAGTCTTAGTCACACCTACGTAATATCATTGTTAATTAAAAGTTACTGTATTGTCACATCTGTCACTTATTAAGACTTGCCTCATTATAAATGCTGTTTTGAGGCTTGAACTGAAAGATTTGAGGGATGAGATTGAGCAAACAGCTCATGAGTCAAGTAGGGCACTCAGACAACACAACACAAGGTGGAGCAACCAACATCACAGAGGTTTTATTTACATTAGTTCATCAAATGCCCAGATCAACAAAATTAAAAAGACAATGCGACACTTACCATGTTTACCTTATACAGGGTGTCAATTAAGTCTGGAACCTCTTTTTTAATTTTTGAACCACAATAGAAAGAAATACCAAAGTTCACATGTGCTTACTGGTGATAGTAACGCACACATCTGCCCAATTACCGACCGGATAATCTCTTTGGGGGACGGTCCACAAGGAGTCAGACAAAATTCTTAAATAGCAGCATAGGTCAAGTTTGGTATCAAATTAAAGGTCTTACTTAGCAGAGTACAATGCCGCAAACCGGACTTCAAAAGGTGGATTCATTCAGTAGTTATAGCTATTTGAATTTAAAAACAATTGAACAATGTAAATTATTAAGTATTACAAGTAAACACCAATTTTTAAGTACCTGTGATCAAAGTAAGTGTTCAAAATGTTCCCCTCCCATCATCTGACGATGTAGTAATCAAAGCCAGGAATCAATAATTATTACCAATAACACAACTACTGTTAGAATGTGAAAGTGGCAGATAGAGTCATACACAGCATCCACAGAAACTTAACGTTTGGGCAGGTATTACAGGAAATCAAATTATGGGCCCATTATTTATCAATAGTAATTTAAATGGTGACTCGTATCTAGCAATGCTCCAAAATGAGATAATTCCTGCACTACAAGCTACTCTTGGTCGACAATTTCAAAGAATTTATTTCCAACAAGATGGCGCGCCACCAACACTTTGCTCTCCTTGTTAGAGAATACTTGGATACAATATTCCTTCGTAGATGGATTGGAAGACATGGTGCAGTAGAGTGGCCTGCTCGTTCCCCTGATTTATCTCCGCTGGATTTTTTTCTTTGGGGATACCTCAAAGATAAAGTTTATCGTACTAAGCCTCGAGATTTGGCGCACCTAAGAAATCTCATAGTCCAAGAAGCTCAAGATATTCCTCGTGACTACCTTCAAAATGCAGTGGATGGCTTTTACAACCGCCTAGGACATTGCCAGACGATGGGAGGGGAACATTTTAAACACTTACTTTGATCACAGGTACTTAAAAATTGGTGTTTACTTGTAATACTTAATAATTTACATTGTTCAATATTGTTTTTAAATTCAAATAGCTATAACTACTGAATGAATCCACCTTTTGAAGTCCGGTTTGCGGCATTGTACTCTGCTAAGTAAGACCTTTAATTTGATACCAAACTTGACCTATGCTGCTATTTAAGAATTTTGTCTGACTCCTTGTGGACCGTCCCCCAAAGGGATTATCCGGTCGGTAATTGGGCAGATGTATGCTTTACTATCACCAGTAAGCACATGTGAACTTTGGTATTTTTTTTTATATTGTGGTTTAAAAATTATAAAAGAGGTTCCAGACTTAATTGACACCCTGTATACATTAATATTCAATATTTCTGTGTATTAGGGCATCGCTTCAACATGAACTTCAAAGACCTTATGGTTTAGGACAATTTCTAAGATAGATGAGTATATACCTAATCTCCAAAATGTAAAAATGGCATGAAAACTAATGGTTAATCCTTTTAAATTTACACACTATAAATGCAAAAAATTGAAAATAGTGGTTAAATTAATTAAACATATAACATATGGTTGTGATGAGATAAAACAATGTTCACAGTTGACTACATTTTACAGACTCTTTCAATTCATATTTCACAACTTTAGATTCCAAGATAAGTTGTGCTCTTTGCTACTTTAAAGACCAGTGGGGCATAGTCCGGAGGAAATTTATGAAATAAGAATAGGCCTATATTTATCCCAGGGACGTAAGAATTTCCATGTAAAATGTCAGGACAGTCAGTTGAATAGTTTACACAAAAAAGAAAAACAAACAAATCGACTTTAGTATTTATAACATTATTAGGATTAGATTAATGTAATATGTAAGTTATAATGTATTATTTTATGTAAATAATGTGAGTTAAGAGCAAACATTACAACAAATTATGTAAATGTATTTATTTTTCACACCTGTAAATTTAGTTAACTTTTTTGTTCAATAAATTTGGAATTTTTTGTAGAGAATTATATTGTTTTTTTTTTCGTATTTTTGTCCTAAAAAATTCAAACTTTTAATTTATCAATGAAAACAAAACTAGACATGCCAATTTATTCCGTAAACTATCATGATTCGTATGCACCAATTCATTTCTTTCAAATTTCAATATATAAGTAGTAATTATGATGATCAAAATTTATGTTTTAAATTGTTCAATAAACATATGGGTACTTTTTTTTAATTAGTAAACTTTTACTAACTTTCAAATATTACTTTTATTATTATTATTATTATTATACTATAAGACTATATTCATTGAATTCGTGGTTCTTATACATATACAGGTTTTTCCTATCTTTTGTATATAATTCAGTTAACACATAAAATATTTACTATCTTTTTCAAAGGACTAGGCTTGGAATTTTAGTTCAATGACAAACATTTTCTGTCCTACACATAATAAGTGGTCTAAACGATTACAGATACTTATAATCATGATAAGAAATGAAAGAACATTTCCTTGTGAAGAGAACAGCATGCAACATGATGGGATAATTATAAAAAACATATTTTTCATCAATTTTTCAAAATATACCTTGCCAAGATACCAAAAATGCCTTGTCAGTATAGTTTAGTATAGCCATCTAGGGTTAAACATTCTCTCAGTCAAATTACAAAAATTATAAATCAGCCACATATCAAAGTAAATTAAGATTTTTAATTTGATTGCCCTAGAAAAGTTGGACCATATCTTTGAACACATTTAAAATAGTAGTAGGGGATTATTGAAAAAAAAGAAAGAATTCTACTCTGTAGACAAATATCTGGTCTGTGGTATTAGTTCTGTAAATGTTTATTAGATTGTTTTTTATTTACTAATTTTAATAATAATTTTTATTCATATATTTCTATTATTTTTAACGACTAGTAGTTTTCTATCTTAAATTAGTATAGGTGGTTTCTGTTACAGTATTTATAGTTTTTATTTGTTGTTATAAATTTATTTGTATTTTTGACCATTTTATAATTATTGTAAATTAGATTCTTGATTATTCTTAGCCGTAATATATTGACTTTATCCATTGCACAAACATGTTTAACCACAAACAAATCTTGATTATTGAAAGTCAATCTTCAAAACTATATAATTCTACATAAACCTGTGTTCCCTTTATATTCCTGATCACCACACACTGAGGGAAAAGTAATAATTACTTCTAATCCAAATTATAATAAAGGTATTTAAAAAGACAAAATAGCTTCAAGGAATAATAAAAAGCCAACAATTCAGAGTACTTTCTTAAACTTAATGAACGTAAAGTAGATCACCAAAGTAAAAAAAACTATACAACATATAAAAGCGAAGTTAGAAAGAAATCATGCATTACATAGTTGTAAATCAGCAAATAACTATGAAACAGTTATTAATATATTTGTTTGGTGTTACAGTAAGAAAACAGAATAAATAGTATGTTATGAAATTAATAACGACAATACAAGTTTATGACATATGACTTACCAGCATTGAGAGTTACATCCATAAGAGCAGCAATTGATCCAACAAGCAATGATGCCAATATCATCGTCTGAGCCTCCAGACTATTGTAGCTGACCACTGCTACGACTTGACCTGGTAAGATACCTATCCAGCGCAGACCACATGCCAGAGACTGAGCATTGTGTATTAACTCCCCGTAAGTTAGAGATCTCCCAGTCTCTATCTCCATCTGTACAAAAAGTGACGCCAATAACATGGTCTGAGCCTCCAGATTGTAGTTGACTACTGCTACAACTTGGCCAGGTGAGATTTATATCTAGCACAGACCATATATCAGAAATGAGCATTGTGTACAACTCCCCGTAAGTTAGAGACCTCCCAGTCTCTATCTCCGTCTGTACTAAAAGTGATACCAATAACATGGTCTGAGCCTCCAGATTGTAGTTGGTCTAGCACAGATTTCAGCGGATGGAGAGCATTGTGTATCAACTCTGTAAGTTGTAGATCTCCCAATCTCTATCTTCATTTGTATACAAAGATTGATATCAACACCATGTTCTGAGCCCTCAGACTATATGGTACTAGTTGACCAGGTGTGTCTGAGATAGAAACATATTTAAAATTATTTTATTTTTATTGGATTACTGTGGTTTAACAATATCAAATCATTTATGCATCAATCAAAAGATTTTGTGGAGATTTTTGAAATGATCCTTTTTGCAATTAATAACTTTGTAAATGATCCTCTGAAATCAATAACGTTGTGTTTTATTTTATTTCAGTAAAACAGTAGAGGATGCAATCATAAATATAAACTGTCACACATTTGTTATGAGGTAAGTAATGTTATAATACACGTAAAATTTAAATTAAACCAAGATTAATGGTTTTATATCTATTAATGCTATGGTAACTTACCAGAGCTATCTGGTCTGGGTTGATTTTTTTCATGTTTTTAAATAAATATGAAACAAATGAAGATTTGATGGGTTTCAAAGGTGTCCATGGTGTTCCTTCAAGAATGAACAGAATCTGTCAAAATAAATAGAACAACAGAATAGTACAATTTATTATTACAAGATTTATGTCAAAAGGTAATATATAAACACTTAGCAAAATCTTCCTTAGATTGTTAGAAACAAATTTTCATATTTTTATACTTATCGATCACGTAATATTTTACCCTTTCAGAAAGTCTAAATTTATACAAATTATTGTGTTTGACTTATATAAAACAGGTTTTAAACTTAGAATTTCCCTGGCCAGCTGTTGATATTGGCAATAAATTAAATTTATCATAAAACATTTATGTCAGCACCAATGCAGGATTGGAAATAAAGCAGTTTGGCCAGTAACCCTATTTTACAAGACCTATGATTACATCATCATATTTCAAATGTTTACTTTTACAACATATATTTAAAGAACAGAGCATAGATATTAATCCATACAAGTATAAAAGTACTCAATAGATTTCTATTTTACCTATTGCAATAGGTTTGAGTAAACAAGTCTCTATATATGTACCACCATAATTCTGCACCAATTCTTAACACATTTTTTATGAACATTGGCATGGGCATTCTACAAGTACATAGCAAAGACCATTTCATTTTTGGCGCCAATCGGAGCAAAACGGGTTGAGCCCTAAGACCAAAAAATATTAGCTTGAAAATAATTATTCTATTATACACACACAGATTAATTATTCAATACGTTTTGAGCTTAAAGTCCACTATTAAAGAGCTATAAGACTTTTCCTTGGAACTGCAATCCATGACTTAAAATGTATAGATTTGAACCAAAATTGACATAATTTGTATGGAAAAGTTTGTAACCTAGATTAGCTTTTTTGTGTCATGTGATTGTAGTCCTTTATAGTCCTTTTATAGTCATACGTGACAAAACCAATTTCCTTACCCCCCCCCCCCACCCCCCCCCCCCCCCACCCCCCCCCCCCCCCACCCCCCCCCCCCCCCACCCCCCCCCCCCCCCACCCCCCCCCCCCCCCACCCCCCCCAATTTTTACTACTAGCATTTTGAAGGATAACAGGATTCTTCCGATAAACATTTCCCATCATCGTTCTAGTGGGGGCCCACCAAAAACTCAATCTATCAAAAAAAATCCAAAAGATTTTTGTATCAACTTAAACGATGGCAAATGTTCGGAAAATGTTTTCTTAAGCAATTGTCTTAAACAGACTTTAAAATAAAAGTTACTAAAATTATGGATTAATGGGTCAATACAAAAGCTTCAGTTTAACTATAAAAAATTTGCATACCATTTTTACATATTAGGAATGTAATAAGATTCGTGAGTAACACCTTGAAAGATTGTTTAAATTATAGTTTTTCTGGTGGATTAAATAATTTTTGTATCAAAAGGTCATAAAGCAGTGTGTTTGTTGAGTGAAAAGCATAATTTTCCCTTTCCGAGTTACATAAATGGAGTATCGGTGGAACCCGACAGAACATAACGAAACACGGACTAGACTGACAAACAAACGCAAACAGTATTGTATTTTTAAAAGGCACCGCTGGGCTTCTTTTGTTGGGCTGAGCGTTAGCGAAAGCCTGATCAGTATAAGGTCTTGAAAAAAACCTTTTATTTTTTGACTGTCTGACTGTATAAATCTATCCACATGTCAACTCTGCGGATTAAATGAGGCTATATAGATTTTTGCATTAAAAGTTATCTAAGGCCTGGTTACCCACAACAGTGGTGTGGCGTTTTTTACCTTGTAAAATTAGGAAAGAAAAAGTGAGAATATTACTTCCAGACCTTGTCGCTCATTAATTTCAGCTCATTTAACACATGTACGGAGAAGTTGTACTCGAATTACCTTAACCCGGGCACCAGGACACCTACAGTTCTGGGAGCAGTACGGATTTGATAAGGTGCAATACAAGGATGTCGTGAGACCCTGTGTCTAAATAAGTTTTATTTTGCCAGATTGCATCAAATATTTGCTTTGTGCAATGTTATCGGTTTATACCAGATTTTTGATTAAAAAATATTGGTGCTTAGAAAATCCAATCATTATTTTCTTGTTTCCTTTATTCTTTGTGCGCCTTATCTATCGGATAACTTACGATATAACTCATTATCTATTATCCACTAAACTGCTCGGGTTAAAAATAAGTCATGTTTCCTTCAATGCACTATTAAAAAAAGTGTTGTTATATCAAGTATATATTCTTCTATATTCTTTGGCAACGCTTACCAAGTTGTGTGGAAATGATTTTGTTTTGCTTTCTGTACTGTTTTGAAAATCAGACCATTGATATAGGTATACATTTAATGATAGACAAATTTAATTGGAACCACCTTCTTTGACTAACATCTAACAATGTTGAAAAGATTATAACAACGAGCAGTAAAGAACATTGTTTGCCATCAAGAAATTATAATTGTGACTCGACATGAGTTTCTTTTATAATTTTTTCTAATAGAGTATTAAAATAATTATGGTTTATAATTTTTCACGAATATTCAGAGGCTCTAATTAATATTTTTGTTATAGCTACTATTCCCTTTAAGTCCGCAGAGAGATTAACGTGCACAGTTAGTTTTCCCTTACTTAAAAGTAATACTGTATAAGTAAGAAAGTAATACTCCTTTCCTCCCCTTTTAAGTTCTGTTACAGTAAGAGGTTGATGGTTGGAAGGACATTTCTCTTTTATAAGCTAAAAATTATAAATGGTTCTCCATAGGATGGCTACATTTGCATCAAAAATAGGTCTGAACGCACTGATATGTCGGACCTTCCTGGGACATTCCTTTTAGGCTTAAACAATGGCGCTTTCTTTTACCTTTGTTGTTTATTTTCCCAAAACTCTTGCGTTGTTATTAAGTTATTGAAGTGTTTCTGTGAAAACCACAGCATTGATATTCCTCAGTGGGTTTTTCCTTGGCTATAATGGACCGTGGACAAATACTTTTGGTTCTTTAAATTTGTCTTAAATGTATAAAAATATTGAAAATAAAATTTTCCCTTCTTTTGACTATGTAACTACGTTCGTCCCCTTTCAATTAGATTGAATTTTGTTTCCTATTTTCAAACGAAAACATTCTTACCAAAAGGCAAACGCTCAACACTATGTTACGCGGAAATCAAAATCAATCGCAAAATAAAAAACAATTACGAGTTGGAAAGTGTCTCGCCTCATAGAATAATTTGGTTAGGGTGTATTCTTTATTGTACCTGTTTTTATAGAATGGTATATTAAAGGACTATGGACTAAATCGATGTTTAAATACTTAAGTACACCACCTGTTCCCACGGATACCTGACTTTTTGTATGATTAGTATTTCTTTAGGCTCCTCTGAGATATAATAAATGTTTTCATCTAATATTTTTCCTTTTTTTTATTTACATAAAATTTACAATGAGCTCTCCGTGGACGTCCATTGGTATACCGGAGTTCTCAGATGATGTTGGGCCTTATAATAAACCTTCGTCTTTATTACCCGATAGAGGACTATTAATGTTGCATAAGTTAACTGTTGCAGATATTTTAGTATTTATTGCTATAATTTTAAAAAACCCCATTTTTTGAATTACAATTTTATGACTTGTGAGTTACATGACATCACCATTAACACGTGCCATTGTTCTGTAGGTTAGCTTTTTCCGTATCGCTATTTCAAGAATAAACAAATATATAACACATCTAATAATCCCAGTTAGAACGGGCCGACCAGCGCCACTTTGGCCGTACCAAACATTGGGCTCTTATGGAGGTTATTCTTGGGCCATTGAGGAAAGCAGCAATGGCGGTAGGCCACGCCCCCTGCCCCCTCTCCCTCTCCCCTCTCCCCACCACCCCCCGCCCCCTCTCCTTGACCCCCCTGCGACGACCCCCCAAGCCAATGGGGAGAGCAGCAAGCCCCCCCCACTTACGCGAGCGATGGCGGACGTGACGCGATGGCGGGACGGTGTCATTGTCCATGGGGATGAACAAAAAAATTTTTGGTGTCTCGGCGGACGCGGTATTCCGAACCCCGGACCCCTACCGACATGCGAGGACTGTCGCGCTCGACCACTGGACCACGGACACGGGAGACGAGTGGTGTGCGTGGCGCGCGGACGATATGGCTGCTGTACAGTTGGCGGCGCGGGGAGCCGCCGGCGATGTCACCAACGAAGTCTCCAATTAATAACTACAAGATGTGCATTTTCCAACGCGCTCTTCTCCTCTCTCTACCGGTGGACGGATGCAGGTGCACCATTCCAACGACTCACAATATATAAACTTACACAGGAGGTGCATTCCACATGTAAACCAAACATGAAACATTAAATCTATTGGCGTGAGCATGGGGAGCTTCGTGAGCACACGTGCGGATCATTAGTCTTCAGTCCATACCGGTGAGTCAGCTATTTATAGGTGCTCCAGGTTACCGAACATGTACCGGAGCGTTATATAAATAGAGCGCGCCGACCAGATGGGCCAGTCATTAACAGTGCTGCTCATCTCCTGTGGTAAAGCCCTGTTCTATACTTTTTCACTTAACACACTCATTCTGTCATTGTCACTTGTTGTATAGGCTAACATTGTTCCATCTCAACGGATAGCCGTTCAATTTAAACAATTTAACAAAATATCATTGTAATATTTGGTTTAACATTAAAAACCCCCTCAACTACATTTTTCTCCAATAGCCCCTATATCCCCCATGTCGGTGGTAAAATAATGCTAGAGCCTGTATAATTTAGTAAAACCAACCAGTGAAAACGTATGTCAAAAAGTTTAGACTTTACGGTATGAGGACAACGTTTTAAAGATTAAACCAGTCCTCCTGAAGGAATATCTGATACTGGATTGGAATTAAGCTGGGGTTCGGAGAAGTGATGTAGAGCAAATGAAAGCTTAAAGCTTCAGATACAGAATTACCTACGGTTTTTCATTCTGAACGTTTTAAAAATTTCAAGAATAAAGGGATCCGGGATTACGTTGCCTGGTTAGATACCAGTGTGATGAAGTTAACCTTGGACGTTGTTATGGACAAATCTTCTGGAGGGTATTGTACAGAGTAACGCTTGTATCTGTCACTTCTAGTGATCTACGTTTCAAGTGTCTTGTACGGTTGTCAATCTTCCCGTAGGTAGAGGTAGTCGAATAGGCCCGGGTAAATACACATCGCTTCAGCGAAGGAGTGCAAAGGACGAAAAGGTATCGTATGTAGTCATTAAAGATAGCTGATAATCTGTGTCCTGCCCGAGCCTATAGTGGTAGCAAATAGGCTTTGCCCAAAAAAAGCTCCTCACTTTAAAGCAACAATAAGGCAGGACATGGCAAAGACGAGACAAACCTTTAGAGCACAGAAAACTTAATGGCATAGGCTAAGAAGTTATTATTTCAGAAGTAGGGGGCTGGTATAGCTGTAACTTGAAAATGTTTCAAGAACCACCCTCTTTGAAGAAAATATAACATAACAGTTTATTCAGCGTATAATGCAACGAAGGGCGGGACGTATACTTCAGTTGTAACAATACGGAAGCCTTCATACAAAATAATAACTTGTTGTTTCTCAAAGGTCACTTAAATTGATAAACTAATTTGACCCAGCAGCTTTCGCTTTGCCTGATTTATATTGTGAAGCTTGTTAATGTGCGCCGTGATGACCCCAGAAGTGGGTGATCACCGATGTTCTAATGTGCTGCTCTGCTTGTAGCACAATCTCACCTCCCCTTGCAAGTCGAGCATTCAGGCATAACTCCGTGCCCTGAGTGTAAATGTTCGTCACTTTTACCCCCACCATAACCAGCGCTGCTTTGCTGCTCGCACCCAAGGTTGATCTCTGCAAAAAATCGTACAGAGAGTGATCTCGAATGTGAGGAAAAACATATACAAGAACACCTAGAGACAACACAACATGAATGCGTCGTGGAAAAAGTATTATTGTAGCAACTTGCGCAGAAATTTAAACCCCGCTAATTCATTCAATTGTTACATGCGCCCCAAAACAATAGTTACCCCAACTGAAGAATGAGCAACTTTTCTGTACATATTCTATTGACCTGGGGACTCGTCGGGACGCGAATTGTTTTAGAGGGAACGAGTATTGACCTGACATCAAGGATTCACACAAGCTAACTTGTGCGTTCTCAGAAACAGTTCCTGTAGCCCAATGTATTAAAATAATAACGAGTTTTGGTGGAAAAACTCGCCTCCAACGCAGAAAAATCTTTCAGAAGACGACCCAATATCCAGTTTTATGAAACTTGTAATGGACAATTCGCAAACCATACAAAGAACGTGTGCGTCTTTAGCTCATAACGGACAAAAGGATTCGACTTCCAATTCATCTTGTGATACTTTTCTGGATAAGTGACCAAATTCACACCGGGAAAAAGTCATTTACTACGTGGGACAAAAGTAATTTTGCTGGGAGTTTGAAAACGTTACGTTTCCATTGACTTCTCTCAACTACTTTCCCCATGTTCACTGTTCCGCTCTTCCTAAAGCCTTTGATCTTGGTCCCGAAATGAAGAAAGGCTACTTCCCTCATCTGTTCAAACACGATCGCAAAACCCAATAACTACGTGGGACCCGATAACCCAGCAAAAGTATTCTATTGCCCAGAGTCCAAATGTTTGAAAAGGATAACCTACAAAGACTTCGAGAAATGGCACAATTGAATACGGTATGCATATAACTATGTGTTTGACTTGTCAGAAGGGAATTGATTAGATTAATTTGCATCTCTGACGTTGACATACTGGCCAAAGGCTGCGCCGTAGTATTAAATTTTAGATCCCTAGTTTTAGCCGATGCAAATGTCGACCTGTTTTGGAAGCTGTCACCTTAGCTATCGCGCATTGTAAACCTAGCGTTTAGACGTAATTTCTTAAAGCCTGAAACAATCGGGAATATTGCCAAAGAAAGGGAATAAGGATTAGTGGACAATCATTGTCTGGCTCAATTTCTGCCTACAATGGTTGACGTGGGAATGAAGTGCGGCGACTGGCTGTTAGAAATACAGGCCGCGCAGGAAGATGAGCGAGAGGGTCAAACATTGAGGGAATGAAGGGGGATGGATTTGATGGAGACAGAAATATATGAATTTCACGGGTTGTAGTTACTAATCACGGATGTCCAACAGTGTTTCCCGTACAAAACGATGCTGAAAACCCGGGGTTGAAAGAAGATCCTTCTGACACCCTCGAAACTCAGATACGAGGAGGACAAGCGCCAAAAATCAAGAAGAAGCTGGTCACGTACACCTTATGAGGTGGTAGAGCTGTGGGCAGTGTGACTTTAATAAAACTAAAATCAGAAAAGGAGCTAACATATTTGGGGGAAAAACTCAAATCCCGTGCGTTGAAACACCTTACGCTCAATCCACGAGCCGCATTTTTCGGAGGAAGAACCGGAAATGCCATGACGTATTACAATGTGTAAGGAAGATGAGACCAAATACAGTTTGGTATGTGGTCGATAGGCTCCCTATTATCCTACGTTTGTAAACACGGTAAAATAAAACCGAATATCCCATCCTACACATCTATAATTGGTGACAAAGAGTGCACGAGGGAGAGGGGGAATTGCAGGTTGCGGGCCTTGCTAAAGTGCAAATTGCTACTCTCCAAAAAGATCTTTATCATCCAGTGCTTCCAGCTAGAATGATTGACAAATTAATGTTGTTGTAACTGTGCAATGTCTGTGGCGAAAGAGCTCAACAAACGATGACTGTCAACACAGTGACTGAGGAGAAGGGCCGTTGATTGGCACGGACTGGACGATGGATTGAAGTACGGATAAGGCAGTTGGAAAAAGGGCTAGTAGAAGTTCGTTGAAAATGTACGTGCTGTTGGGAGTACATACGTAGCCACTTTCGAAAAACGGGCGGATTGGGTTACAGACTTTATCGACAAATTTTCTAAAGATAAAACAACGAGGGCGTCAGGGTCACTATCCATCGATGCGTGGTTCAGACAGACGAAGAAAAGGAAAAAATATGTGAAGGATTATTACGACCACGAGGGAGGAAAGCTTTGATCTCGCCATGACAAAAGGATAGAGAAAAAACGAAGGCGCCTCCGCCTCTCTAGCAAAGTTTAATGCTTAACTCGTTTCTGGGGTTAAGGTTTGGGCAGAGAGAAAACCAGACAAATAACGCTCATCACCATGAGACCCTGAGGAAACTGTTTAAGCTGTGTCTGGATTCTAGCGTTGCCGTAAACAGAATTAGGGAAAAATTCAACGATGGACGTTGTCTGGTAGAGCTTGGGCAACATTTAGAAGAAGTGGGCGAGTCATTAGCCACTGTAACTTTTGTACCTAGCTGCCTACACTACAAAGTCACAGCCGTTTTATAAAGCTTTATGCTCATTCTGGAGGGCCCAACTGGGGTAAACACAGCGTATTGCTACTACGATTACCGACAGTGTTGAGGTACGTATACAACAAAAATGCTTTGTACAGAGTTAAAGACCGGCGCGACTACCGTAGGGCAGATGGACAGACGAGGCTGGCCTAAAGGACTACGGTTCCCGGATCTCATTTGGGTAGAATTTGTTTCCGGTTGGTTCCAAAGAGCCGTAGATGCTTATCGCGTTTTTTCCACAAAACAAAAACGATTTTGTATCTGTCTGCAAAATCAAGGGTCTCACTCTTAACTAAAAAAACTTCAAAGAAATCTAAATATTTGGGGAAAAAACTTAAAAAGAATGGGTTCTTAGTGGAAAACTCTGGGTTTTAACACTCGATATATGAAGACGAAAACAGAATTAGCGAGACTCAAAGGTCTCCAGGCAAATGTTACTATGTCAAAGAGACAAAGGTTTTCAAAATTACAGGGTCCAAAACGCAGACGCGAAGGTGAGTTTATGGAACCCGGCCTTTATGGTTATTGTTAAAATGTCAAAAACCAGTTAGATGGTACCTTTATGCTGGACAATACAGAATTATGTTAACAAGTAATGTCCCCCCCCCCCCTTAGTCTATTGTCACAGTCGCTGAATTGAGTTTGGATCGAAAATGAGAAAAATATTGAATATATTTACCTCTGTTCTGAATTCCCCTTTAGTTAGTCGTACCTCCATCCACCATCACCACGGGACACCGGAAAATATTCTGGTTCTTCATCTTCCTCACCCGAATATCTGATTGCGAAATTCCGCAAAAAACTACTAAATTCAATAGCACTGGAGACCACGGATGAGCACGAGAGGATGATCGGTGATAGTTGGTTTATTTTAATTTAAAAACGTTATCAACGAGAAACGAGTATAGGTGATACGCACCAAAAAGGCATATTTGGTAGCACTCTGCAACTCGGGAGCCGAAATCAGTACTGAGAGCGGGATTACGTGGCGAACGGCGCCTCTAATAAGCCAACATGTGGATCAAACACATGTGGTGGGACGCACTTCCTGCGCTGTTGTATTCGCGGTTTTCCAGAGCCGGGGGTTGACGAGGAGGTTTTGGTTTAAAAACCCACGTAGAAAACCAAACTTTTTCCTTCGGTCGTTACGGTGGTGTGACCATGTAAGGTGCGAGGACTCCACGACATGTAGATGGGGTTTTGAAACCTTCACTGGTCGGGCACCTCTAGCGTCCACACCCTGTTAAAGCGCTCGGAAACCCGTGTTTACGGTCCAGCAGGTGTATAATGATAGGAAGTATGCAATAAGGCTAATTTAAGCCACTAATCCGATGTTATAGCCTCTGCAGACTCTAGGAATTTATATAAACTCTTTCCACATATCCCTGAAACCACCCCCTACTTAAAAAAGGGGGAATATAGTCCATCATACTCTCGGTCTTTTATCGCTGCTCGTGATGAATACCTCTTGTTCAACGGGACAAGGGAAGGGGGAGGTGGGAAACTCGCGTTGTCCCCAATCCCAGCATACAGCGTTGGTGGTTGGGGCTGTATGGGGTATATTCCCCGGTCGGGCAGTGTTGACAGTCGATCACGAGTGTTGAACAACCATTCGGTTAATTGCCAGAGGCGGATAACGGAAGGCACTGAACTAGCGTTCTTTTGAGAGCATGCCACGGGTCTACAGCGGTGGTGGGGGCTGTAGAATTTAGGGGGTTTTTAAATTATAAAAGATTACTGTAGATATTCATCTTTTGTACGTAATGGACAAGCGTTCAAGCAATAGCTATACGAGCTACACAGGACGGCTCGTACGCACAATTTTCAAGAGGCCGAGGACGGGTCCACCTTGAAAGGTAAAGACTATTTGTAACCAAGCGGATCTTGTAGAGATGCTACCGTGAACGCTGGTGAAGAAACAAAGGTCTGAAAATTACATACTTACGATGATAAATTTGCTCTTAACAAAGTTTGCTTTTGCTGGTACCGCCTAAAGAGTAAAACCGGATTAGAAGGTAAGCGAGAGCGTGTAGAACCAATTTAGAAGAAGGCATAAGATGAAAGAACTTTTTCAGGGGAACGGATCAGGGTAAAGAATGGTTTCAAACATTCCTGTTTAAAAAACTGATGACGGCGTACGAAATTAAATCACTATAACACTTACTCAGGAGCTCTTAAAGCAAGTATAGTAGAAGGATCAATCGGACACAGCTAAAAAGAAAAAATGTGGAAAAACTGTTTACTGCTAGAGGTAATTACTCGAGGTGGCTTTCTCCCTGTTACCGAGAATACGTTAAGGGAGTACAACCCCCGGGTACGTTCACAGGGAGCATCGGTATGAATCACCCGAAGGATGTGAGGGGAAAACCCGTAAAGCTGATTCTGACGCGGTATCGAAAACTCGGAGAAAGAATTAAAGGGAAAAAAACAGAATTTCGAAGTCAAAGTTCAACAGTGAACGATAAAGTAAGTGAGAAATTATGCAAGTAACAAGCGTGTTTTTAAAAAAGGTTACAGTGCCGAACTGGGGGACGAATGAAAT
This sequence comes from Homalodisca vitripennis, assembly GCF_021130785.1. Classification (NCBI taxonomy): domain Eukaryota; kingdom Metazoa; phylum Arthropoda; class Insecta; order Hemiptera; family Cicadellidae; genus Homalodisca; species Homalodisca vitripennis. Next base: position 103,206,883 of record NC_060210.1, read on the forward strand.
TTTCACCAGGTTGTTACGCCGTGTGGAAACGAGCAATCCAAAGACATTACATTCTTTTCGGATCGTCCTTAGGCGGGACTGCTGGAAAAGGTGGTTTTTACAAAGAGGGGAAACTATAAGCCCCAAAAGCACAAAATTGGGTGAGTTTATCTAATTGAAAAAAGTACTTGAAATAAAGATCAACAAAGATAAAGTACTGTGTTAGGGAAGGGGACAGGTTTCGATAAAAACAAGTGATACGTGGTTTAGACAACGAATCAGCATATTATCTGAAGGGAACTTTAAATGTATCCGTCCAAGAGATAGAGGGTGAGAGAGAGCGGAGTCTGATAGGTGCAAGACTGTATATTTAAACATAGATATTTACGATGCGCAGTCAGTAAACTAAGCTGGAATGCGTATTTGTCGTGGAAGCAGTCTTTGGATGCTACCCGTGTACTAATTTTGAAAAAAAAAAACCGGGTATAAATGTGGAGTGGAGGGGGCAGATTTGGGAAAAAGCAAGCACGGTCTTTCCTCTACCAAACTCTACTACAGCTGTTTAAAATTGCAGGGGCTCCTTCTAATTGCCGGTAAAAACCCAAACGTGCTGTTCAACCTCTTCGTTTGATCCAAAAAGGCCTTGTTTACGAGAACGTGTACGTTTTTTTCTAAATCAACTTTATCAACTCCCAAATACCAAATTTCTTGCAAAGGTATTGCCTAAGAGAGATTGGTTACTTTCCTTTCAGCTGACAAATAACATACCCCGTTATAAGGTCTCCTAAGCGAAGCCAAACCGCATCTCCATTTTAATGGTTTTCGACGACCAGTCGCGTGTGAAAAGTGCATGACAAACATTTTTTGTCCCCGCGCTTTATTTAACTATGGGCACGTCACAACAATATCGATGTTTTCTATCTTGGCCAGACGTACAGCAGGACTCCCAAACAACTGATACGAGACAATGCAAAAATTTTTTTTTAATACTCTTTTAAAACAGGATGACACTGAATCTTAAAAAACTAGCTGCCGGTTGTCCGCTGATCACATACTAATCCATGTACATGCCGTTGACTCTTTGAAAATAACTATGCACTCTTAGCGTGGAAATGACAAGCAATGGCATTTCCCTTGTCCTAGACAAGGATCGCGACCTTTATAAGGGCAGATACCGTTTGTTCCGGTTGGGGTTGACACTTTCCTTGAGTCACTAGGAGTACGCGGATTTATTACTACAACGTGACGTTATGAAGGTAGGCAAGATGCCGGTTTACGGTGGTATTCACGAGGACTTACGATAAAGGTAAGCTCTAATCTGTTGCACGTGGTAATTACAGCAAGATAACGAAAAAGGTTTTGACTCTGGTAACTATTGGGCAGTAGGACGTGGTGAGCACACGGTCATGCGTTTTATAATAGACTTTGTTGGCGTCATAGTAAGACCAGGTTTGCTACAGCAAGGAGCTTACCGCCAATAGTGCTGTTGATTGATTTCATCTAGCCTGCAGCTATATACAATCAGAGATAGGTTGGATAGGCGTTTATAGCCGAGTGTCCAGGAGAAGAATGTACCTATTGGAATTGGTAAATTTACCATTGAGGGGACATGCTAATACGGTTAACGGTGCGTGAACCCCATGGAAAACCTACTGTCTCGGTTTTAGACCGTTCCCCCGACTCTTTTGGCAAAGCCGATATTGAAAAAACTCATGTAACAGTCCACGGTAGTTTGAACTTTACTCTCAGGATATACTTAAGGATGTTGAAGTATGCTTGTGATATACCTTAAGCCACTAAGTGTATAGTGTTGATCTGGAGCGCAGTCTACCGCAGTTAGATCCCCCGTTACACTCTATAGACGGTTTGCACATACGTGCGGTTTTCCGCGGTTTGTTACTTAAACATAAGTTACAATGTAAGTTTACGGCCCAATTGCCTAGTAGTGTGTAACATGGGGAAGTTTGGCGGGGGTTTTAACACTTTGGTTTTTTTTTTTTTTATTTTTGACAGTTTTTTTGTTTTTTTATTATTTATTTTATTTATTTTTATATTTTTGTTTTCTATATTATTTTTTATTTATTTATTATTTATTTTTTAAATGTTTTTTTATTTTTATATTGTTTTTTTTTTATTTTTTTTCAGATATTTAAGTTTTTTATTTTATTTTTTTTTTTTTTAATTTAAGGTATTATTTTTATTATTATTTAAACTTTGCTGCAAGTGAACAACATATGTCAACAAGGACTTCTTTACCACAGCAGAATTTCTTGAAAATTGCCTTACAACAGTACCACTTGCAGTGCGAAAAAATCGGCATCTCTTTGGTAACGAAAACCGGTGGAGTATAAAAATACGAATAACCAAACCTGTTTAGAGAGCTCCTGGCATGAATTTTCCGGCCGCATAACTCGGATGAGTTTCTTCTTCTAAACCTCATATCTGGGTTGCACACAACACTAACGTTGATCGATACCTATTCAACGTTTGAAGGAGAGTATATGGACAGGAACAGTGTTCAACGATCAGTATACGCGTATCGCTGAGATCCCTCAGTGGGGCGGCACGGTATTTAAAAGAACATAGTTATTTTTTAGAGATATGGACGCTACGAGAAAACGCGATTACCTAGATTCAATCCTGCAGACAGACAGATATTACTAGGCCCCTTAAAATTGAGCCTTGGTGTTTGCACTTAAAGAAAGTGATTCCGTTACATTAGGAAAACACAAGAAGGAGCGGGAGATTGTTTTTTAGACAAGTAGAAACTGCAATGACAGAGGGTAAGGTTTGACGATAGAGTGGACGGTAAGGGGGCCTAGTTTCGCGTTTGTGATGAACGAGTGCAGATTATTCGGCTACTTCATCATTTTTTCGACCTGATGAGGGAAATCCTATATAAATTTAAACAGATTAGAGGCTGTGGGTTCAGTGTCCAATCATGGACGCGAAAAAAAGGAAGCAGCTTTTATGACGGAGCGGAGATTTCAAAATTAAAGAAAGCTATAAAAAACAAAAAGTATAATCGGTTTAAGCGGGGGTGAATTGGAGTACCAGAGAGGAGATGTTTGAGATAAAGCAATACCAGCCGCTTGATCAAGGAACTTAGCGTTGACCACACAGGAGTACACGCAGCCACTTTAACACACCGATATGTCAAGGAAGGAAAATCATGGAATAGAGGAAGAGTGAGTGCAGCTGATGACGATGATGAATAATCAGGAGTTTTCTACCAAAAATGTAATTTTCTTCGCCTAATCTTTCCCATTTATAAAACCATCGGTCTACAATAGACGCTTGATTTCTGGAGCAGGGAAAGAGTGTTTGAGACCGACGACCCCATAAAGGTGTTGGTGGAAAAACGCGAAATTTAACATAAAATGCTTTCAACACCTACGGGTCTACAAGACGGCGTTCCAATATATCGCCGACAGCTTTGCTCATCGATCTGACCAGAAAGTACATGCATGAGTGCTTATGAAGGATTTGGGTGGGGCGTTTCATCTAAAATTTTCAATTTGACCATCTTTACGGTCCTCTCGTTACGAAAAAAAAAATACTTTAATGGTTGGGCAATAAAAGAATTGCAGTTTGATGAGGACGGTAGTATTCGAATAGTGGATGTGGCGATATAAAGTGCCACAAAGAGGGTCTGTACGAGTTGATTTTCAAGCGGAATACCTGCTGATGAAATCTACAAAATTGACGAAGACTCAAAATCGCCTTACAAACGATATATGAAGGAAAACTACGCGGCTCTATAAAGGGGTAAACTATTAACCCCAAATGGAGTTATCCAATCGCAACACGTCGCTCAAGTATAAGTATGTAATTTGGCAGGACTTATTTCTTACCAAAGTAGTTAAGGGTTTTTGGAGCATGACACGGAAAGCTCATGTGTGGACTAAATCACTATCAGATCCCGATACGGTTTACTGGAACGGATCCAAATGAGTCGTTGTGCGACCGTTCTTAGGGCTCGTGGTGGCATCCGCTGAAGCTGGACAAACACGAACCTACAAAGACGAGATTATAAAAAATAATTCCAATTGAAGAATTGAAAGAATCAAGGGACTATTATCTCACGGTGACATCGGATTAACGCGAGTTTCAGGACACTTGATGAGATTGACCTTCAATAAGTTTGGTCCAGAGGCCACAATCTCTGAAAGAGCATAGGACATGCAGAGAGTTATGAATACTGTAAAAACAAAAGCTAAAGACAAGATGTAAGAAGACTGTACTCTCAAAATTGCAATCCTTCAGGAATCAAGCGGGCTTAAAATTAAGCAGGATCAAATAACTATCAGCTTACAAAATACAAATGAAAGAGCTATAAGCACGTCTCTAGCATGTTCAACTATTTCTCACTCACTGGATCAACTCTAAGATACACACTACCGCGGTACCTCCACGCTCGCTTCACCACACGCCTTAGATGCTGAATGGAAATCAACATAGATTTGAGCTGGGATAATAGATATTTATAAAGAGCAATGTTACGGGAGGAGTCTTCAGCACTTGCTAAAAATGAGTAGCGACAAGTTTGGAAGGAGTTCGCTTTAAGCGTACAAAGGCCTCATAAAACAAGTGTCCGAAAGGCGAGGGATTTCAAATTGGTGGACTGCCGAAGGTGACTTATGACCGTGCAGGAGGGGAAACCGTCTGAGAAATCTAGGGAACCCGGAAGGATGAACTAGACGCAGTTAATCTACAGACGTTGATCCAGTAATTTAGGGAGTATTCCTGCAGACCCGAAATGATTACTGTTTACGACAAGTTAAACAGCTTGAAAGATTCGCAAGAAAAATTTTCTATGAAGCGCTTTTAGCCGGTTCAATTGTTCCATTGGATCACAATAGAGGAGTACACAGTACCGTAGCTGTTGGCTAGGTTTCAATGCACACTTTAAACGTTGATGGCACATACATATATCGACTGGGATAAGATATTTAAAAGAGTTAAAGTTGTGGGACTCGCCCCATCACTGTGAACACCATGAAGTGTTGACAAGTTTGGACGGTCTGACCAGGCAAGTTTGGAAAATGGGCTGGTTAAGGGCGACCAGAAATGGAAGATGGATTCAAGCTGACGGCCGAAGGTGGACTAACAGACATGTAACGGGGAAAGGTCTAAGACATGTAAAAAGTCCAGAAGAAGCATGATCTCCGACGCGCACGACGTTAAGATCTACAAACGCTGACCATTAAATCGGTGATAATCGGGAAAGATGGAATTGACTGTCGGAAAAACAGAGATTGCGCAATATAAAGTAAAGCTACTAAGACCACTACGTTGCTCTACCCACTCGGTCAATGGCCGAAACACATACTCGTCAAAAGATTTTAAAGGATAAATCTTACAAGTTCCAGCGCTTTAGGATTACCAATCAAATTGGGGAGCCTTAAACACAAACCGATCGACGCTGTTAACACTCCGGTTTACTTCAAAGAAATAAACCATAATCAAAAAACGGGGCAAGGATGGTTGGGAGCTTGGAAACAACAAGGCTAACAGCTAGTGACCGTCCGATCCTGTCGAGCTTTCGTGGTAACGCCTGTGACGCTCAAACTATTTTCAAACGCAAATCACAGTTACAAAGAAGCAAGACGGTTGGGAGTTTGCAAACAAATAAGTTAGGTCGGTTAGTTGCAGACTCCTACCGAAATGCAGGATGCTGTGACAATGAACTATCTCGTTCGTGTCTTAAGTGATAAGTGTTCTTACAGATTTTTATTACGTCTCGCTCCTCCTGGTGATAGTTGTTAGCTCGGTCGCTAAAGCTCCAGTGGATTCGTTCAAACGTTGTTGCTCCGTTTTTCTTAAAACGCCCCAAAACGTAAAATAATGTAGATCGGATAGACTATATTATTATAAAACTGACTGGGATTGCAAAGCCATTACACTTGCAGTCTGGTTTTTTGGGCCATCGGCGCGGATAAAAAATGGCAAAAGCGCAAAAGGGGTCCGTCCGTTCAGACAGAAAAGCGAACCATCGGGAGGAGCAGGTTGGTATTATCTCTAGTGTTATTATTAACAAGGCGATTGACCTTGTCTTACCTTATTGAAGCACACATCCCCTCGGCTATTCTTTTCTGCGGTCTGGCACATTTTTTGAAAAAAAGAATCGCTCTAGGGGTGAGAAGCGGGGGTGAAATTTTTATTGGATGAAATAGGCCTGCCGTATTTCACGATATAGCTTACCGGATTAAATACCAGTGACTCGGGGAGCATTCGCAATTCAAGCAGGGACAAAGAGATTGGCAAAAGCGGGATTGGGATAGAGTTAAAAGCGTCAGACGCCGACTATAGGTGAATGAAAGAGCAGGCTGCTTTAGCGGTAACTGGTGCCGCATGAAAGCTAAAACGGCTTTCGGTTGGTGGTTGGATTGGTGGTGGGGGAAAAGACGAAGGAAAGTTGTTAGGAACGAAGACCGGAAAAGGACGATAAGGTAGGGGGCCCTTATTACCTAAAAACCTTATCCAAAAGGGGGAGCTGGTGTTAGACGAAGAAGAAGAGGAGTTGTTTGTAAAAATAAAATCTCGATCCCGATAAGGGACCGTGTTGACAAATTTCGAGATTGATTACACTACGCTAAGACAACTAAGCATTTCCCAATTTTAAGAGGGGGTGTTTATGCGTGCACACGTTACCTCAAACAGGGGCCAGCCCAGAAAAAAATTACGACGTCAGCTATAGGTTAATCTGGACTCAACGTTACGGTGACGGTACTCCATTGGGTTTGCTACAGAAAACGCCCCGGCATAATGTGAGCTATTTTGGACGAGTTCCGGGAAATCTTCGCGCCCTCTTGGGAACTCATATTACATATTTCGGACCCACCGCTGACATACAGTTATAAATTATCTCAGCAAAGTTCGTGCAGGGGTTTGTGAATTCGAGTTGTATAGGGGGACATCTGTGCTTAGAGTTTCTCAGCACGGGAAATGAGATGTTTATGCGCTGAGCGGGCAAAGGTTTCAGGAATAAATTGTGAACGTATTTCCTCCATACGACACCCAGTGATGGCGGATTACGTAATTGGATTTGATAGATCCTGAGCACGTTCAATTCTATTCCCAATATTGAAAAAGAAATTAGTATAAACGATAAATTTTATTACGGAAACCATGATGAAAGTGTATAACGTTTGAGGAAGGTTCTTACGGAAAAGTAGAAGATATTGCGAATTATATTACGAGGGGAGGAAACTACAGGAGGGGATCACAGTCCGGCTTGAATGCAATATAAACAATACTCTTAAGACCGAGATTAAAAGCAACGTGCAGCTGATGACATTTCATGCGCAAGCACAAACGGCACAACTATGCCATCTCGATATGTGGGCTTCAGCAAAAAGGTGGTTGCTGACAAGCTAATTCAAAAGTACAACACTTCAAGACCTGCCTGTGGAATATTCTCAAGGTGTGAACAGCATAAGAGTTGAGTGCACGTTTGTTCGCGGCTCGTTTGATAAAGGCGCCGTAGAGAGTCACGTTATTCACGAGAGTTCTTTCCACAAGTAGAGCCGGGGTATAAAATAGCGTCGACGAGAGACACCTGGTAACAGTGATTTTATTTAAACCGCTTCAAACGCTATCAAGAAGGGGGTTTGCACAACCATAAACCTGTTCGGAGCTTATAAAGATCAAGGACAAACAATCCTGTGAAATCTCAGAGGTGAAAACATCGTTATATCTGTTGAGGTTGCTCATATAAAGAAAGTGGGGTGCTCATGGGTCTAGTATTTAAGGGAGGGTTGTGAACATAATTCAGGTCATTAGGACCGTCGCGCTCGATTAGTGTAGTGATAAACCTTCTGCTAACGCAAATTTTTCTTGCGCTCTTCTTGGCTTTTAAAGTTAACAACGGCGCAAATCGTGAAAATGCTCTGATATTAGAGAGTCCCGCTGAGTGACAAATGGGAAATTCATTACCGGGTGACTGGAATATCACACACAATAATACCGTATGGCTTCAACCACGTTTTTACATAATAACGATGAAATACGGTTACCAAATCAGTTATCAGGACTTTATTTATAACAGTCTCTTTTGAAAGCACACTACAGTTTCGTTGTGGGGTTACAGTAAAGCGGTAAGAAAAACGCTGACGGCTAACAACAGATGCGTAAAGGTGTCTCTATGGTTAACAACGCGATTGCTATTTTCTCTTTGATGATATCCCGATACGAGATTGGGCGTGATGTGGAATTGAATTCGGCTACAAAGAATGTAGGCTCATAGGCCAGTTCGTTTAAAAAAATATTATTATCAGCTCGGTGCGGAAGACGAAAATAACTGGGACATAAATGCAATGCTGGTTTCGGGCCCCCCGCTGGTGGAATCGAAAGAAGAATTGAACCCAGAAAGTTCCTTCATTTTTCTGTGGCCTTGCCTTAAGGTTGTTGTTGGGATTCGCAGCACGGATTTACAAGCGAATTAATTGTGAATGTAGAAACAAGGAGAGTATTGATACTGCATGCGGTCGGGCGACTAGATGCCAACGCTATTATTAGCGGATGGACGCAGCGACCCATCACGATTGAAGATCCACCAATCTTTACTGGCGGGTGCCTACACATCTCTTGTATCCGACTTGGTTTCGTGCTAAAAATCTACGTCCTAGTTGAAAAAAGATAACTCCACATTTTTATCACATTATACCGTTGTAGATCGTTGGGAGTTGGACACGAATACCCTTGTATCTGCCGCAAAACTGAAACGTCAATCATGGACTATAAAAAACTTCTTCTCAATTGGAGAAAACCACGATAACGTTTGATTGTAGGCTTTCCAGACAGAAAGGGACAAAACAACTTAAAGAGAAGGACATGTTTTGTTTTGACAGTTGTAAGTTTATCGAACATCCGCCCTGTAATTTAAATACAACAATATTTTCCCTTATGGACAAACTTTCACGGGAGACACCGCTATATTTTATATGAAAATGTTTGTACAGATTTCACAAAACTCACCTATTATGGCGATTTAGGCGGGTCGTCGGTGGCCCTGACGTCAGTGCTGGGACACGTTAAAACTTAAAACACAATCTAGTATGGTGATTGATTGTTCACGCCCAAAATGAATTCGGTCAAGGTCTGGACCTGTCCGATGTGCGGCTAGAATTTGAGGCCTACGGGAAAGCGTTCAAGGCCAAACCACCACACAGCCTCACTGTCTATCATGCTTCAACTGACTGTACTTTCGTTTACACCAATGCTTCACGGGCACGGTATAAGAAGATGATGTAACGTGAAAAAAAACACGATGCAAATGGACAGAATCTTTCAGTTTCAAATTGGACGCCACGATGGGAAGGTTAACGGAAGAATAACATATTGTTCCTTTGATTTGGCATCGGTGAAATCCGTAGATTAATCCGCAATCACCAGTTAACAAACAATGAAACGGCACGAGTGAATGGCTACATGGCATTATTGTCGAAATGTGACGCTATACCGCACCCGGATTGTGCAGGATGTACCAGGACCACTTGTGTTTGTGTAATGATTGACAGGCGCGAAAGATGTAAATAATTCAGACTGTTAAATGAAAATTTACGATAAACACTTGTGCAATAAACGAGCGACGGACGCGAATGTCATAGAAGATGATAGTGCCCTATTACGATAATCCTCTATGGAAGAAGGGGAAGGAGGAGGAGGAGTGAGGAGGCTATGTAATTGTATAAGCCAGTGACTTAATACGTCATGTCGTACTTTAATGGTTTGCTCCCAAGGGTGTATTAACAGAGTCATTCTGTGATCAGTGGAGCGAAAGGAGTGACAGAGCATTTACTGGCTACAGTCGCGTGATGCCTGTTGACTGTGTTCAAGGGAGGAGGAGGAGGGACCAGCTGGTGAAGTCAAACCAATGGTAAATAGACAAAGGTTAAATCAGTCCGCTTAAAAAGCTCCAAAAACGAAATCTCCGGAATCTAGTTACCGGTTGTTAGCTGTGGTTTCATCTAAAGTCTCTTTACATTTTTGAATGCCTGATTTGTTATCCAAATACTTGATTGTAGGACATTGGTTTGCTTGATCACGGGGGGAATGGGTGTCGGTATCTTGATGAAAGGTAAAGGGGAAACGTTTGCGTTTTGGAAACCTTGAAATGTTCAAACATTCATATTAGGGTGCGCGAACCAAATCACCGGGAACTCCTTGGAATCGACAGGCTGATGCATAGATTCCAGTATGCTTCTAAAAAGCGCAAGAAAAGTGGAGAGAATATGGTTTGGTACGTAGAGTATTTTGGTCCTAGCGAGTACGTTGTACTTGTTACGACGGAAAGAATACATTAACTCTGTCCGTAGACCGAGGTGGACTCAGTTCACCATACTGTACCTGCCCTGCGTAACACGTCAAATCCAACGAGTTGTTTTTTTTTAACGGAGGATCATATTGAGAATTCTTACGGTCGTAGTGATGTGTTTCAGGCATTGTCCTAAACAACGGAAAGTCCGGACGAGGGTTACGTTTGATACCGCCTGAAGGCTTTACCATCGTCACCTTTGTCGACAGACTTTTTGATGACGTCCAGTTGCTACAATACGGTTGGCCAACATTCCAGCGGCGGATGATAGTGTCGGCAGTAGTTGGAATTTTTCAAGCTTTTCAATCGGTAACAAAAAAACCGTTTATAATCAAAGAGTTTTGCCATTGTCGGCTTAATTCAAATTTTTTTCCCCCATATGTCAAAATTGTTTTCAAAACTCTCCGTTTCCTAGGGACGAGATTAAAACAAGAAAATGCGGTTTACAACAGGCTCTGTGGAGTTTTCAGAGAAGACAACTTATCCACAAGATACTTGTGGGGAAGAGAGCGATGTTCCCTGTACCAGTGGGAAGTGTCATTCGCAACCTGTGCAAGGGCTCCGCTCGTTTACCATAATTTATTACACGTGTGGTCATGACGAAAGCGAATTTTTTTAAGGACGGTTTTCACCTCTACACGTTTGTGACGCCTGGACAACCTGGCATGTTATTGACAGTAAGTTAAAAAATCCCATTATGCAGGTCGCAGTTCGTAAGGAACGTCATCGGTTTTTTCCTGTCTCCCTACCGCAACAACAGGCGGCTCGGTGTATTGAAAGATGTACGCGTAGTGCAGATGCACGCTGCTAGATGTTCGTTTTGATAATCGCTGAATAAACAGGATCTCACCAGTCCGCTTAGTAGTTCATTCAGTTCACCGGTCACTGTTGAGGATTTTACATCGTTAGTCAGCATGGCGCGATGTACAGCTGTGCTGGCTGCTACGCATGCTTGTATTGGACCTTCATGGTTCTCTGAGAGCCCAAAGCTCGCACTGTCGGTGTGGCTCACTGATTGCGTTCATTTTTGAAATTTGAGTTCGCTTTCTGAGATTTGCGAAGCTTTTATCGGGCAAAATTTATACTTTTTTCGTTTGACAATGTTGAGAAATGATTTCAGCTATAAAAGTAATTTGGGACCACGATTTTGGAAAATGCCTCAGCCTTCCCTGAATTCTATGTTTACGTGAAATTCGATAGCACAGAACCTTTGACACCTTACTAGTTGGGATAGTTAATAAGTCGTCACCAGGGTTTCTATCGGACGCCGGTTTTATACACGATTTTTGCTGAAAAAGCTGGACTGGGATTAACATACTTTATTGTACCCAAAACTTAGTGGAAAAGTTTCTTCAGGACCATTGTAATTATTATAGTGATTGACACGCGGAATGTGTTCCCGTAGAAAAAACTCCAGTTTTACGATAGGGCCACATGAAAGGGCTTCACCGAGTTAGTAAAGTGGGTCTTCAACACCGATTCTCACTGCATTGTGTTTCACGAGTCACATTGAAAGGCACTCTTGAGTAAAGTTGGTACTTGTAGGGGAATCTTTACTGAGAATCCGGGATCTCGCTCATCCCTCTGTTAAAGTTACAACGAGTCACATTGATAAGGCTTTCTTCACAAGATAAAGTGGCTTGTATGAAAACCGACCCTGAGAGAGATGCTTCAGCTTCACCTGGATGAGGGGACAAGTGTCATATTGAACAAAGGCTTGCACCAATGTAAAGTGACTTGTTCGCGTCCGCTTCTCAGTAGTAGTTAATGTAGGATTAGTACAAAAATTGTCCATTCTTCGGAAGAGAGGAGGAGTTCGGGCATTGAGTTGGAGAAAAACTACTCCTGGAAAATAAAATGGCTTTAGCGGATGAGCTAAGGAGTTTGGCATTTAAGTTTAAAAACTTCAAAGCTCAACGTGGGGCAGAAAAAACACTTGCACAAACTATAAAAGTTTTTGCGGTAAGTACTTGACAGTTGAGACGGAAAGGTTCGGCATTTAGTTGAGAACTTTAACGGACGTCGCTAAACGGTCTCGCAAGGACACAAAAAAAAAAGTTTCTTTTTCGGAGGTTGGGCAAATTTGTTATGGAGTGGCCAATCACGACAGAGTGGGCGATGGTTGGGGCCCACTCGCAAAGAGAGGTGACACGGAGAGGTTCGGCATTGAGTTGAGAACTTGAACGTGTTAGTGTTCTTTGTTAAGTGAGATTAGGCCTCTGGGGAAATCCTATAATAAAAAACGCGCCGAGACCCCTACGGCCTGGCTCAAAGCCTACCGTGGTGATGGAAAACGTGGGTCAACTACGCTGCTTCCTGTCTATATTCAGCTTGCAGTTTGCCACGACCACAGCCGCGACTACCTCCACTTTCATTCCAAGGTATATATATTACTACCTGTGGCCGGAGCTGATCGTCACAGTCACTCTTCGTCTACGTGTCGGACGCTCTCATTTACAGGTAAGTGACTACACTACACATTTAACTGTTTTCTTTAAGATATTCGACTGCGCTCTCTATTTGCGGTGTGTGTTGCTTTCACGCATAGTTATTCTCAATCCGCTAGCCAAGTTAAACAGTTTTTTACGATGAACTCGTTGTTAAGATTATTCGCTATACAGGATTGTCGGTTTTCCTTTACAGATTGAAAAATGGAAACTTTCTTACAAAGCTTTCGTCCCTGGAGGAGCATGGTGAACCAACACCAAAGATGGCGATAAAAGAGTTGACACGGAAAGCTGGCTACAGGATCCGGAGGCAAAGAAGGTGGGACACTAAATTTTGACCGGAAGGCAGTGATGTTACTCGTAGAAGTGGACAGCACAAAAACAGCCGTCACATTTCTACCGGTGAGATTTGAAAAGCACTTTAGATGACAGTGATCTACAAGAAATGACGTCGTCTAAAAGGTATAAAGTTAGATGTACGGGTGTTAACGGACTTTTGGTAGATGTTAAGATTTGGAAATGTATGTAATCAGAACGCTTTTAATAAACGTAGTACGGACGTAAACACGTGTGTTTTTTCTGCAACGACCCCGCCTCCCGGCTATTTTTAGATAGTGCATCTATGCAGGAGATGTACCGTCACATGTGGTGACCACATGCAGTTGCTGGTGTTCATAATTGTGGGTCTTCTCACTCAGTTACTGTGTTCGCGCCGACTCGGTTAGATTGATATCAGTAATTATTGTGGCTTATTCTTTGTATTTACGTGTTATTGACCTGTTGTCGACTCCATCACCACCACCGTGTCCCCTTTCGAGATCGTCCTCATTCATCTCTTCAACAGTCTCCTGGGGTAGTGTTAGTAGCGGTTGGGAGTTTTTTTGGGACTCAGAATCAGAAGAATCCGAGAGTGGATATTCAACACTAGAAGAAGAAAGAAGAAGACGAACGAATTCGATTTGCGTGGTGGTCGGTGGTGGCTGGAAACGGCTGGAGAGAGTACTAGGCTACTAGACTTCCAAAAAGGGTGAGTTATTTTTATTGTTGTCTCCGGTTATCATTAACAGATCACTACATTTCACTGTGATAATGTTTCCGTCTCTAGTTCACCAAATACCAATAGCTGAAGATTCCGACTCTAGCTGGTTTTAGATTTTTTTTTTACAAAACCGTACGGTAAAGTACCATATTCACCTTCACGCTTGCGTTTTGGGTCAGTAATTGACAGAGTAAGGGCGTAGAGATGGTCTGGTACACACATGTGCAGTTGTAGTCATTGGAATGCACAGCTGTATCCGCTCTGTCACCATGTGCTGTAATGAGATTATGCTCGCCTACACGAGAGAGAGCCAGTCATCGCTCTTAAAGGTATGCCAACCGAGTGGTCTAAGCGCTCGTCTTACGTTCCGCGGGACCAGGGTTCAAATCCTGGGCGGCTTGGTATAATTTTTGCGTCCTCACTTGTCGCTACCAGAATGTTGTAAGCCGTGTGTTGTGTGCCGTCTCTACCAGATAGCAGCACCGCAGTCGCCAAAGCTAAGAAACTACAGCTGATCGCCGATAACGCCGGGCGGCCCCGCGCCGCACGTACAGCCATATCGCGCCGCCACGCACAACTCGTCTCCGTGGTCCAGTGGGTCAGCGCGACAGTCTCGCATTCGTAGGGGTCCGGGTTCGGATACCGGGCCGCCGGAGACACAAATTTTTGTTCATTCCGCCATGACACCGTCCGCCATCGCTCGTCCGCCATCGCTCTCGTAAGGTGGGGGGCTTGCTGCTCTCCCATTGGCTGGGGGGTCGTCGCAGGGGGTCTAGGAGGGGGCGGGGGGGTGTGGTGAGGGGGGAGGGGAGGGGGGCAGGGGGGCGTGGCCTAGCCGCCATTGCTGCTTTCTCATTGGTCCAGAATAACTCCATAAGAGCCCATGTTACGGCCAAAGTGGCGCCCGTTCTACTAATCCCATTTTCAAAAACTGTGCAACATTTCCAATCAGTTTATATGTACTTATAGTACTTATTCTCAAGTCTTCCGATATGGTTGTTCCTACAGTAAATAAACTACAATACTTTTTAGTAATAACTAGCAGTTACCCACGGCTACACACGCAATTTAATGTTCGAAACCAGAGACACCATGGGTATATTTAAAAAAATTACATTCTAAACATTACTGGTTCAATTATATTTTCGACACCAGTTTAAAATTTGCCTTGCTGCCACGATAAAGACAAAGTGCATGTATATATATATATATATATATATATATATATATATATAAGTACGATGTCAAGTAAAGTGTATATTTATAATCATTGTAATTTACTCCAGGTTCGGCATTTTTTGTTTGTCATAGTTGATCTTTCCTTGTTTCCTCACAACAAACAAGTTAATACATATGCCATGAAAATATACTCGTACATACATACACAATTTGGAAAGCCTACTTCGGTCATAAAGCATCTACTTTCGGCTATTATAATTTACTTCCTGCCTAGAACAAAAATATATGTGTTTAAAGAAGGAACCCTATGAATGTCTATGTACAATTTCAATACAATCGGTGCAGTATTAATTTTATGTGATTCAGCCACACACAAGCGAACACACGCCGTTAGATTTTTATACAATATTATTTTATTTATAGAAACCACAATCCGTTTGGTAGGATGGCTAATAAACATGTTTCGGAACAACGAGTGAGACATAATATTGACAGAATAGTGAAATGTTCGGCTGTGTAAACAAAGATATGTCAATCTTGCCACCATAACGTCATTTGATCTGAAGTTGTTACAACGAACAATACGTCCATATCCAAAATAATGATTTTTATTTTAAGAAAACCTCAAAAATACTTTCTCATCATAACATTGTAACACTACATGTTTTGAGAGGTTTCTTTCATCATACAGTATTTTAATTACTAATTTGAACAAGTTTTACTTCCAACACCATAATACACCATTGACAATTAATTAAGAAAACATATATATATTATATACTATTGGACGGTAGAGTCCATTGCAATAATGTTGGTCTGATACATTTACAAAATATACTGTGAGACTTCGCCATTCTATTGTGCTGCTTTCTCGCTTGATAAATGTTCACTTTGTAGAGGTAAACCGCTTTTGACAACAGATAAAATATTATTCTGCCCACTCATTGTTTTATGGCCCCTTTATTTAAATTTAATGAATAACCTTCTTCATATCGTCCTCCAATATTACCATATTCGAATTTTAATATTCTAATTGGAAATAAGAGAAATCTCAGTAAAATATCTTTACATTATGAATTGTTAATTTTCGGATTGGATAGTAAAAAAAAACATTTAATATAAGGCTACACACACGGCATACTTTTTACACCGTTTATGCAAACGAACACATGAACATAAACAATTTTATCGATTTTAAGCTAATTTTGATGAGTTACAATCTGGAATATATCTCAGAACAGCACAACAGCAGAATGTACAATTTGCTATTTTACATAATACACACTCGTATATAATCATACAAGTGTTTTCATATGCCCTGGATAGTGAACTTAAAAAGAAAACATACCCTCTACCACCTGAAAATGCATATATGTTTGCCGTAGCTTATTATTTGTTGTTTTCATTGTGGTTTTGCTGACACATCAACTCAGTTTGCACTTAAGATTTACAAGGAAATGTTGCAATAAATTTATTAATTTAAAAATATAAAGTCACACTCTTTAAACACGTATTTTAAACACTTACAATTTAGCCACTGTAAAGAATCTTCGATGGAGCGTTTTGCGGTGTCTCTCCAATAATTTGATGACGAAATCTGACTTACCTTTAATGTGTCTTATATGCTCAATACATGTCGAAGGAATAACACATTTTGTTTGAATTAGACGTTAAAAATTGTCTTACTTAGGATACCATTTGGATACAATCTCGCTATTGAGATAGTAATCTTAACATTGAAATTGAAACTTGTAAACTAGTTTATTGGGTGTCGCTCTTAAGCCAAGATGCTATTAAGTATGGGGCGATAGCAAAGACTCCCAAACTGAACCAAATTTAACTACCTTCATCTATATTGTTCTCATTGTCAACATGGTTACATGTAATAACAATGTAACCAGATTCACTTAGGCTGATAGGAGCAGAGACATCAAGTAAACAATATGTATAATTTGTATTATTAATGTGCAAACATTGTTTTTCTCAGTACAGATACAGTATGCAACAGTATTGTTTTTGAAAAGTATGAAAGCTACTTCAAGCTCCTAAATTAGTTGTGATAAAATTTATCCACGAGTTCTCGTAGCAATTCATAGGCCGTTGAAATAATACAGCATACCACTTCTCTTGCAGGTACTCAGTAAACGAATATTTTCCACTACATGACTGTACCTTTCTGACTTCGCACACTAACAGTTCTTGTTGTTTCAGATTTGCGAGTGGATATTCATTCTTAAACTGTTAGAGTACTCTCGCTTACCAATAACCTCGCAGGTTCTTAGCAAACAACCCACCACAAGTCCCCACTCCTGTATCATCACGCACTAGCATACCATGCCGTCTCTAAAATGCTTTAAATTACACATCGAAGATTGCTTACACTCTATATAGTTTCAAAATGATTTTCAATATTAAAGTCTTTGTTTGTGAAAGTGCATATCGTATAAGCTGTTGCACTAGGCGGATTGTTTAAATTAACTTGATCAACGTAAAAAATATACTAATAATACACTAATCCTATTTTCTGCGTTTTTAATAACTGTGCCCAAAGTGAAATGTCAATATTATATTGTTAATCTTCTAAGATAAATGCATAACTTATAATTTTGCTGAAAATGAAGTAAACATCTACCCACCCGAATGCAGCATAAACAGTTTAAAAGTATAACTTGAATTGTAAAAGGCTAATAATTGTAAAGAATAAAAAATTTTAATTCAAATATTTATTTTTCAGCTTTCCAGGAAGATAGTCCACCATAAGACGATGATTAATATAATTAGAGGCTGGATAACATGCATAAACTTAAAGGATGACAACAATGATCCGATAAACAAAACATTAAAAACCTCTTTATAGTAATGTTTCATAGGTTCAAAATTCTGAATATCAACTATGGTATATCAGTGTATTTTTATTAAATTTCTCAGAAAGAAAGTCATTTTAGAATATGGAAAACTATAAAATTCGTCTCACGAGTTTTAATTAAAAAAGTTAGATGTAGATCGACAACGAGGCAAAAACTATAACCGAGTAAGAGCCAACTTCAGAAACTCTATCTATTAACCTTTCGGTTTCAGATTACCTCTTAAACTAATTCCTCATAAACTCTTCAGTAAAATACTAATGTGATATATTGCATTTAGGAAATAAAATTGTTGCCTCGAGCGTTATTCAATGTAGTTTTGTTCATAAACATAAAACAGTCTATATTGAATATTTTAAAAGATCTCTTTCAAGATGGTTAAGTATCATAGGTAAAAATACAAAGGAAATATTTAAGGTAAGTGTGAGTATGTTGTCATATTGTGTGTGTTTGGATAGTAATCTCGTCATTTTAAAGGCCTACTGTAAGTAGTAGCATGGTAATTGTAACACAATAATCTGCATTAAACACAATACAAAGGTGCTACCGTTGGAATAGCGGGAGTTTTTAAGCAATAAAGTGAGGAGCCTGATTGCTAACTGCGACCGTTCACCGCCAGCTGGACACCGACATGTTGGCTCGCAGCCAGGCTGTTCCTGACAACTGGTCAATTTTGTTTTTCCTGTTTTTAATTCAAAAACTTTACACCGTGTAATTGTTTGTTTAATGTTTGTTTGGTTAATGTATGTAATTGGTTATCTTCACTGTTGTGTACACCATTGGTAAATGCTAATGTAGAGTGATTTTTTTGTTACCACGAGTTCTTTTTATTGTATTTCACAAGTCATAAAATACTGTGCTAGTGAGAAACAACTAACTCGAATTTACAAAGAATCAATCCTACAATAGAAAAAAAATTGTTTAGTATAGAAATCCGAATAATGTTATAAATGCAAAAGAGCCTATGTTTTGTTGTCACACGTAAACTACTTTTGTACTCAAAATTTTACATGGACACTTCTAGGGTCCCTAGGATGAACATAGGCCTATTCGTATTTCATAAATCCTTCCGGAATAACGCCCTAATTTTCTTTAAAGCAACAAAAATGTGTGTTTATCTGTATTGTTTCTAGGTGAAAAGTAGCCAACTCCAATTTTGATTTGAAATTATAATTAATTTGAACTACAAATGCCAAACCTGATATTAGGTTCACATTTTAATTGATTTCTGCAAGTGACGTCTGTGGCTTTTCCAGACGACGTGACATTGGCAATCGTGGGGAAGTCCCTCGAAGTGGATGAAATCAGTGGGACTGGCGCTAGCAAATCACAAGACCGTGGCCGTGCTATTAGCCGGCAGGAAGAAGATGAAAACCACCAAACTATGAGTTGCTGAGTAAGATATAACTTCCTGACCATTAATAGGTATTTGGGAGTAATGATCGACTCACGACTCAATTTTAAGCAACAAGTGTAGCATGCCAGTGCTGGCTGTCTATAATAGCAAAGATCCTCTCAAGGCTCATGCCCAATGTGGGAGGAAACAGAAAAGGAGAACACTCCTGTCGTCTGTTGTCTCGTCAATTTTGACATATGGTATTACTATATAGGATGATACTATACAGTTGCAATCGCCTAGAAGGAAGATGCATCAGTCTACGGCTTAGTGCTCTATACATTGCGAGCGCATTCCACACGGTGTCAGTAATCGCCGGAGTGGTGCCTATCGGGATCCTGGCTGAGGAGCGGAGATTTCTATATGAACGTCGGAAGTCCTTGGGACAGTCTTGTGTGTGTGTGAATTAACTATTAACTGACTTGGTAAAAACAAATAACTAATAAAAAGAGTTGCTTCACTTACTCATTGGTTTCAAATTCTGCATGTGTTCAAATTTTATCACATTTAATTTTATTTTATTCCAACGGCAGAACAATTAAGTAAACAAACAATAAATAACTAAACATAAAGATGGATACAAATCGATAACATCATATATAGGTGTGAGTTACTTTATAGTGGCGAAACATCAAGCGATTAAGTTGAAAAAAAAACAAAATTTTTGACATGGATAAATCTACAAGGAATGTCATACTCGGGAGTATTTTTAGTGAACTCTTTGAAGGTCGAAACGGATGTTTTGTTTACAAAGACGCTCATTAAGTCGTAACCCTCGCGTCATGTGATGAGTGACATAGTACTACAGGACTTAACGTGTCGTGAGTACTCTGCTAGGTATGGCGTCACAAGAGTACTTGCAGGCTTCTTTACGTGCTTTTAAAACTTGATCTTTACTTTTCAGTTAATATCCAGAAGTTTCATTAACGTAGTTTAAAAATATAATATCTCGACAACTATTAACAGTAGAATTAATACTGCAAGTACCTATATCCATACAATTTAGAAAACTGTACTGCTATGAATCAAACCCCATTACAAACTTATATATATATATATATATATATATATATATATATATATATATGTGTGTGTGTGTGTGTGTGTGTGTGTGTGTGTGTGTGTGTGTGTGTGTGTGTGTGTGTGTGTGCGTGCGTGTGTATGCGCGTGTGCGTGTGTGTGGGTGTGTGTGTGTGTCAGAAACAAACATACACATCACAACAAACAAACATTTTAGAAATAAATAAATACCTTTTAGACTTACTCCCACTTATTGTGATTCAATCAAAAATAGTTTGGCTGATGTTTAAAGAAAGAAACAAAACGAATTGGGAAGCGGAAAGAGTCTTGAAAGAAGATCTCTTGTTTTATAAGTGCAATTTTTCGTTTGACGGTCTTATACACTGATGGTGAGGCAGCACTTACGTATAGAGAGCACTCCACAATGAATAACGGTTGTCGTTGTTATTTTCATTTACTAGAGCTTTCCGGACACATAGTGATTTGTGATTGTTATACATATATTTTTGTCACTCTCAAAGTACAAATATTATTTTATGTCACGGAATCTTTTGTTTATTTCACCATTAACTGACTTGGTAAAACCCAATAACTACAAAAAGGAGTTGATGCACGTACTCATTGATTTCACGAATTCCACATGTATTCAGATTTAGTGATATTTATATACTTTATTTTAGTGAATTCTAACGGAAACACCATTAAGTATAAATACAGTAAATATACAAGTGTACAAATGACAAACTAAATATTAACACATAACCATCTATAACAATAAAATAAGAATATTCAGTACATTTAATTTAAATGTTTAAACGCATATTGGGAGACAACCAGTAATCTTATTCGAATTTTTAAGGCACTTTCATTGATAAAATCAATGATATGGCAGAAACTGTTCCCCAGCTCATCATTCTCGCTAGTGAGCCATGGAAGTCTTAACTACGTCAGCAGTGACGCCTGCCGAACAGATCAAGTGACCGAGTCGTTGATGTAGTACGGAAATCCAATTGGGAGACGTTAATTTATTTGGCAAGAAATAAAATATCGGAAACTTCACGCTTAACTTAAAGATCCGGAAGAAGCTCAGCCTGAAGTTCAGCAAGTGGCACCTCTCTAAAACAAAGTCCCTGAAGCATCCCAGCAGTTCTTAACAGTTGTGAACTAAATTACCAAACAAACTGAAAAATCTCAATCAATCAATCAAAAACATCTTTATTTTCATTATGGTACAAACATTTAGAAATCGTAGAACCGCAATTTTACATTTATAATATAAAATTACTTTAGTAATTAACACCAAAACATAAAATTGTAAAAAAATTAAAAACATATATATATATATATATATATATATATATATAGATATTTCCTCACATAGGTGCATACCACCTATGCGTGAGAGAATGAGTCCCATTAATTCAAAAATAATTTCCTTAGGGAAATAAGATGTTTTAATAATGTTGTTTACTAAAAGAAATTATATAGAAAATAATTTATTTAATAATTATAAATACACAAAACGCTCATAGTGGTATAGAAGTAAAAGCAATATGAGGTTATAAAATAGACTCAGTAGTAAACATACTTATCAGTGAATGTAGGTAATGAAAACTATGATCTATCTCGGACACACTATGAACACAAATCTCAAATGGACTTGTGGACAAGTTACGATAACGTGCAGAATAGGTTTTACTGGCATCCACGGTTTGAATCGGTTTGCCTTGTACCTGCCATTCAATGTTAAGGGGATGCTCATTTAGACTCGTATACTGCCTCACTTTGACTACTGTGAGGTCGTGATGGGTGACATGACCATTGAGAAATCGGACAGACTCCAGCGTGCTCAGAACTACTGTATTAAATTTACTTTTAATCTTAGACGTCATGAGCACGTTACGCAATATGTTCGGCAATTGTCACTCATTAAACTTTATCAACTACGTAAATTCTACATTCTTTCTGTTCTGCATTTAATTACCAAAAACCAAGTATCCTGTTTATTTGTTCGATCATTTAAACTTTATCTCTGATATTAGTGAACGACCTGCAAGAAGGGGAGCCACACATTACTATCAATTCCAATTCATCGAATAATTTTTAATATGTCCTTTACTGTTCAGCTCATATTGTACACTTGTCATCTTTGGAATGCTCTTCCCGATGATATCAGATGTATTAAGGACCGTGCTCGCTTCGGGGGGGGGGGGGGGGTTTAAGGACTTGCTGTGTGGAGTCTGTGGGGGGGTGCGGGTGAGGGGGTGGTGCTGCTTGTTGCGATTATGTGGTCAATCGGTGTGTTAGAGTGATTGAATGTTTCATTGATTCTTCCTCTTCATTTTAAATTTTCTTGTATTCATCCTAATGTGTATAAAATTTTTCTTTTGTATTTACGTATTGAATTGATTTCAATGTGTAGATTTTTGCTATAAGTTCAATTAATTTTTATTATTTGGTATTTTTTATTTTTGTTATTTTTCATTTAATATTTGTTATTTGATATTTAAGGAATAAGTTTCCACAATTGTGCCGTATAGTACATTTATTATATACAATACGGGGTTGATTGGTAGATAGGGCTTTATAGCTCCACCTCCGCCTCTTTAATAAAGGAATTTTTCATTTCATACAAACCCCACCAGTATACGTTTATAAATAATGGCATTCGTTCATCCCTCATAAATTCAAGATGTACTATTTGGGCATTATGTGTATATGTCAATATAAAGGGTCCACCCTGAATGTTCTGCTATTAACAATAGCATAACACATTTACAATAAAAAAGTAACAATTAAAATTGTTTTGGAAGTGGATGCATATCTGATACTTAAATACAATTTATGAAAGATAGTTTCTAGAAATATATTTTTTATCTAAAAAATGCCATAGAGATGTAGTAATATAGCAACACAGTGTTGTAATTTATTCATTGGATACTTATTTGTTGTTAATGAGATATTAAATTAATCGAAGTATAAGGCCTAAAAGAGTTAACGATTATTTTGTAAACTGTAGAGCGATTAAATTATCGTTAATTCAGACCATAAGAACTAAGAAGACATCTCTATTGTGTTATCGCCAGGGTTGAGTAAATTGTGTATACCATATAAAATATATATCTGAGTGAGTGTAAAAAGTGTTCTTCTTCAGTATTTTATGAACAAGTAACAAACTAGACTGAATGGAACTACACTTCCTCAAACGCTTTCTCCGTTTTCTCAGACTGAAATGAAATAAAGAAACATAAATTGGTTTACAATCGACCCCTGCCGTAAGAAATATCAATGTAGCATTTATACCTTTCAAAGGTACATATTATAATTCTGATGTATAATCTATTCGCTTTAAAAACAACATGAAAACACTGAAATAAAAAAGATAATTATCATTTTATCAACTTACTAGCTGACCCGGCGAACTTTGTTCCACCTTAAGGGTAATATCACTTTTTTACTTTTTAAATTAGAACAATTGTAAATAAAAAAATATAATTATTCAATGATTCTTTATTTGCCATTTACTGTAGCACCTTGTGCTACTACATTTTTTGTTTTTTTTATTAGGCACGAAAAAAAATAACGCCGAAGGTCTTCCGACCCGTGAACATGCCACAAATTGGCCATGAGAAAAACGTGGATGTTCGAGATTAAGCCATTTAAACTCAAATGGCATGTTGGTTGGGATCCTCGGAATGAGATCCCTTTAAATTCTCCTTTGAATATTGTGGCGTAAATCAAATTGTTCATCAATTTACTTACCACCAAACGTGTTCTGTTGCACAGTTTTGGTTGGTTTAAGTTTCGAAGCATGATTACTACGGAACCAATCTTTAGTCATAAATTGTGCGGTGGTAAGCCAGGTTCATCCAAGGAGTTTAAAAATTCAATTGGATAGTTGGTGGCATCATCTTCATTTGTTACACAGTCAATAGATTTTAAAGTATGCAGTGTACCAAGGATCTCATTCTGAATTATGTAGTTTAAGTCATCTACATCTTTATTCTTAGCTGCCAAAATTGCTCAGTCACTCAACCATTCATTATTTTTGAGGTTAGTAATGATGTTTAGGAATACTTTGTTGATGAGTTCGTCTCTCGATGAGACAAAGTTACAGAAATTCGGAGGGAATGAAATCAATCCGCTCAATTCGTCGACAGGTACTCGACCATTACCGATAGTCAGCAATTACTCAGAGAAATCTTCAGCAGATGTATCGTTCAGCAATACAACTCTCATGTTTGTTGTCAGCTGAAGTTTCTTAACATAGCGCCATAGATTCGATGATTTGAGGCAAGCGTTTATTTCGACGGCAGCAGTCGATCTGGGAATTACTGGCAATGTTTGGCGGAAATCGACAGACAGTAAAATCATTAAGCCTCCAAAACATCTCGAGTTATTACGTAGATCTTGCAATGTTCAGTTAATTGCTTCCAATGCACGTTTATGCGCCATTGTGCATTCGTCCCAGATGATGATCTTCGATTCTGATAAAACTTTGGCCATAGCGGAGCGCTTTGTAATGTTGCATGTTGGTTCTTCAATAGATTGAAGATTTAACGGCAATTTTAATACAGAATGTGCCGTACGACATCCTTCTAGCAATGTGGCTGCTATTCCAGAAGAAGCAACTGCAACCGCAATGTTGGATCTTGCACGAACAGTGGCTAAAACTACTGACATTAGGAATGGCTTACCAGTTCCACAAGGGGCATCCAGGAAATATAAACGACCGTTTCCATCATCAATTGTCTTCATTAGTGTATCATAAACTTCCTTTTGTTGGGGATTGATCAGGGGTACATTCGTTTGAACTACTAAATCTAATTCCTGGTAATCATATTCACGTTCTCGTTCCAATTCTCGATTAAATGCGTCATTCATTTCATGATTTGGCGCTGGCATTCCTAACGTGACTAACAAACTATCGCACATGAGATAGCACATGTCTTCGATCAAGAGCAAGGCCCGATGATGTATCTTCTCATTCATTTGAAGATCGGAATTTCTTGAACTGACACGAATTTGATGTAAAATATCTTCTGCCATATTATCCTTTTATTAGTGCCACATGTTAGATGGGTTCGATGGAAAGCACGTCAAAATGATGATAGCAAATAATGTACGTATCTGACTTGAAGATGCAGAGATAATTGCTTTGAATTGTAAAAAAATTAAAATTTGAATTGTATTATCTGGATAGTAAAGTCTATGCTTAACAGTGATTGCAGAAACAGTTAAACAAAATTTGCTTGTTTTCTTAAGATTACTCTATGCTTTCAAACTATAAATGTAAAGAAATTAAAAATGGTAATTAAATTATATAAACATATATTTCTTTTGTCGCATTATATATGTTTACAAAGAACAGCTGATTAAATTTGAACAGGCTCTTTCACTTAATAACATATGTTTGCTGCAATGCATTTCTTACGGGTATTTCTGTAACTTTTAGAGACCAGTGGGGCGGAATCCTGAATCGGGAACGGGATAAAAAGTATCCTATGTCCTTCTCCCAGTTCTTAGCTATCTCCCTACCAATTTTCAGCCAAATCGGTTCAGCCGTTCTTGACTTATAAATAGTGTAACTAACACGACTTTCTTTTATATATATAGATTTTTATCATTCTTATAACATTGAAGTTATAGACATTTGATGGGTTCTTTGTTTAGAGTTATTGATGATAGATGATTGAAATGGTAATAGGATTTCAAACATTTGATATCATTTTGTGTTACAAAAAGCACAAGATAATACGAACTAAAAGATAATATATATATATATATATAGAAAGAGAGCTTGTAGAAAATTCTAAAATTGTTCACCATTGATGATCTGAAAGTCATCATAAGGCTCGGTATGAAACTAACATGATACACTGGGAAGAGAATTTTGCCAAAGTAAATTTATTGAGACCATTCATACAACTCACGGTTCAACCGCGAAAGTCAACTTTCTATCTCGATTAGGCTACATTGGCTACCAGTACAAAAAACGAATAAACATAAACCAATCACACTAACTTCAGCCAATAAGACTCGTATTCACACCAAAAACTTGGGATCCAGGGGCCAAAATGTAGGCCAAAAGTGTCGCCTTCATTTCCTATTTTACTTAGATGACGCACCGCGATACCACAGGAAATGCCGACATTGATTTTCTCCTCATGTTGTGTAGTGTTGTTCTTGGTTCTGTTAAATGACAACGCTGGAGTTCGTTTACACCAGTCTGGATTCTATTTTATTACATAATTGTAACATGAACATAACGTAAATTGTAATATAAACGTACAAACGTGAAAAAATCTCATGGTGTTAATATATCCATTCCTGTGTCAAACTTATCCTATGAGAAACAAAAACTACCTGTAGAGTTTAATTTATTTTGTAGTACTCAATACACTTCAGCAAACGTACCATTCTCCCCCAGCGCTGAAGTGTATGCTGAAATACACTGATGGTTCTGATCTCCAGTAGTCATTGGGACATTTACTTCAGAAGCTGCTCTGAGGGGAACCACCCCATCTTCCACGGTTCAGTTCAGTTCACTCATTATAAAAATAAACAAATTGAAAATAATAAACAATATTTACAAAGAACAGTAGATTATATTCAGAACAGAACAGGCTCATTCAATTAATATTACACAACTTAGAGACCAAGATGGCATTTTTTCGCTACTTTAAGGACCAGTGGTGCGTAGCCTGGAGAGATTTTCGAAACAAGAATAGTGCTATATGCATCCCAAGGACCAGATTGTCCTTCAGTACAGTAAGTTGAATATTTTACGCGTGAAAGAAAAACAAACAAACAAAGGCACTTTTACATTTATGATATTATAAGGATTATTTTTGCACATAAATAAGCAGTTTACTTTTGACGAATGCTATAAATTAAATTTAGTTTAAATATTGAGTAATGTATTGAGTATCCTTAAAATAATGGTTATTAAGTAAATCTCCATGAGTAAGTTTAAGGGAGGAAATGTTCTTAAACAAGTTTGCAAGTCATAAATTTGTCCGGTCAATATTTTCAGGCCGAATTTTCTTTATATCATGAAAAGGACTTCTTTAAAGATACTTAATTATAAAAAAAAAAAACATTTTACTGGCCTCTTTAAATCTTACTTGCATATAGATTGTAAAAAAGCAAAATAATTCTAATGGTGGAGAAATTGGATTTCAAACATTGTGGAATATTCATTTCGTGAAGCAGTGATGTATGTATTGTACGCTGTAATAAACTGTAGCAAAGAGGATTTTATTCTGTTATTAGTGGTTTCCATGTTTATTTATTTTGAACAGTGAAGTGTTTTTTCTCTTACATTAACATTATTGTTTTTTTTATGTAACAGAGGGTGCTCTTCTGATTATTAAAACAATAAAAAGATACTGCCTAAATCTATTAAAATTGTTAGTTTAAAACTCTTTTAAAAACATTTTAAAGAAACATCCAAATTCAGTTTTTAAAACTGTGCATTTAAATTGTTTACTTACTCTACTAAACGAAAACTAATAAAGTACGTATTTAAGTATCTAAATGCATCAGCGGTTTGTAGCTAGTTTAGATAGAGAATATTAACAAGATAGGATTACCTTGCTGACAACGTTGCCTTGCTGATTATTGTTTCTCAATCCTACTATCAGGCTGAGAGCTAGACAATGAACTGTCGGTGCCGTTATGAAACTGCTGGGAATGACTTGACGACTTGGCAAGGAATAGTGGGACTATTCTCATGTGGTAGTGATAAAACACGTTTCCTAGAACAGGGTTAAGGTATATCATTCTATAGCGGAGCCACTTTTCGTACCATTTTTCAGTTGCAGGACCTACATACTTTAATTACTGATCAAGTTGGCTTCTACTTTCCTTATTACGGATCTCAAGAAGCAGTTGAACAAAGTGAGTACTTTGGTACTGATTCATCATAGTCCTGTACCCTGTGAGCATGTATTAGATGATCATGGATGGCATTAACTAAACACTGAAAAATGGTTTTTGATGTTCGGTCGCCTTGGAAACTCGATGGAGTGGTGAAGATGTCTGAGTTGATGAAAGTGTTGGATATATAAATATCGATTCTTATTTGGATTTACCCAATAAGATATACGTATATTTGAGAGTTTTAATTAAACTGGGAACATTTCACAGATTTAAGTTTATTATGTAAGACATCTGAAAACTGCTTGAATTAGTAAAAATCTATAATTTTTCCCAATAATTTGTTATGTCCTTCGATCCTTTGCAGAATATTTAACACAAGAAAATAAATTCTCTTTACGAGACTGAAATAAGATCGCTTTGGGTGTGTTGGTATGTAATCTCAAAACATTTACTTACATATCTGAATATCATGTCGACGCTAGGATATGATTCTTAGAAAATTAATTAAATAATATAGTGTCATATCTGAAGACATGTAAGGTGGCTGATATTGGTTAAAGTTAGTTAAGTCAGTTCGACAAGTCACTTGGTTCAGGTTATTCGCTATGTTTCAGAAACTGTGTTTACACTTAGTTAACTATAATTAAATGGAAATGTGAAAGGTATTTTCGAAATACCATATGAAAATGCTTGTTTGTAGAAGAAATTATAAAAGAAGAAGAAATATGGAAGAATACGCTTGGGTAAGAGATTAGATTAGGAGAACATGCGTACACTAATGATATATCGATTGTTACTAACTGAAGTAGCATTGTATTTTACACTCAGTGTATGTAATTCTTTATTTCACGTATTTTGGATCTTATTTCTCCAAACGTTGGTAAAACTGAAATACTTCATTTGCACTGCATGCTCAATTAAAGTATCAGACAACATTCAATTTAATCTATATCTATATATAGTTTATAATATATATATATATATATATATATATATATATATATATATATATATACCGTTAGATGTGTTTCTTTTTGTATATACGCCAAGGATATGAAATTTATAAACATTATGCGTCATGGTCATCTTATGGTGTTAACAAACTATGGTGTTTCCTCTTCCCTTCGGTTCATATTTGGTTGAAGTACTTATATGAATGTAATAAAAATTGTACTTAAAAAATAAAATGGTTAAAACGCTACAAAACGCGAGGCCAACACTCAGCAGACTGCCTACATTGGGTGAGCTGTTACTAGAGTAAAACATCTGTGTATTGGGGATCGGGTGAGTTCAGGATATTACTCGAGTCGTTGCTGGTCGATATGTTCACCGAACTCCTCGACTTTGCCCGACACAACACGCGTATTTGTTCACACTAGTCTAGTTGACGATCGTGTTGACTCGTCTTTTCACTCGTCAGTAAACCAGCCTGTAGGGGCTGGCAGGATGCACCAGTGTCAAATTAGAAATAAAGAGTCTTCGTACTTTCGCCTTTCGGCCGAACACTCTTCCTGTGGCAGTATAAAACGTTTGAGAAAAGTCTAATTTCGTGGCCTTAGATATCTATTATTGTGACTGTTATTACTGTGTTTTATATATATATGAATGTTTGTGTGTTTGTCCTACACACACACATTCATGAACTATTTGCCCAATCATTAAGACAATTTGTATGTATATGTATTTTTCCACAGATATGCACATTGATGTAACTCGCCACCAGGCGGCTCTGCAAAAGATAACAGTTTTTAAAACGCCTGCACATAATAAAATGCAATTACGAGACAGTAATGTATATTACATAGCCAAAGACTATTTGAAGGCGCTAAATAATGATGTATTTGTCTTTAAGATAAATTTCGAGTTGAACTTAAAGCTTGAGTGTTAGACCACTTTATAATAAAGTAAATTTACGTGTACAATGGCTATAAATAAACATACACATATTTTATTGATAGTGGCAACAAGGCAAACTCTAGATCGGTGTTGAAAATATAATTCAATTGAACACAATGTGCACGTACACAGGCAAAGCTTACGAAAAGCGTGCGAAGCCGCGGGAAACAGCTAGTTATATATATATATATATATATATATATATATATATATATATATACAAAATGAATGTTTGGCTGTATGTCCTTTATAGACTCATAAAATATTTGACAGACCTTTATGAAAATTTGTAGGTATATGTATTTTTCCACGGAGAAGGTTTATATGCTATGTCCATTGATTGAACTCGCCACCAGGCAGCGCTGCAAAAGATTACAAACTTCAAAGCGCCTGCACATTATAAACTGCAATTACGAGAGAGTTACGTATATTAAATATCTAAACACTATTTGAAGGTGCTAAATTATGATGTATATTTGTATTTAAAATAAATTTCTGGTTGAACTTAAAGCTTGAGTATTAGACCACTTTATAATAATGTACATGTGCATTTACAATGGCTATAAACATACACTTTTGACGGATTTTCTTGATCGGGGCAAGGAGGCAAACTCTACATTGGCATTGGAAATATAACACACTTGAACCAAATGTGCTCATACACGGGAAAAGCTTACGAAAAGCGTGCGAAGCCTCTGAAAAACAGCCAGTTATTAGAATAATCTAGGGTATTCAAATTATTTATTTCAAGAATATATTATACTTGTAAATAAAAGATTATTCATTTATTATATTTTATTTTCAAGTGTAAGCAGGAAAACACATCTTATAATCCTTATAAATCAATATATAATGTTATAAAAAAGTGATGAATCTGAAAACGCAATTGTGATTTCTACTACCTTACAGATAGAAATAAATATTAATTGCTACTGAATACCTTATATATTTTATAACTTTATTATTTTAACGTTATTTTATTTAGAGGAAAATCTAAAACAATTCATATTAAGCGAGGACACGGATACAGTATTGGTCAACGAACACACATCGTTTAACGCTATCTAATATTTATGCGACATTTGTGCACTGCTAGTGCGTTTATAATTAATGAACTAGCTTTTATTATTTAAGGTCACAAAGATTGCCTTCGGCTCGAGTACGGCACACGTAAATGTGTCCTCTATAGGTCATTTACACCTAACTAAATATACTCTCCATAATCTGCCAGTTAGAGCGTACAGAGGTGTTCAAATACAAAGTGTGTTAACACAGTGTTTCTAAATTCTTGTTTGTTTTTTTATCCAAACATGGCTACTTACCCATTTCTGAGTGTCATTCCTTACCAGGATGGATGGATGGATGGTTAGTAAATATATATAGTTGAGGTGCAATAGATGTGTAGACTATATCTTTTAAAGTGATTATTAGTGAAAAGTGTTACTTGAATTGCCAGTCATGTTCGTCTAAACATAATAATTGTACATATCTACAGTATTTCATTCTCAAGCTAGGTTTTTGAAACGCCGACATCTCAGCAAGTAATAAACAAAAAATTGTGAAGGTGGTGTTCGTAAAAATACAACTAAAGTAAGATTTTCAGACAAGGTTTATTATAACATTCCAATAGTAAACTGTAGCATAAATAAGAACTAATTAAAACCGAATAACAACCTGTTTCTAAACAAACTTCAAGTAAAACGCCAACATTGAGTAGAACTGCCCACTGACGTTACACCGCAGGGGACAGAACATAAATATTGGACCGAGTTTTCAAACATTGATGAGTTGTAATTTTTATGACGTTCCCACTCTCTCTAACGGGTCACCAATATTTCCACTGGCCAATGGATATTCAACTGGTAGACCTCTGGAAATGTCAAGTATAAAAATCAACCGTTAAAAACCCAAGCACTTTCAATTTTAAAACAGCTAGATCTTCCTTAAAATAAGAAAAATATCTGAATGTACCACACAGATGTAGCTCGTATGTTAATCAGTCTACAGTTTCCAGGATATTTATATTATATTCAGTAACTAAATTTAACTTTCACAACTTGAGCCAAGACAAGAGTATTAACCACCTAGAACAGGACCTACATTGTAAATATTTCAAAATTTAAACCAGCGTAATTTTTTGAAGAGTGAACCTTTGTACGTGTGTTCCATCCTATTTCTCGTACTTTGGTAAAGACTTGTTACACTGTGCGATGATAAACCACAACAGTAGAGTGCAAAACTTGTAAAAGCTAGTTGTGGGCAAAAAGTCTAGGTTAACTCAATTTCCCTTTAAACCTCATTTTTGATTCACTTTACTCAGAGTTGTTGTACTCACGTCTTATAATACTTCGAGAATTACCACTAGACCTGGGGAGCTGAGGATATCAGGTAGTCAACTACAACGACATGAGAAACACGCTGTTTCCATAGAATATATGTGAACCCCTAAGAGAATAATAAGTAAGAGAAAATATATAAGTATTTTTCTTGTAAGAGAAAATACCTGTAAATTTACATAGAATACTGAGAGCTACACAAAAAATGTACTGTATCCCAATTTAGGTGTCCAAGAGTGATATTTTAACTTTTATTTACATACAGATAACTGTATAAAACATAGTTAAATTACACAGTTTAAAATTTAAAGACTAAACTTTTCGGTTCTGACTATTTTCAATACAATTTAATCCCTATTGTACAAACTCTAGCTACAAAATAATACATTAATTTAGCCTGGATTTGGAGATTTACAATTTCATTATTGCACTGTCAATAAATGTGGTGGTCTTATATAATGTAAATGATTGTAGTTTACATCTAACAGTTTTACAAATTTCACTAATTATAATAATCACAAGTTGTCTAAAATGTATGTACCAAAGTTATGTTTGAACTAGTGCCAAGTTTCAAAACGTTGGTTTTATAGATAAATAAATTTTAGACATTAAGAGTTAATTATTAAGTGCGTCGTTTTCTTTAACAAACATTATAAACAGCAGACTTTACGATTTAAACACAAAGCCTTTCATTGAAATATAAGTTTACAAATATCACACTTCTACGTCGCGATAAAGTGAAGGGCCTGAACAGTCACCGTCCACCACCCTGCACATGTTGGCTCGCAGCCAGAGTTTCCGGCAAATGATTAATTTTATTCTATTTCATTATAATATTTAAAACTGTAACCTCTCTGGCTGCTTGTTTAAATTTTTATTTCACATGACCTGATGTTTTATGGATACTGTGCATATAGCGAGAAAATGCTACCAAGCTCCTCCTTTTCTAAGATTTGGATAAATGTTTACAAAACAAGTTGCTCTCATCCAAAAAGAGTCTTATAGTACGTAGCCAATGATTTAATTACTTGTACTTGTGTTGAGGGAGATAGGATTATAGAGTAAGAAAATATCAGTACTAATTCGGGGATTAGGACGATGAGCATCTTAGATTCGACGTTCTCAGTATTTATTTCGGTACTTGCAAAAGTTTGTAAACCAGAGATAGAATCCTGAAATCATAGGCAAAATCAATTTGATATCCCGATCAAATTAGGTAACACAACTGTTCCATAATTGTGTATTCTTCAGGTTTGTAAATTCTAGGACTCATAAACTGTACCAGTAAATAAGGTTTATGAAGATGAGATTTATTCATGCAGATGAGGTTTATTCATAGAGTACATCTTTAAGGCTGCCTATGCAGATGAGGTTTAGACATAGACTACATATGTAAGACTATGCAAAGTTCATGATACTTAGTT
This sequence comes from Homalodisca vitripennis, assembly GCF_021130785.1. Taxonomy (NCBI): domain Eukaryota; kingdom Metazoa; phylum Arthropoda; class Insecta; order Hemiptera; family Cicadellidae; genus Homalodisca; species Homalodisca vitripennis. Next base: position 103,240,665 of record NC_060210.1, read on the forward strand.
GTATATCTTGTATCATTCTTGACAAACTATTAATTAATTAATTAAATTATATATTCAGGTCATCGTGTTCAACAGTCAAATACTTCTTCATTGTCAATTTTCCAAACACAGCTTTCTTTTTTTTCAATTTTAAATAACTATTCAACATTCTTAAGCATTATTTTATATAATTATGGGGATAATTACGATCTTAAAATATGAATTTTTGAATATTTCAAAAGAAAAATGGCTGGAGTGAGAACTAGTAGGGAAAGGTGCAAATTACGTCTATAAAATAATCAAAACCCTCTTCTTAAATTGAATTTTGCCAGTTACTTAAAGATAATTCAGAAACAATTGTTATATTAATTTTGAGATAAAAAGTAACTTGTGAGTTAAGGAAGAAAATATTAGAAAACGCATTATAAAGTTTTTTTGGCAATTTTGAAGTAAACATGATTTCCCGACATTTTACAACGCATGCACCTTTTAGAGACACTGTGCATGAAGTTGACACACAGCGCGGTTGTTGTGGATACCTCATGCGTGTCACAATGACTTCCAGGTGTCACAACGCTCTGGTATGATTTCTTTATTTTAACCTAGTTTGTAGTTATATGTTTAAGTTGGTTATCCACCTGAGATAGATATCAGATTACTGTTCCTGTAAACGTAGTGTTACCTATTGCTTGTATCACTAAGCGATAGCAAATGTCCGAACAACCATGTTTAATACTCGTTATAAAGGCTAGGGTTAAGCACATTGGCATTGTGGGTCAGTGGGGGTTACCGCAATAACTCAGTTTTCCTACGTATATTAGTTTTTCTGTTACATGGAATACAATCACTAACTGTATTTGTATCCGATATATTTGTTTATGATTTTTACGACATTTTCTCTTCATACTACCTCAACTTAGTACCTATTAAATACGTACATAGGTATTAGAGACTAGGATTGGATTCACTGTTATTTATACTCATTCTTTTCTTGCTGGATACTTAACAGCTCAAGGGTTTACCCCCGCGCTGACACTGTGTTTTAGGTACCACAACACACAGTATTACAGTTAGGCATCAATACACAAAACCAACACTACTTAAATTAAAATCAACAAAGTAGTTTTCTACCATTCCCTACTTGATAGATAATATCACACTTCAACCAAAAGGCTTTTAAAACCTTTCGGTTATAAATACATAATTTCTTGGCTTCGCCCACTTTCTCCTTTCTAAATGGGTTAACATCATCAAACTCTACTTTATTTGTATTTGATAAGATGCAAACTAAATCTTATTACGTTGTTCGCCAAGATATCAAACTTGTTGAGTTATAAATAAAGTGGTAAACTCACTTTACAGATTTATTAAATATCTTTGAATTTAGAAAAACTATCATTGGTATACGTTAGTTTTGCAGAACGCATAAGAACGTTTAACAAAGATAAACTAGAATGTTCAACAAAAATATTTGTAGGCCAAATGCCTGTTTAACATTTGAGGATAACTAAGCCATTATCGATACGATCTGCATTAAAATAGCCGAAAGAAGTAGGTAGATTTTGTAATAACTGGAATATTATTAATTATTTATAATCTACTTAATGTATGCTCAATAATATATAGCACACGGTTTAAGAATGCAAAATTGTATTTATTATAAAATGTTTAGTAAATCTTATATGAATTCCAGAACACTTTTTTCCTATGGGTTCATAAGAAAGGGAGTTGTAAATTTTTAAAAATAGTTTAAAGGCCGCCATATTGAAATAAAACATCGGACCTAAGTCAAGATGTTCAAAATGTAAATTTATGTATCTGTATTCTCATAACCAGTTCTTGCTGATCATCTAGAAACCAAATACACTAAAGAATTATTTATTACACAATTTTTAATCTTAAAAGCAATCTAGAATAATCTTTCTTTTTTCTAGGTTTATAATATCGTTGTTGCGAATATTTTTTCCTTAGGAATTAATTGAAAGATCAGTTTTTGTATACAGTTAATAGTATATACATAAAACCTTTTTAATGGAGGAATCCAGAAACATTTGGATTCTGGGGGTCATCATTAGAGAAGTTATGAAGAAATTTTCGGTAAGTGCTACTACCATGAGGGCAATTACAATAGGCTAATTTTGCATAAATATCTGCGTAGAATGACTTCGCATAACATAAATACTGCATGTGATAAATTTATTACTTGTTATTGTACTTATGTAACAAGTAATAAATGTAACGTATAACATATTGTATACGTATAGTTATTGTATACGTATAACAGTATTGTATAGTTTCAAACTATAAGGATATTACATGACAAAATATGTAATTATCAAACATTTGAGATATTAAGTTATTATATGAAAACGTTGGTTTTAATGATTAATATAGAAAATAAAGCTTACTTAACACACGAGTATTTCGTATTTCAATTACTAATTACTTAATATTATAACGAAACAAAGCTGTACTATAAAACAAAACATATGGTGCTTATTGGCATTAAACGATAATAGACGCCATAAGTTTATTTGCTTACTAGATTGATACTGTGGCATGGAAACGGTAATTTAATAATTGGTAAACAAACACAACGCAAATACAAAAAGGCAGAGTAACGACTTTTGTTTACTCAGTGATGTGTATCATCAAAACAGCGACAGGAACCAATACATTGTTTGTTCCCACCATTTACATCACGACTGCATACATTCACTTTATGTAAATCTAAATTAAATGGACCAACGTGTTTTTGTTATATTTTAACGTTTAACGATAGTTAGTGGCATTAAATCATTATTAATTTTATTGTTGTTAATACTTTCATAATATGTTAAAGCAGTAGCTTTTATGTTAAACTATCCATTGTCTGTAGATAGTTTTTGCTGTTTTTTATCTGCTCGTCAGTTTATGAGTTCTGATCTTCAACAAACTGTTAATAATCTAAAGTTTTAATTTCAAACTTTGTATTTTAAAATAAAACAAAGGCACTGAATTATATATACAATAACATCAACAAATGAGCAAATAAATTTAACGACTACAAGTATATTTCATTATAATTTTTATTATTTTTCATATAAAATATGCTAAGTGAATTTGAACAGGTTTTGGGTTTATGATATAAACACGTTTTCATATTATTTTGTGCATTACTATCTCCGCTATTTCATGTGTCTGCGCAGTAAAGTTTTCAAAGCCTCTGTCAATCATACAATTTTGGCATTGAAGCAATTTTTTAAATTTACAGTACAGCCTGCCTTATATCGAAGTTATGCTGAATAGTAATTAACTGTGGGAAGACATTTTCTTTTTAATTATTTTAAGCAAATCATGGAAATTTTTGGTACAGATAATCTAACTTCAAATATCTAAAGCTTTCGTTGTCATCACCGCTATACAGGTTTTTGCAGAGTACCAGTTCTGGAAGTTCAATAAATTCAATGAGCCGTCTCTATAAACAGTCATATTTTACAAAAAGTCAACAGCAAACGTAAGTGACATCAATGATAGTAAAAAGTTGCAAAAGGCGTGGTCATTGGAGAAAATAATTATTTCTCGAGTAATCTGTCTGTTTGTGGTGCAGATTATTTTCTTGCTTATGGAGCTGATATAGACAGCAATAAAATAGTCAATCTTATTATCCTCAAGTTTACTGAACTTGTCAGCATTGTTTAATCTAAAGTAAATGCACTGATTTGTAACCACCGTGTTTTGATCTGGTTTATTCTTCAGTGGAACACAGTAGTAGCTCCTGCTGCTGAGGTCCTTTTTGCTGAAGACAGACATTACCAGCAACTGTCTATTTGCATACCTTCAAGGAAATACTTTAATGATCTCTCTAAATAAACGATGGACTGACTACCGCAGGCGTGATCTTGAAGGGAGTTTTAGACAACTACTACCTATGGATTTACCAATTCCAGGTTACTTTAGTGAAGATGCAAATGCTTCCATCAATCAATATTTCGAATATCTAAGTTTCCTTAATAATATAAAATAAGATGGCACTTAGGTCTTATAAAGAGTCTGGACGCAGTTATGACTATCAGAGGTTTGATAGACTTCGCAATATATGCGAGATTTTCAAGAATATGCCAGGATAATTATCTGAAGTTAGGAAAGTATACCTGAAACACTAAATGGTTCTGGTCATATGTAAACTCTTTAAAAGCTGCATCCGGTATTTCTCATTGCACGTCTTTGGAAGGCGTAGAAGCGGCTGATTCATCAGGAGAATGTTCCCTACTTACACGACACTTTTCTTCTTTATTTAAATAACATCAATATCTCTTCTTTTGATTTTTGCAGGCATGGCAGTATATATACATGTAGTGTATTGACAACGGACAAGAACTTGAGACTCTTGACCCAAGTAAAAGTGATGGTTCTAATTATACCCCAACTTCTACTCAAGCGTTGTGCTTTGCGACACACTTGGCTGTGTTATTTTCTGATCTGATCTCGCAGGGAGTCTTTCTAGCAATCTTAAATGGAACTTTGTGTTGGCAGTTTTTAAGTTTGGGATATAAGCAATATCAATAGTCATCGACTTACAGTTATTCAGTCCATATTAGGTACATTACTTGAAAGGGCACCTCAACAATTATGTCATTAGATCAGCAGCATAGATTCGTTTAAGGCTATGTTTCAAGAGTTTGGTATGAGTGCATATGCTAAAGCTAATCAACTAATCAAGTACAATGCATGGTGTGGATAGTAACGAATTAAAATGGCTTAGAAGCTACTTATCTGACAGGCTGCTCGTGGTCGAGGGTGATGACGCAGTTCGTTGCATTTGCTGTACTTTTTTGTATTCCACAGTGCTCACACCTAAGTCTTAGGCTCTCTACTTGTTACTGTGTTTATGAATTATATTAAGGCCTAAGGGTGTCACTTCATCCTGTATGTTTGCTGACGATTTCACAGTATCTGTTGAGGTTCGGTTTGTGTTAGATCAGATTATTTTGCAGGAGTATCTTAGAAATATTGAGCGTTGTTCCTTGAATTATGCAATGAAGACTCAGACGAGTTCTGCAAATTCATGTAATAGCGGTGACTATTGTATAGTTGACAGGAGGCTGGTGAAAGTTGACAGATTTAAGGACTTGGATATTATTATAACTACTTAGTTTGACCTAGAAGAACTATTTGTCATATTACTGCCAGGGTATATTATTTATTGTCTTTATTTAAAAAATTAACTAAGAATTTATGATGTGCTGTTTTCACTATTATAGTTGTAAAAATGTCTCTGATTCAACCGGTAGTTAAGAATGGGTCAGTTATCTGGTCAACCTACCAAATGAGCCATAAAGAATTATTAGCAATACTATAAGAATTTTTCATTAGAATGCTTGGACCTAGACTAGGATAACTGACTCTCTGATGCAAGTTTGGGAAGAATTCGCCATCCAAACTCATCTTAGACGGAATATTCTAGACCTGGTTTTCCTGCACAGTATGGTCAATGGCGTCATTGACTACCGACAACTACTTTCCAGAGCCGACCTCAAAGTTCCACTCGTTCGGTGGAATACTTCATATTCCTAAAGTCGTGTCCTTTCGAGACTCAGCGCTTGGGAGTGTTGGCTGCAGTTAAGATTGGATTCTTTTGTGGCCGTACAGGCTTGTTAAGCAGGAGAGTGAATGGTACCTTTAAAGTGATAGAAATTTGTATCTCGTTACGTATTAGATTTATTCTACCTTAACATCACCAAAGTATTAAGCTACAAAGTAATTGTACACATTAGTGACCCTCATACAGACGGTAAGTATTGTTTCTTCTCTTCTTGTTGCATTCAATAAATTATTATTGTTGTTTTTATTTTATGATTTTAGTGATTTTTTTAGAGTTTTAGTAAATCATACGGTACAATCTTATCCATTTAGATATTATCTGTTGTTAAATATTAGTTTTATTTATTGATGTTCCACTACTGCTAAGTGTCTGTCAATCTCTTATCTTGTAGTTATATTATTAAACTATTACCTTTGTTGTTAAATAGTTTGTTTCGTTGAGAGAGAAATAAATACATTAATTATATGTTTGATCCTTACATAATGTATGGCAGGCAATTCGAACACTATGTAACAGTTATCCCTAGATTACGTGTGTATCGCTACAATAAGACATTCTAATTAGGTCATATTGTGTCCAACAATTTAAAATATGGCGTAATTAAAACAATTGAGCCTTTATAGACAACGATATAATCTGCTTCATTGCTGTTTCCTACTTTAGCTCTTGAAGGCAATGATTGGTTTCAGGCTGCCTACGTCTTGCCGAAGAGAAGCCTCTCTCAGGCAACGGAAGCGACTTAGGACCTTCCTGAAGGGTCTGTAACTGGTACTTTACTTTTTAACGAGTACTATTTTAGAACTTGGAAGCTGAGTCCTAATTCTACAAAACAAAAAGTATCTTGTTTCCACTTAAACAATAGACTGGCTAACTATAAACTTAACATTAATCCTGCGTATCGATGCTTTGTCCCTACTCAATTGCTGAGTATTGTGCAACCTGTGTAGCTTAATAGCTTAATACTACTAGAGATCGATATCCTTGCTCCTCACGATCAATAGGACGATTAATGGGACCCTCATGATGATCCCCCTTGCTCTCAGTACTAAACAATACAGCCCCTCCTGAATTGAGACGTAAAGCAAACTACTAAGAGAGTTCACACCGAATTTGATGGACATTTCTCAGTAAGGAAGCCGATTTAAATAACAGAGATTATGCTTTTGTACAGCTTCCTATGTTTCCATCTATAAGGAGAACTTCTCGCTTAATAAAGACTGGAGGTTATTCAAGGACTCATTAGATATACGAAACAAGTGGTTGATCTGCGATTCGACAAAAGCTCAAGTTGGTATAAACATTCCTGTGGTGGACGAGATGTATTTTCAAAATGTAGTCAGTAGATGCAATTCATGGAGGAATGGCTTTCGATCAATAATGTGACTGTAAAGTTAGTTCTCAGACAATGGAACAGCCAGTCTGAACTCTGCGTTTATATCTTTGGTCAGTATAAACAGATGGGGGTTTACTTGCAGAGCTATATTATATCTGTGCTGTAATTCATATCTGACATGATGGTCACTTTTATTTTATGTTTTATAGCAATACAACTGTTTCTAAATCCATTTATTTATATTGCTGACACGAGTATAAACACGAAGTTTATAATTTTTGTCATATATACACAAAGTAGCCTATAAAAAGAACTAAGATTAAATAATACTAGTATGTGCTAAATCTTGTATGTAATACAAATTGAAATCTCTTGGTATCTCTAGTCAATTTTTCTTATTGTAGAGGGTCCTCGTTATCTTGTGGGGCGTATTTGGAATTCATATTACATGCTGATGTATGTCTAATCATGTAATTAGGAACTATCGTTATCTTTTTACTCAATTATCTCAATTATGTCGAAACATACGCTGGGCTAGTCACTAAGATAACTTTCGTTAACTCTTGACTCAATTCTGTCTCGTAACACTGGGGTTTTCGTTATCTCAAATAATTAAAATTCGTAGTAGAAGCCAATATCTATGTAAAACCATACATGGAACGTCAAGCTCTTTCGTGTCCTTTGTTAACTATCAACATAATTTCAAGCAACAAATTTAAGCTCTTAGGTATTTTACATATAGATACTCAGTTACATACTAACTAGGTTTGTATTGTTTCATATATTAAATCTTCTTGTTACTGCCAGATATAATGCTTGATATATGCCATATTTATTTGAATTTGAAAATTAAAATGTTATGTATAGAAATTTTAACACCATATGAAAACAAGCACTAATGGAACAACCAAATGTAAAACGTGAAAATGGAGTAACAAAATTGAATAAAGCTCCTAATGAAATAAAAGCTCAGAGTTCCGCCGCCTTCTCTGTAATTCTGCTGAAATGATGCAATTAGCCGTTCAATTTACAAGGAAACTATTCAAAGCTCTACTGAACAATATTTGTTGGATATATTTACTGTTACAATAAACCCGCAACAAACATAAAATACATAGCTATTTCATTTAAAGGTTCTAATTAGAATTATTTATAATTCATTTCTTAGGCATTGAACCAGTTTTCAAAATGGTCATTGAAAATATTAAAACATTTGGCTAAATAATTTAATCAAATATTTTATACGAAACAAGATTGTGAAGACCAGTATTATGAAGCAACGGGACTTCTTGATTCCTTACAGATATTAAAATGTTATTTTTATTTGCCATTCCTCCAGTGGGGAAGTTGGCTGACTAATTCCCAAATTGGTATAATTAACACAAGGTTGGACACGAATATACTTTCTACCTTAATCTCATAATCATGAATATTCTTTAGGTTATCAATATTCTGGTCAGTTTTGTAAAGGCTTACAACGAAATATTTAGATAATTCTGTTGCTTACCATATCAAGCACTGTAATTGTAACGAAAAGTTGTAGCAAATTATTTTATTATGCAACGTAATTATTTCCATGTTTTTAACGATTATTCGATTATTTGTTTGTTTAAAATATTAACTTTACTCACTTAAGCTATTGTATAAGCATGTAATCTAGTTTTCGTTGAAATAGATCATCATAAGAAATCAAACTCGTAGAAAAATAAAAAAAATAGTTGTGGTGGTGGTATGAGTGAGGGGGGTGTATGGAAAGGGTAAAAATAAGGACTGATATTTTTGATCTCAGATTATTGTTTTTCTAGCTTGATACGCTTTAAACTAACCGTCAGACAAATAAATAATTGCTATATTACAGTGTTTCAGCTAGATAAAGAGACTTGTTATATAAATAGATTTTCTCCAGTTTAAGCGTGTTTTTGTTAGCTGACGGTGATTCAAAATTATTTACGCATGTAATACTTGCTGCTGTGCTAAACTAAGGGAAATATGATGAGACAAAAATTATGTCATATTATTGTTATATCATCATTAACCCAACTGATACACTTAGCGTCGTATACATTAATTTCTTTGTTAGGGAAAATGTATCCATATATTTAAAGAAATTCCAGGTCATGAGCTTATATTATGGACATTGGCTCTCGACTCCTGAATCACTAACTGGTGTATATGTTTATTATTACTGGACAAAACAAATTTAAAATTCATTACAGAGCAAATTCTAAACGAAATAATTAGTTTCTAAGGCCAACTGTAAATTGTATGTTTAATCTACTAAACCCCATTATGTAATATATTTCGGCTGAACTTTAACGAAGGCTATTATAGCTCGTGGGACTGGAAAATGTCATTTCTGCCTGTCTGTCTCTCTATGTGACTGTCTGCACGATATCTCGAAAACAAATTGGTCTGTAGAGTTGAATGTTTTACATGAAGCTTCAATTCTATACAAGCAACACAGAGTTCGACCATGCATGTCACTCCTAGGAATTTGGCTGAAGTTTAAGGGAATATGTTTCCATTGCTCTTATTGTTAACCATGATGGCAACGAGAAATTGAGGGATAAAGGCATGTGTAAACAAACTGAGGTTATATGTGCAAATTTTAGAAGATTATAACATCTGGCATTTTTAATAGGGTAAAAATTTAAAATTGTAGGCTGAACAGCCAATGTTAATGTCGGCAATAAATTCAGCGCACTCTCGATTTGAAGTACCTTTTCTACTTCACTGTAACGTATATTAGTTGAAAACTGCACTAAAACGTGATTTAGTGAACAAACATGTAAATGTATCATGTGGCAATATCTTAAAAAGTATTTCAGCCATATACTTAAAACTTTAAATTAGTTCTCTGCAGTATCGGTAGCGGCAATTAAATTTGGGAGAATTCAAGCTTTCTAAAACAACATTCGTAAAAGATAGAGAATAAATATTTTTACCGTTGTCTTTAGAGTAATATATTCATTGAATATACTTAATGCCACATTTGCAATAAAATTAACAATATAAAAAGATTGTTAATTTTGTAAATATTTCTACATGTATTTAATAACTTTTTAAATACAAACCACTTATTATTTTTACTTACTTTCTAACTAATTTAAACATACTTTACCTAAAATATTACAATGCGTTATATAAATACAAATTTTAATACATATATCTAAAAAAATGGATAAAAAATAAAGTAAAGAAAAATATTATGTGTAATGTTTTTAAAATTTTGCTCAAACTTGTTACCTAGGAAATTTAGATTTTAGAACTACAAACAAAATTACTTGACGAATAATTAAACATACTGTACAATTATTGGAAACTAATCCAAATAAACTTTATCTTGACGTTCGAATTCTTCCTCGCACAAACCGTAAATCGGCAAACGGGTTTTGAGTACGGGAAATTACTACGTCTTCGACACTTCCGTCACTATCACTGATATCGGAATTGTACTCGTAATCACTGTCTAATAAAACAAAATCAGAATCTCGCGGGTTTTGCACCTATTACGACCAATTTCACTTCCAAACAAAAATAAACACAACTAACCTCGCATTTCGCATCTGACAAACGAAAGCAATGGCGAAACGTTCCAACAATCCGTCCTGCCAATAACGAAACGAAATTAAATGTACCATCTTCATAGTGAAGGAACCAGTAAGGCTATGGTTTCCTAGACGCGTAATAGATGCGCTGCGTATGCGTACCTAAGACGCAGCACACTTGTCTTATGGGGTTTGGTATAAGCGGTTTCCCAGGCAACGTGTCAAGCGCGCGCGTCAATAGCTGCGTATTTGGCTTACTGCTTTCAGAGCAGTCGACTCTGAGATACGCTGCGTAACAGACATGTCTTGTACAATATAAAATTTAGAATTGGAGGGAAATGTCGCCGAGAAGGTAAAATTTAAAACAGTGACGACGAAGAGTTGATTGAATTGGTCTCTTCTAACAAAATATTATGGAAGTTTAGTCATCCTGACTATAAAAGTAATATAAAGAAGGACGTCATATGGAAGAAAATAGGAGTTTCGGTAAATAAATCAGGTAAATTGTTCATATAATTATATTTTTTACATTGTAAATGAACATGTTTGCTACTATAACTAAAACATCCTTGAGGCTCTCATAAGTTCGTCACTTTGTAGTTTTCTTGGGATTTTTTGCCATTATTGTACGTATTTTTGTAATAAATACTGTTGAAATACTCCATGAATATACTCCTCACTTTAAAACCTTCAGAATTTGCAAATCCGGCGGTTCCAACCAATGTTCTTTGTTGGGACCCCATCTACAACGACATGTGTAGAGTTTGGGGGTTGTTAGCAATGAACTCGTTCCTTAACATGTTGTGGAGGCAACAACATACAAATATTACCATATCTACTGTCTCAGGTTTGACTACAAATTGATTTGAATACAACTTCATTTCATTGTCTATTAAATGTTTAGTCACTAATAAATTGTAAACACCTTCACTGTCTCTTCTTTTGAACATCTCACTGCACTGTTCACGTTTTTCGAAGCTTGTAATACCACAATATCCATGTCATGATCTAAATCACTGTTTAGCATTAGTGCAGCCACCAGAAATTTCTTTTTACGTGACGTCATGTTACGCACAACCGTATTGTAGGGAAGTTATAGCATGACCGGTGGGATGCGCGTGAGGAGTGGAGGAGGTGAGCGCGTGGGGCACAATCTAGAGTAGGGAAGTGAATACGGTGCTACTACCCCTACTGAGAGTTTTCGGCTCCCGGCTCATAGTGGTGGCGGGAGCCGAATATTGTAGCGTTTGCCAACATTTTTAGACCCTTATGTTCTTACCACGGTGGTCTTTTATGATGAGCAATTTAGTATAGGAGACCTTGAGAATATTTGAACATTTCTAGACTCTTTTGTAGTTACGGCGACGGACTTTTATGATGGGGAATTCAATACAGGAAATCTTGGAAATATTGTGACCGGATGTACGTGATCTTAACAATGACTATGTTCTGCCGAAATTGTGTTCATAGCTCACCCTTCTTAATGTGTAAATTGGGAAGGGGTAGGAATTTATATTATTCTTGATCTCCAACGACGACAACAGTTCAGAATTGTAATTGTTACGCTTTGTTAGCCATTAAAATTCAATTTATCATATCCTAACCGTGTAAGCTTCAGGATTTACGATAGTAGATACAATTATACACTACAAAATTTTCAACTGACAGCCTAGCTGCTAAATTAAAAATTAATATAAAACTGGTTAAACTAATTTGTCAATATACACAGTAGAATAAGAAAAAACTCAGTTTTATCTACCAACTTGTATCAAGTTAATTTAATGATGTAAGTAGATATGAATATGCCGGTTCTAGACCACTTTTGGGACAGACAGAAAATCAATGTAAAATACTGTCCATTGAACCATAAACAAATCTAATAAAATCTAACAGGAAAGCACGAATGTTAAATAACCGAATCTTTAGCTGTTTTACTGTTCAATGTTTGCTTCTACATTTATAAGCTGTTTTAATGAAAAAATCAAAAAATCTTAATAAAAAATCTTTATTCTACAAAGTTAATTGTAACACAGTCTTTATCTTTTATAGTCTTCTTTCCAGTAACAATCAAGTGTAATTTTTCATTTTTGTTTAATTCTTTAATCTTTTTCTCATCCAAAACAGTCAAAAATCTGTTCGGCAAGTGTACTTTACAATCTTCCAACTCGGCAATTATTGTCATCCCGAACTTATCTTTCATTTTCTCCAAATTCAAGATTCTATATCTCTTTTTTTCTTCCAATTCCACTAATTTCTTATATTCTTTGAATCTTAGTTCACCAACCTTATTCAACTCTTGTAACAGCGCTGCCATTTATTATAGAAAAATCTTTTAACTAAATTTAGTTAAAAGATTTTTCTATAACAAATAGAACAATCTGAAAACATTTGACCAGAAATTGTGCTGATTTGTGTCAAAAATCACTACTTCTCAAAATTTAATTTTACAAATTTTTGCTCTTTAAATAGAACAATCTGAAAACATTTGACCAGAAATTGTGCTGATTTGTGTCAAGTTGTCACAAAAATCACCACTTCTCAAAATTTTAGTTTACAAATTTTTGCTCTTTAAATATGGAGCGGAAAAAGATAGAGTGCCCATACTGCAAAAAAGACATTTTTGAACATCACTATACTCGTCATTACAATTCGAAAAATCATTTGAAGAACAAAGAAATTTATAATAAAGAACTAAATTATTTGAGGACTTGGGCTAAAGAGAATCAAATCGATGGTCACGAAAAGATGTACAATATAGAAAAATTGCGTGAATTAAAGAAAAGCTTTAAGGAAGATAAAAAAGATCTCAATCTATTTAATGATGAAAAAATTCAATCAATCGCTGAAAAATTGTCCATTGAAACAAACGATAAAACTAAGTCTGAAATGATCGAAGAAATTGACAAAACTCTTAACGAAAAACCTAAAAATATCATTGATGTAGAAGTTTTATCCTCAATACACGGTCTTTTCAAGCAATACATTTTAACGAATTTAAACGATAAGTTCATGTCAATTTACAAATATCTATCAATTATGAGGCCAGAGATTAAAAGTTTAATCGAAAAATTTCAAGAAACCGTTAAAAATATGAAGGGCTATCTCTCTTTAGAATGCGAATACGAACGAACTTTAGTGAACGGTGAAACACAAACTTGTCCAATGTACTTTACTATAAAAGCAGACGAAATCTTCGACGTAAACGACTTTATTACTAAGCAATTTAATAAATTAACACATCGAGAACAGACAAATCATCCAAATAAGGGCTCTGGTTGGACATTAAAACGTTGTAAACAACTGATTTTGAGCCTTAATAAACATGAATTTATGAACGCAGGATCATATATCGATTTACCAAAGGAAATCAAAGATAAAAAAGCTTGTGTAAATATCAAAAATAAAGATGATTATTGCTTTATTTACTCTATCCGATGCGCTATTGAAAAACCCGAGACTCATGTTGACAGAGCAAAACAATACGAAAAATTCGTGAACGATGAGATATTTTCTGGATTCGACTATCCTATGTCTTTAAAAGATATACAATTATTTGAAAAACGAAGCAGCAAAGCAAAGTACAAGTATCCGAAAATGTCTGTAAATGTCTATACTTTTGATGAAAAACTACACATAGTACCGTTGCAAATTTCAGAAGTTTATGACGCCAAGTTAGAAGTTGATTTATTGTATGTTAAACAAGATGATAAATCCCATTATGTTTTGATAACAGATTTAAGTAGATTAGCGAGTTCACAGATATCAAAAAATGCTCACAAGACGTTCTTGTGTCGAAGATGTTTAAGCCATTTCTACAAATATAGTGCTTTATCAGATCATTTAGAAATTTGTAAGCAACATGAAGTTTGCAAGCCAATTATGCCGTTTCCGGGTCAAACAACTAAATTTACCAATTACCAAAAGAAATTTAGCCATCCGTACGTTATTTATATGGATTTTGAAAGCATATTAGAGAAGATTCCCACATGCAAAAACAATCCGCAAAAATCGACTACAACCAAGATTCAGAAGCATATTCCTTATGGTTTTACTCTATATTTAGTGTCTAATGTGACCAATCGTATGTACAAGCCGATATGTTATCGAGCAAAAAATGAAGAAGAGTTGCCGAACGTTCCTACAAAATTGTTTGAAGAACTCAATAAATTATCGAAGTACATAGCTAAAAAATATAATTCAAAGAACATGAAGCCCATGAAATTGACTGACGAAGAAGAAATTTCGTATCAAAATTCAAATCTTTGCCACATTTGTGAAGAAATATCGTATCAAGACACTGAAAAAACTTTAGGGTTTTTACCAGATAATTGGAGTTCTGCTTATGATGCATTCAAAAAATGCAGAGATCACTGTCATTTGACTGGAAAATTTCGAGGTGCAGCTCATAGAATTTGTAATCTGAATTTGAAATTTCCTCAGAATATTCCCGTTTTCTGTCACAATATGTCTAATTACGATACGCATTTGTACATAAAAGAATTGGCAAAACAATACGGTAATGTTGATTTGATTGCAAACACCGATGAACGATATATAAATTACTCTGTAAATTCTGGATACGGGTATGAATTTGATGGTGACAAACCTAGAAAGTTCATCAAGTTTTCGTTTGTAGACACGTTTAGATTCATGGCGTCATCTATCGAAAAATTAGCGAAAAATTTAAAGAAAGAAGACTTCAAACATACAAATCATTTTATACAGGATGGAAGAATATTGAATGAAATTATAGAAAAACAGCCAAATGACAAAGAAGAGATTTTTAAAATATTGTCAGGAAAAGGAATATTTCCCTATGAATTTATCGATAGTATTGAAAAACTTGATTACAAAGAAGAGCTGAAAATTCAAGATTTCTATTCACTCTTGACAGATGAGAGCATATCTGAGAAAGATTATCAACACTACTTAAATGTTTGGAACAAATTAAAAGAGAAAAATCTGGGAAATTATTCTGATTTGTACAACATTCAAGATGTTTTATTGCTCGCTGATATCTTTGAAAATTTTAGGAATATTTGTTTGAATTGCTATAAGCTTGATCCAGCACACTATCTGACTGCTCCTAGTCTTGCTTGGGATGCTATGTTAAAATTAACTAAAATCGAGCTTCAACTGATACACGATTACGATATGTATTTGATGATCGAAAAAGGTATTCGCGGAGGCATTTCTCAGTGTATTAAGCGATATGTTAAAGCAAATAACAAATATTTGAAAGATTTTGATAAGACAAAGCCCGAAAACTATTTACTCTATCTCGATGCTAATAACCTTTATGGGTATGGTCTTATGCAAAAACTGCCGTTTAGTGATATCAAGTGGATGGATCCAAAAACTTACACAACTGAAGAGTGGCAAGAAACAATTTTAGAACTCACTGGCGACGAAGATTATGGTTATATTCTCGAAGTCGATCTTGGATATCCAACAAATTTACACGAACATCACAAGGATTTACCTCTTGCTCCCGAACATTATAAAAACAAACTTTGCACAACTCTACTGGATAAAACTGAATACGTTGTTCATTCGAGAAATTTGAAGTTCTATTTGGAACAAGGTATGATTTTGAAACATGTGAATAGAGTTATTGCATTCGATCAGAAGCCTTTTATGAAAGATTACATTGATTTTAACACTAGTATGAGAACCAAGGCTATAAGTGACTTTGAGAAGGACTTTTATAAGCTTATGAACAACTCGGTTTTTGGAAAATCGATGGAAAATGTAAGAAATAGATGTGATATTAAACTAGGAAACGAAGAATTTTCAATGAAACAAGCTAAGAAAACAAATTTCAAATGCTTTAACATCTTTGACGACAACTGTATAGCGAGTCACATGTACAAACAAAAGGTTAAATTTAACAAACCGATTTACATAGGATTTTCAGTTCTCGACCTCTCAAAATTGCTAATGTACGAGTTTTATTACAACAAATTAAAGAAGTTTGATCCAGATTTGAATCTGTGTTACATGGATACAGACAGTTATTTTCTAGAATTGAAACGAGATCCTTTTAAAATTATTAAAGAAAATATAGATGACTTTGATACAAGTGATTATCCAAAAGATCATGAATGTTTCACTACTAAAAATAAGAAGGTAATAGGGAAATTCAAAGACGAATTGAACGGCGAGATATTAGAAGAATTTTGTGGTTTAAGATCAAAGATGTACTCGTACAAATATCTAGACAATAATCCAGTTAGGTGTAAAGGAATTAAGAGAAGCGTTGTAAATAAAACAATAAATATCGAAAACTTGAAGAGATGTTTGTTCGAAGATAAAGAAGAATTTAGGGAGATGACTGTAATAAAAAGCTATAAACATGAATTGTACACAGTTACCATAAACAAGCTGGCACTGAACGCTAAAGATGATAAGAGAATCGTTCTAGAAAATAAGATCGATACAGTACCTTATGGCTATAAAAATGAAGCAAAATCTGATATATTAGATGAGTTAAATAAACTTGGAAACTTTGACATGTAAATGGAAGATGATTTAATTCACTGTCACAAGTGTAAAAAGAAAACGAAAAATATAGATTCAAAAATCGTTCAAACTCAAAATGGATTGTATAGAATTGCTGCAAAATGTTCAAAATGTAAGACAAACAAGAGTAAGTTTATAAAGAATCCAAATCCAAAACCTGTTAAGCAAGAATTGAAGACTAAAGATGAGATAGAGATTGAAGCTCGAGAAATTCATGCACCAGTACGAAAAAAGTTTAAAAAGAGAAAAATTATAACATTAGGAATTGACGATTTATGGGCAGCAGATTTAGTTATAATGTCTAACTATTCAGATCAAAATGATGGATTTAAGTATATGTTAAATGTTATTGATACTTTCTCAAAATATGCTTGGTCAAGAGCTATCAAAAGAAAAAACGGCAAGGATATTTCAAAAGCTTTCGAAGATATAGTAAAAGACGCCATAAGGATCAATCACAAACCTCCTAACCTACTTCATACAGATAAGGGTTTAGAGTTTAAAAATAAAGAATTTAACGATGTTTTGAGGAAATACAACATTAAGATTTATCATACTGAAAACGAAGAGAAATCAAGTATTGTAGAGAGATATAACAGAACTCAAAATGAAAGAATGAAGGTTCTTTTTGAGATTAATAAAAACTTTAAATGGATCGATATTCTTCAAGAAATCGTAAAGAAATATAACGATACTGTTCATAGCACAATCAAAATGAAGCCTAAAGACGTAGATAAAGATGCAGAAAAAGAGTTATTAGAGTCGGTTTTCAAGTATGTTCCACCAGAAATTCACACGAAAACTAAATTTAAAGTCAATGATCATGTAAGAATTGTTAGTAAAAAACAAACATTTTCGAACAAATATAAGAACAATTGGTCAAGAGAAATCTTTGTGATTTATCAAATTAATAACACAGATCCTGTAACTTATAGTATAAAAGATTTAAATAATGAAGAAATAACCGGAAAGTTTTATGAATATGAATTGAGAAAGTCAAAGATTTTTTCTATATAAATGGAGGCCCAAAAGAAATGTTCAATGTGCAAAGAATTAAAAGGTTTTGAAGAATTTTATAAAGATAAGAGTAGAAAAGATGGAATTATTTATAATTGTAAAGATTGTTATAGGAAGTATCATAAAGAGCTGTATGATAAAATAGAAAAATTAACTTTGGAAGAGAAAGAATGTCTTAAATGTAAAGAAACTAAAAAAATTTCAGAGTTTAATAGTGATCACTATAGTAGAGATAAGAAAGACTCATATTGTAAAGATTGTGTAAAGAAGAATCACCATAGATTATATTATGAAGATACTCAATGTGAATGTGGAAGAACTATAAAATGGTTAAATAATTATCAAAAACATTTACAAACAAAATATCATAATTCAAGAGTTTAACATTTTCATCGTGTAATAATTTTTTCTATATAAATGGAGTCTCAAAAGAAATGTACAAAGTGTCAAGAAGAGAATAGAAAAGACTGTTATTGTAAGGAATTATATGATAAAATGAACAAATTAACTTTAGAAGAGAAAAAGTGTTACTTTTGTAAAGAAATTAAAAATATTTCTGAATTTAATAACTGGCAGTATAGTAAAGATAGAAAAGATGCTTTTTGCAAAGATTGTGCTAAAAAAATTTTCAGCGAAAGTTATAAAAACGAAATGCCTTGTGAATATGAAAAAAGAATTCTACAATGGTTACCTAGTTATGCTAAACATTTACAAACAAAATATAATAAATCGAGAGTTTTTAGTAAAATTTAGAAACATTTTCATCGTGTAATTTAGATATTCTATAAATCAGTCGAGATTCTGCCATATTTGTAGTAAAATGATTTCCGTTGTATAAAATATTCAAAGATTCTTTCATTTGGTTGTAGAGATTTATACTATTTGGATCTCCTTGTCTTAATAAAATTTCCATTTCTGGGTAATCAATTTCAAGTTCTTTCAATCTTTTCGGTATTTCTCTCTTTTGAGCTCTGATAACGTAATAAGGATATTCCCACATGTGATTCTTCTTAATTAATACAAAAACATGGTGTTTTTTCTTATCAAAATCTTTACAAACAAGATCTGGTTTCATTAAGTCAATTTTTACACTTTGTTTTGCAATTATTTCCGTTTTGATTTCATCTTTAATTTGCAAGTGCTTAACTTTGTCCTCTAAATATTTAATCTTGTTTTCAAGTTTGTACACACCAAATTTACGAATGCTTGGTAAAACATCTCTCGTAACCCATTGTTGAAAGCTTTTTGCTTCTATTTTATGAGATCTTAAAATTAACGAATAAAGTCCTGATTCATTAATGAAAATAGTATCTTTGTGAATATTTGCGAGGTGGCCCTCGAGGGCTACCTTATCTTTTAGATAAAAGTATTGAGATTTGTCACCTTCATCGACATTATTTCTAATCGCTTTTTCTGTATTGTTATATTCCAATATTTCTGCAACATCTTTAGCCTTAAACCAAAATTCATTATTTTCGTCAACAATTGTTAAAATTTCTTTATTATTGAATTTTAGTTGATTATTTCTTAGATCTATGACTGACTCCATTTAGATAGAAAAAAAATTTAACAAGCAATTATTATTTTGAGTTTAAAGGTCGAAAATAGTGTCTGGATGTAATTTTTGTAAGAGTCGCGATTCGATACCCTTGAAAGTTTAAAGGTAGTCTATTCAATAGACCCCCTTGATTCATGTCCGTTGCTTCGACAATCTTAAATAAATTGTTGTTTTACTCTCATTATTTAATAAATTTCCCTCAGAGTCTTGAATAGTCAGAACGATTTTTTGAATTCTTTTAATATTTTTTCTAATTGGAATATAATCGATTTCATTCGGTTTTTCACTGATTTTCGATCCATAAGCAACATTTGGGAAAAATGTGTACAAAATTTCAGATTCTTTGTGTAAATGTTCGGTATGATTTTCAAAACTAGGTTCAACGAGATTACAGTGCACTTCAATTACATCAAACGGTCTAAATTTTGGCGTTTTATTTCCTAAATATACCTGATTTGGCTCAATAGTTTCTTGAACAAACCCTAACAATTCTACAATAATTGCTGAAAACATTATTCTTACTGGTGATTTTATTTGAATTTTATTAGAGAGATAATTTTTTTGCATTTCAAACTTGTTTTCATCAAAGTTTAAAGATTTATCTGATTGTTTGAATGTTTTCAGATAATTTTTAAGGGAATTTTTTATTTGATCGAAAGTATAATATCCTTTGTTTAAACCATAATATTTTGTTATGTTCTTCTCACTAAATCCTATACAATAAGGAGAACTTTCACTAATATTTATTACAAAATTGTCAGAATAAAAACCGCTTAAACCGATAAAATAATTTGATTCTTCCTCTAAGTGTATAGGATGTTCCAAGTTTAAAACTAATTTAGAGCTTTCTGAAGTCAACTTGAACAGCTTCATTTTCGCAAGCGTTGCTTCAAGATGAAAATCTTCTATTTAAATGGAGAAATTTTTAAAGCAAAAAGATCAGATAAAACTTCAAACGTTTGAAGAAAATAAGAAAGATCAACCAATCAGATTGTTAATTGTTGGTTCAAGTGGATGTGGAAAAACAACTTTACTATTGAATTTTATCTACAATAGGTTGATTCCTTATTCCAATTTGTATGTTTTTAGTAAATCTTTAGAACAAGACGCCTATAAAAAATTACAAGAAAGATTTGAAAACATTGAGAAAAACTTAAACAAAAAAATATCACATTTTTATAATGCTTCTGAGGACATAGTTCCGTTAAGCGAATGTAAACCCAATTCGTTAATCGTTTTTGATGATTGTATTTTGGAAAATCAGGACGTTATTAAGGAATATTTCGTAATGTCTCGTCACAAAAATATCTCTTGTATCTATCTTTCTCAATGCTTTTCAAAGGTTGATAAACAAGTTATAAGAAATAACCTGAATATGTTGTGTATTTTTAAGCAAGATGATCACTATTCGAGAAAGATTTATAACAATTATGTGGGATCTGATATGAGTTTTAACCACTTTATTGAGTTATGTGATAAAATTTGGAAGGAAGACTACGGATTTTTAACTATTAATCTAACTTTGAAGCCTAAAAGTGGTAAATATTTGAATAAATTTTCCAATATAAACGTGTGATAATCTAGTTGTTTTCATGTTTTTACGTTCACGTTTACGTTTCGTGTTCTCGTTTTTACGTTCCACGTTCACGTTCCACGTTCACGTTTTTACGTTCCACGTTCACGTTTTTACGTTCCACGTTCACGTTTTTACGTTCCACGTTTCAAAATTTTCCTAAATAAATGGCGAACGTAACTTCTGAAGAAGCGAAAAAACTTGATCAAATAGAAAAGAAATTAATCAAAGAATTTAAAGAACAGATTCGAATTGATGAAAAAGAACAAGAATTTATTCAAAAAATTAATCAACCTGTAACATCTGCAATAAAAAACGTTGAGGGCAAAATTGAAAATGTTTTAAGCGATAATCAAAATTTAATGAATTTGGTTCCAGTTGTACGACAATTTGCTGATATTTCGATACCAGAATCTGAGTTTGAATTGCCAAAATTACCATCTTCAACACCATTTAGACCTCGAATCATTGAAGACTCTACCATAGTTGAACCAATAAGTCCTGGAACAACGGATATAATAATTGGTGAAATTGGTAAAAAATTTCTTCCTAGAGCAAAGGATGATAAATTTGGTTTGTATTGGGACAGAAAAAAGAAAAGTTTTATGATTGGAAATTTGCCCGTGAATTTTGAGCATAATGATATCATTATTAATGAAAAAACATATGAAGGAACTCAAGGTTTATGGAGATTATTAACAAGCACTGATGTTCCAAAAGACGGTTTATATTCTGAAGAAGACTTGAAAAAGTATACAGAAATTTTATGGAAATCTGATTCAATTTACAAAAATAATGATCCATCAACTAAGAAACCAAAGTCAAGTAAAGGTAAAAAATATCTCAATTTGATTAAACCAATTTGGGAAAAAAGAATCGAAGGATCAGGTGTGAGAAAATACAGTGATAATAAGATTGAATACAGATATATCGACGATTTGACAAAACTCGATGGAATTATTAATTATATTTATGCTCAAGAAAAGGCTGGAAACAACAATTTTTTGAACGAAAAGAAAGCGATTAAAGATTTTATTTCGAACAAACTTGACGAAATGATTGAAAAACCTGATGGAATTAAATATTTAAAACGAGTTTTGCCGGCAATAAGTTCATCTATGATTGAGGGTAGTGGACTTTTGAATGATTTTATCAACAATTTACCTTTTGAATTACACGTACCAACTTATCAGTATCTGGGGCCTGGCACAAAACTCGAAAAAAGACTAAAAAGAGGAGATACTGGTATAAATAAATTAGATCAAGCTGCTATGGAACACGATATTTTTTATGCAAAACATAGAGACACAAATTCCAAACATATCGCAGATAAAGTTTTGCAAGATAAGGCAATGGATAGATTTTTATCAAAAGATGCTAGTTTAGGTGAAAGATTTGTTGCGCTTCCAACAGCTGGAGCAATGTTTTTGAAGAGAAAACTAGGAATGGGAATCGAAGAGAACTTGAAATTTTAACTATATAAATGGAGGTGAACGTAAATTTCAGCAAAAATCAGAAAGAAAAAATAAAATCCGCTTTTAAGAAGAAAATACCCGTTAGTATTCAATTTAAAATAGATCAACTAAAAAATGGCGAAGATAAGATATTTTTAACAAATAGACAATACAATAAACTCGAAAAACATAAGAAAAACAATAAAGGAACCAGAATAGAATTTTCTTATAATCAGTTGAAAGAACTTAAAAATGGTGGACTTTTGAAAGATTTATTAGATTTTGGAGAAAATATTCCAGTTGTTAAAAATGTTGTTCCTTATGTTCGTAAAGCTGCTCCAATCGTTAAAAAAGATGTGATTCCTATTGTTCGAAACATTTTAAATTGGTTAGATAAAGAGTTGGAAGATGTTACAGGATCTGGATTAGATGAAAAAACTTTGAATTACGTGAAATCAAACATTGAAAAAAAAAATTTAAACCTTTAACATTCGGGGAATTGGAAGAAATCTGCAAAAATATTAAACATTTTAGAGGAATTTTCATGAGAGATACATTACCTGAAAAAGTTAAGAAATTTGAATGTGGAATTGTGAATTTAGACTCGATTATGGGAAGTGGAACGCATTGGATTTGTTATTATAAAAATGATAAGAATGCATGTTATTTTGATTCGTATGGAAGAATTGAGGACAAACCACCTATAGAATTGATTAAATATTTGAAAAAATCAAGCGTCTACTACAATGATTCTCAGATTCAAGACTATAAAGATCCCCCAATTTGTGGTCATTTATGTGTTTTTGTTTTGAATGAACTGAGTACTGGTAAAGATTTTAAAGAAGTTGTTAACAAATTATTACTTAATAAATATGGATTCACAAAATATTTTTGACGTATTTGGAACACAAATTATTCAAAATGTAGATAATAGTTTCAATTTTGATAGTTTGAGAAATGAGTTTGATAACAAGTTAGAAAATGTATTACAAAACCTTCCAGATTCAGATATGTTTGCTGTCGAGATTGAAGATTTTAAAGCAGAATATGATAACAAACTTGCAAATTTCATGAGTTCAAATGAAGTTGCTGATAAAATAAAAACATTGGAAAAAGAAGTTGATGATGGTGTAAAAAAATTATTTACCAATTTAATGTCTCACATCGAAAAAGCTGATGAAATTACTGAAGCGATCAAAGTTGAAAAGAATTATGTTAGTTTGGCTAATAAGAAAAGAATTGTCGGTGTTCGACCTGGTATTGACAAACATGATGTTGTTGTTAAAGAACAAATTTTAAAACCTCTAAAATTATCAGAAAACATCGATATTGTTGATTTACATGATCCGAATGTTAAAAATGCCTTAGATTTTAAAGGAAAAAGAATTAGCGGTGTTAGTAAAGGAATTAATCCATTTGATGTTGTTGTAATGATTCAATTAGAAGATCCTATTAAAATGTTTAATGAACTAAAACAAAATTATGAGAATCATAAACAGCATGTTAAGGATTTTACAACAGAAGTCTATGAAAAACTTGAAGCGAGAAGTAAAAGATCTACAGAAAATTGTGATGAAAAATTTACAAATTTTGAGGAAAATTTCAATCTATATAAAGGCGATCTTTATGGAAAAATAACAAACTTTTTGGAAGATTTCGCTAAATTTCAAGAGGGTTTTAATGAAACCGATAGAAAAAATGGTGAAGTTTTTGAAAGAGTAGTTACTAATCAATCTTTACTTCATGATAAATTAATTAAACTAGAAGAAAACTTTGGCGAAATTAATGAAAAAGTTATAAAAAATAAGCAGTCTTTTGATAAGTTTAGTTTAGATGCCACAAAAACTTTTGAGAATATTGATCATAAACTCGTTGAATACAACGATTTATATCTCGATAAAGTAAATAAACTAGAAGAAAACTTTAATAAATTTAAAGAAGATGTCGATAAAACTTTTGAAAACATCGACAACAGATTTAATGGATTAGGCGGCTATGATGACTAATTTTCCTTATATAAATGGCGCTCATATACTGTGTGAGATGTAAAGAGAAAACTGCCACAAACGATATAAAATACTATGCAAACATCAATGGAGTTAAGAGAATTTCGGGAAAATGTGCTGAATGTAACGCTAAAAAGAGCCAATTTATAAAAACTTGATTTGAAATTTTTCCCTAATAAATAGAGATGGCGGGACATTACAGTGCTTTCGATCTTTTTATCATGCAACACGAAAGAGATTTGAAAAAAGAACATTGGGATGACATTTCTCAAAAATATGAATTATCCGAAGATATGATGAGATTATACGTAAACAAATTGAATTGGTATAACATTGCTAAATATCAAACTTTATCATCAGAGTTCATTCAAGAAAATATACATTATCAATTAAAAGATCATATGTCTGTTCTTTGTCTCTATCAACACTTGAGTATAAAGTTTTTGGATGAAAATAAAGATACAGTTGATTGGAACAATATTATAGATAGCGGTTACTATCCTGTGCAAATTTTATTGAAATATGTGACCGAGATCGCAAAATTTAAGGAAGAGAATCCTGAATATGACGAAGTAGATCATTAAAAATGACTCTAATCTTTTTAATTATTTTACTAAAATTTATATCTTTTCTTATAAAAACGTACATTAGATCGATGAAAAAATGATACACGATGTTTAAAATTTCTAAATTTTCTCTTATTAAATGGCGGACTACAGAAAATATGCTAGTGATATTGAAAGGGCGGAGTTTAAAAATTTCTATCCAATTAGTAAACAACATTTGAATGAACCGAATAAAAGAACTGAGTTTAATATTGATTTTGGAGATAACTTTTGCTCGTCTAACTTCCAGTTTTATATTTCTGGAACTTTAACAAAACAAGATGGTCAAGCATATCTTGGAACTGATAATGTTAGATTAATCGATAATTTTATACCGTTTTTATTTTCTAAGATTGAAGTAAGAAAACACAATAAATTGATAGAAGAAGTCGAAAACTGTGGCCAATTAAGCACAATTAAAGGAACTATTTCGTATTCAAAAAGTGATGTTATTTCTCAAACTTCTAATGGCTTTGAATCAGATTTTAAATTTGGTGTTTTTGAAGCAGCTGGAAATTTATCTCATTTTGGATTAGGATTTTTTGAAAATGTTACTATTCCGATCTATAAAGGAGGATTTTATCTAAGTTTTATAAGAGCAGAAGACGATGATGTGATTCTGAAGACTGCAACTGGAAATGTTATGCCTGTTGATGGAAAAATAACAATTACAGATTTTTTTATTAGAGTTCCAATGATTGATTATAAAATCACGAGTAAAATAAGGTTGATTGATGAAATTACAAAAAGTCAAAACATTATGTTTAATTTTCTAGATTGGCAATGTATTGAACAAAAAGGTATTTCCGGAACAACTTATTCGTTCGATATCACAAATATTTATAGAAATATCTTCAATCCCAAGTTCGTTATCATAGGTTTTCAAACAGATAGACAGAATAATCAAGAAAAAAATCCTTCAAAGTTTGATAGTTTGGATGTAAAAAATATCAGAGTAAAATTGAACGGTTCTTATTATCCAGATGAATTACAAAATTTAAACATTTCCGGAGGTCTTTTCAGAATCATGTATCAGATGTATCAAGATTTTAAGAAAGTTTACTGTAATAATAAGGAAATGTATTACAATCCTAAAGAATTTTTAGCGAATAGACCTATTTATGTCATTGATACAACAAAGAGTTTGACAAATATTTCTGGTTCAAAGAACGATATAATTATCAATATGGATTTTCAAAAAGCTGTTACAAACGCGATTTGTTATGTTGTTGTTGTCTCTGAGAAATTTTTAGCCTATGATGTGATTAAGAACGATATTAGAGAAATTCAGTAAAAATCGCGTTATTCGTCGGATAGTTTTAAAACTTTACAGAATTGTTAAAGACATTGATAAAAGTATACATTTTAAATTGCATTAAAAAATTTTGAAAAATAGGGATGATATTAGGAAAAAAAACTATTTCAAGGTCATGGACCGGAAGTGGTGATTTTAAAAAATACTTTAATATTTACTGATCCTATATACCAAATTTCATCAAAAAAGCTCCAATAGTTCTCGAGATATAAGAGTTTAAAGATAAGGGATGATTGGGGTAGATTTTGAAAATTTTGTTATTTTCATGAAATTTTAAGTTGAACTCGCTTGTTTTTGAAGTTTCAGATTTTTCCGATAAAATTTTTTATTTTTCTTTGAATATTAAGAAATAGGGGATGATTTCACCCTTATGGATAAGTTAAGTCGAAAGAGTTAAGTATTTACTATATGTGTACCAAATTTCATTAAAATCGGTTGAGTGGTTTTTGAACAACAAGGTTTGAAAGAAATATTGATATATACTTATTTAATATACATTGGAAACTATAACAGTTCTAGGGAATTGAGACATTTCATTTTAACATGTTGGTAACACTACATCTCGTCTTCATCTCTTGCTGGGTGTTGGCCACGTATAGCTAGCCATGTGTGATCCTCCTCTATTTTAACGAAATTTAACAAGATATATCATTATTTAGAAGATTCTAATGTATTTGCAAGTTGAAGAAAGAAGATATGGACTTTATATGAAGTAAGAAGATTGTGTGATGTTCTGTGTTTCTTGTTAAAAGTGAAGTGAAGTGTTCCACTGGGCGTTGCCATTCATAGTGTTATTATATTTTATAAGTTACTTTTATATTTGGGACTCGAAGAAAGACATTACAAGAAGATTGTGAATTTGTGTAGACATTCTAAACTGTGATAAAACATTGTGTGAAAATAGTGATGTAAAGTGATGAATTGTACGACGAAAAGTATCAAGGTCACCGCGTTCCTAGTGGTAACGCCTACGTCATAGTTAGTGACACAAACGCCTCTCACATGTTTAAATAAAATGAGATTCGAGGTCACCGCGTTCCTAGTGGTAACGCCTACGTCATAGTTAGTGAAACAAACAGTCGAGGTCACCGCGTTCCTAGTGGTAACGCCTACGTCATAGTTAGTGACACAAACGCCTCTCACATGTTTCAATAAAATGAGATTCGAGGTCAAGCGTTAGTGGTACAAACGCTCACAGCAGACGTCACAAATCTACAGTTGATTGAAATAAAATATATGATACCTTTCTTCTTCTCCCATTCCCAATTTCTTAGAAGTTAAGTAGATATCGCAAAAACACGCACACTAACAACACTCATTTTGTATGTCTTTCATTATATCGTATTGAATTGCTGAATGACAAACGTTTCTCTTTTCTTCGTCAGAATCACACACACACAATATATCTGTTTCGTAAATGTTTTTTCCATACAATTTATCCCAATCTACAACAAAAGCGTGATCTCTTATAAATTCCTTTGATAAATCTTGTTGTTTACAAAGACTTGTTAAAAAACTGGCTGTGTAGATATTCCTTTGACTTCTTAATATTCCAACAAATAAACAATGAAATTTAGCATAAAAGCGATGAAAAATGTCAGATTGTTGGTGTTTTAGTTTATTTTGTAAAAATCGGAATATTTTTCTTATTTTTCTATTATTTAATTTAAAATCTCCTATTACATTTAACATATTTATACTATCTAAGTTGTCTGTAATAAATTGCATTGAACACTTTTTAGTACTTAAAAGTTCTCTGAATTCGTTTTCATTTAAGGATTCGTTTTCACTTAAGGAAAATATCAACATTTGTTTAACATATTTAGGTAATTCAAAGAAGTCTTTATAACTATTTCCTGTGGTAAGTTCTTTAAATGCTAGAAACTGAAGTGATTTTGGAGAGTTCATGTTGTTTGGTGACTATTTAGTAGAAAAGTTTTTTATTTAAGAAAAATAATTTGCTAAATTCATATTATTCTCTTTCATTCCTTCTAAAACTTCAAAAATATACTCTTTCGCTGATGAAAAATCTCGATTTCTTCCGGAATAATCTTTGTAATCATAGACAAAATATCCTAAATAGTTGAATAATAAAATAAAATCATTTCTCTTTATCTCGGTAGTTGAAATATAAACATAAACATTTGCGCTGAAAAATTTATATCTCGGCAGACTTAGTTCCATAATCTCCATTTATAAAAAAATTTAAATGGAAGAGTATAATGCCAACTGTTACAAGTGTTATAATAGAGGAGAAATTGTTGATAAAAGATTCGTTTGTAGAGATTGTAATTTAATTTTGTATGAAAGACCTAAACCTAAGAAATTTCGAAATAAACTAACACATTTGAATAATCTGCTTATGAAATTACAATACGGAGGTGAGAAACAAACAAAATTTGTTACAGAATTTAGAAAACAGAATAAAAATTTTTACTTATCTCTTGGAACCGTTGAAAAAATTATTTTCCTTTTCAAAGAATACATTAGGTTTGTTGGTTTAAATACACACGTTTATTATGAAAAGATATTACCTGTATTTTTTTATTATCTGGATGTTGAATTTGTTTATGATTTTGAACCAGAAATCCTCGATGATTTTATAGTACATTTGGAGAAATTAAACGAAGAACCTCGTGAAAAGAATGCGGTTTTACTCACATTCTCCCCGACTTCTCGAGTGATTGTTAGCAAATTTCATTTTTTCCGTCTTTAAATTTTTTCTATTTAAATGGAGTTCTTGAAAGAGTTAAATGATATTGGTGAATGCAAGTTTAAAGAGTATAAGAAGTTAAATGAATTGGAAGAAAGGAAGAAACATAGAATCTTGAATTTGGAGAAAATGAAAGATAAATTCGGGTTTACAATAATTGCCGAGTTGGAAGATTGTAAAGTACACTTGCCGAACAGATTTTTGACTGTTTTGGATGAGAAAAAGATTAAAGAATTAAACAAAAATGAAAAATTACACTTGATTGTTACTGGAAAGAAGACTATAAAAGATAAAGACTGTGTTACAATTAACTTTGTAGAATAAAGATTTTTTATTAAGATTTTTTGATTTTTGCATTAAAACAGCTTATAAATGTAGAAGCAAACATTGAACAGTAAAACAGCTAAAGATTCGGTTATTTAACATTCGTGCTTTCCTGTTAGATTTTATTAGATTTGTTTATGGTTCAATGGACAGTATTTTACATTGATTTTCTGTCTGTCCCAAAAGTGGTCTAGAACCGGCATATTCATATCTACTGATGTATACTTAAAATAACAATAACGCCAAAGATCCACACGCAATAGTTAACATAACAAAACCCCGTTGTCGATGAAAATTATTTATTGTTCTTCGAACTACGCCCAAATCAAAATTGTCCAGATCACTTTTAGTATGTTTGCGTTTTCTTACTTTGTTGGGCGTAATAAAAGAATTGCCAATTGGACTTATTTTTTTTCCTCCTTCAAAATTCGTCTCAGCGTACTTTCAGAAATTCCAGTTGCCTCTACGACACGCTGTTGAACTTTCTTCAAATTTATAAGTGTGTTGGTTTCTGCTTCCCGTTTCATAAAATGGTAAACATTTGCAATCACTTCTCTTGCTTGGCCATGTATAACCTTTCTACCTCCAATTTTACTTTTTACATTACGATCCATCACAAACTCTTTACTTAAAACGTAATGAGCACAACGCAATTAATTCACAAATTGTATTACAACTCGTGAATTGGCACAAGCGAATGTTTTTTGGGCGGCACGTATAGAAGACTGGTGGCCGAAGTTCACAAGGCTAAATACGGCAACAGACTGAGCCGCTCCACCCCCCACCACTTTAGTTCCGTCTTTGCCTACGGCGCATCTCGAAGTCACCGGTCATGCTATAACTTCTCTACTATATGTATTCTACGCAGTCTAGGAAACCACTGGACGGCGGCTGCGTTTCCGACCGAGGTACAAGCCGCAGCGCATCTAAACTGCAGCCACAGAGTAATCAGGTATATATACCTTATTACCACGTTCGCTGCTAAAAATTAAGTAATGTATGTTGCTAGAGGCTAATTTTTTTTTATTAGTATTCACTTACCAATTTAGTTGTTGTGACACGGGTTGGTACAGAAAGGTCATCAAACACCAAAAGAGCCGAATTTCGCCATTTTGAAAACGTGCAGTAGATCTACCGCACACGCTCCTGGGGCCAGTCTCTCTTCGAAGCGCGCACCGTTTTCCTTATTGTTTTTGAAAAACAGACCACTAACGATTGTTTATAATAATACTGGGAACAAATCACTTAGTATAACTAAAAATATATTGATAAAAAACACTAAAAACTACTATTTACAACCCAACCATCCTCCCCAAGGTACGCTTCATTAGTCATGGAATTGGTCAAAACAATGTGGGACACACAACCCAGGCTGTCCATCACATTCTAAACACTGCCACATCACGTATTTCTTTCTGCCATTTGCATAGCAAACTCTGCACCTCTTTTGTTTACTTCTCTTTCCACAAGCCACTTTTTCTGTAATCCGTGAGGGTACATGGGGGACGCGGCGGCGCTTCAGAGGTCGAGGAGGCTCGGGAACGTCCGGGAGTAGCTTGTCAATAACCTCCAGACGGAAGTCGTACAATGGCATTTTGTTTTCTCCACTTGATGTGCGAACTTCGTTATAGAGATAGTGTGCATTCACTAACATCATCTGAATTACGTGGACAAAAATCTTTTTATACCACCGCAGTGTTTTCCTTTCGCAAGGATAATATGACATCATTTGGTCACTGCGGTCCACGCCTTTCATAAAATGGTTGTATTGAACAATTGGTAGTGGTTTTAGTCTCTCCAAACCACCTCGATTAATTGAATTCACCATGTCATTTTCAAATTCAGTGGATATGTAAGAGACAACGCGTTTGTCTTTCCATTTGGCGACAACAACACTTTCGGCGTAGCGGGCGATGGTTTCACCTTTTTTCAGGGTTGCCGATTTGACTTCAGGAGATACGTATTTTCTGTCCAGCCGAAGAGTTCCAGTGCAATATGTATTCCTACGGAGCAGGCTTGAGGCAAGAGTAAAACTATTATAATAATTATCCATAAATAAACTGTGGCCACAATTGAGTTTCCCTTGCATCAGCTTCAATACAACATTGGCTGCATGCCCCTTACCACCGTAATCATCTAAAACTCCGCAATACATAAAAAAACGAAGTATTAGGCCATGGGGGTCACACAAACTGTACAGTTTGATGCCGTACTTATGGCGTTTCCCTTTTATATATTGCCTAAAGTACAACCGTCCCCTCCATCAATCAAATCAAATCAAATCAAATCAATCTCTTTATTGCATTTTGACAATGGACATTGTATTGCAAAAGTCAGAAGTAAGTAAGATAAACCACAGGCTTAGACGTTCAAAACACATTCATACTTACAATTCATGCATTCACTCAAACACATTCAAACTGACTTCAGATCCAAGTTAAATTTAGATTTAGACATCCCAGCGGCTGACCATGAATTCATCGACAGAATAAAACGCTTTGGACACCAAAAGGCGTTTAAGACGAGTTTTGAATTGATGTTGATTGGCGGAAAGTTTGACACTTTCAGGGAGCTTGTTTATTAGTCTGACACCAACTTGTTGAGGGAGATGTTGTGATAATGTCAGTCTGTATTGCCGAGTTCGGAAGTTGTCCCTGCCTCTCGTCTCATAGTGGTGAACGCTACCGCCACGAACCAAATCACACTTTGATTTGCAGTACATGATCACCTCCAGAACATAAAGGCAGGGCAAAGTCAGCAATTCTAACTCCCTGAAAGATTCCCTACACGACTCTCTGTAATTTAAATTTGCAATGATTCTGATTGCCTTTTTTTGGAGCTTGAAAACTCTTTCCATTTTGTTTTTGGCACAACCTCCCCAGAGTCTCACTCCATACGCAAAGTGTGGATGAATCAGGCCGAAATATGCCATTTTCAGAACTCTGGGGGAACAGAACTTTGCCAGGTGCCGCAAGGCATATATGCCTGAGGCCACTCTAGCACATACATTGTCAACATGATCAGCCCAGGTCAGTCCTCTGTCTAGGAACATTCCCAGAAACTTTGTGGAGTTAGTTTCCTCTAAAAGCACATCATCCACAAACACGGCAGGCTGAACTTCGTGATCATTTTGTCGGAGGCTAAAACACATGACATTTGTTTTTGAATTATTTGTTTTCAGGTTCAATTCAGCAAAATACTGAATGCATGCATTCAGTTCCATGAAGGATGTGATTTCCAGGTCTTGAGTTGATTTGTTTTTGATACAGAGAGTTGTGTCGTCAGCATACTGAACCAGTTTTCCATGCTGGATCACTGAATTCAGTCTGCAGACGTAAACTAGGAACAAAAGAGGCCCAAGGATGGAGCCCTGAGGGACACCATGGGTCATTTTAATTTTGTTTGAGACGACGTTCGATACCTCAACGCACTGGTCTCGATCCTTGAGGTAAGAAGTGAGCCATAAGTGCGAGAGACCCCGAACGCCGCATTTATCCAACTGGAGCAAAAGTGTTTCATGATGCACACAGTCAAACGCTTTGGATAGGTCGAGGAATATACTGAGCACATGTTCTCGTCCTTCCAATCCATCGACAACATTGTCCAAAAGATTGTTCACCGCGTCTATTGTGGATCTGTTTTTCCTAAATCCAAATTGTTCCGGATTTAGGATATTGTTATTTTCTAGAAAGCTTGCAAGCTTTTCATAGAAAATTTTTTCAAAAATTTTGCTGAAGACTGGAAGAATTGAGATTGGACGATAGTTGCTTGCAAGGCAAGGATCGTCCTGTTTGAAGATCGGAATGACTTTGGATGTCTTCAAAAGTGATGGGAAGGTTCCTTTTTCAAAAGAAAAGTTGATCAATTTTGTGAGTGGTCTCAATATATGCCTGAAGCAGTGTTTGAGTAGCCACACTGACATCCCGTTTGCGTCACAAGATTTTTTTCCATAAAACCATTCCCTCGTCAATGCACAACTTTTTTTGAGGATAATAAATTGAGTCCATTTTATTGTTGAAGTAGTCAATTAGAAACTGTACTTTAGAAGCTCTGTTGTTTGGGTTAGGGTACCTTTCAAAATTAATGCATCGCAAAATAAGCATGAATTTGTCCCTGGCCATGAATTTGGGGAAGCACGTTGAAAACAGCTTACAAGTTTTCCAATAGTCTTGTATTCGGGGTAATTGTAATATTCCCATGTGCAGCAATAGGCCAATAAAACATTTGAGATCCTCCACGGTAATGTCTTTCCATTTATGGATTCGTGAGCCTGGGGTTGTAGTAGGTCCACAGAATAACTCCAACGCGTATCTATTCGTAGTAGCCACAATGCCCTCCAAAAAAATCACATCCACCAGCAACAAGAAAAAATTGATTGGGGTAATCTCATTAGGCAAAGGGACTAAAAACTTTTCCTCTTTTGTAAACGGTACATCTTTCATACCTATAGTTTGAGGACTCCATTGTGGTGGTCTTACGTCATAGTCTGGGTGTTCGACCTCTGACTCATCAGTCTCGTATTGTTCATCGTCGAGGTCCGGAGCATAACCAGGGACACCAGGGTCGTCTTCATAATCAGAATCACTATTAGCCACAAACTGACGTCTATTCTGGATTCCACTAGTTCCAGGAGGCAAATCCATGTCTATTGTATTATAAGAGTAACACTAAACACACAACAAAAACGGTAAAATTTGAAGTAGTCTAAAAACTAACCACAAAACGCTAACTGAGAACGGCGACCACAAAAACGCGGGAAAAGTATATCCCCACGAGCGGCAAAACGGACAACCATACACGACGAGTGCTGAGAGCACACTGACTGGGTTTCTAAACAATGGCGCTGTGCAGTAGATCTACGTTATGCGCGCCTGGCGCGAGGCAGCCGTGCAGTAGATCTACCGCAACCGCATTGAATGTGTTACTCTGTGCTGCAGCGCATCTATTACGCGTCTAGGAAACCACAGCCTAAAGACCTTGACAACGATATCTGTCGGATATTTTCCGAACTAGAACTGTCCATACCAATATTATAGTGGCTAAACACAGACTGCGAAACCAGCGTATAGCCCGGCATCAGTACGGTACGCTCTGTACATAACCGGCGAGTGTCTTCCCCAATGGGTCCAATTGAATCAAGTATATTTATTTTACTGAATGTGAATAATGTTACTGACAATTCTGTGGACGCCTCTTTCCTTAACAAATAAGTACAGTACCGTTAATTTAGCTTCAAAGAGCTTTTTAATTCAGGATTCATTTAAGATGTTTAAAATCAACATAATATAAAAATATTACATACATTTCCTCATACAGTATAAATTATTTTTCTTTACATCAACTTAAGCCTGCAAGAGTTGCACTAGCCCAGTTCACCTAATATTATGACGAGAAGACAAAGTATTTATATTCATAGTATAGTAGCTGTTTCCCGCGGCTTCGAACGTAAACTATGCTCGTGTTGAGCTTTTCTGGCTCAAGTGAATTATGTTTCCAACTCCTATGTAGAGTTTGTCTTGATGTCACGATCAGGTGTATGGTACACGTACATGTACCTTATTACAAAGTGGGTCTAACACTCAAGCTTTAAGTTCAGCCAAAAATTTATTTTAAAGAAAAATATACTTATATCATACTTAGCACCTTCAAATAGTGTTTGGCTGTTCAATGTACGTACGCAACTGAGTTGTAATTTCAGTGTACAATGTGTAGGCGCTTTGAAAACTTGTATCTTCTGCATATATTTATATATATTGAACTCTTTAGTAAGCATCCAAAGTAAAAGTTCAATAGAATTCTAAAATTTCAAATTTATTAAATAAGTTGTTTATTAGGATTTATTAAATAGTGTTTCTATTTTATAATTGTATGTATATTTATAACAAAATAATCTAAAAAAGAATTTTTTCAACTCTCACGTTGAATTTTATAACAAGTTATATTGTTTTATGACAATTGTAAACCTTATTGCGATTAAAACATTATGGTTAAGATGTACGCAAGTGCAAGCAATCTGGTTTGGAAATACCAACCAATTTTCTTATTTGGTTTAATTTTTCCCGAAAAGGAGGAGAGCACTGAAGTTGATTAATATCGTTGTTGCCGCTAGAATTATTCATTGCTAAAATATTCATGAAAAATCTCTCATTCTTTTGTTGCCGTTTTATAGCCTAAATAAACGCTCCTACTAACGGCATGCAATTCATTAATCCTTATTTACAATATAGAAAAGTTAACAAAGACTCTTTGTTTATAATTTCTTATTTACTGATGATTGTTTGAAACAATACAGAGTTTATTATTATTATCTGGCTCTTAAAATACTGTTACAAACCCATAATACTCCCGCTGATTAGGAGGACTATTGGGTAACCAAGTTATGTCTCTGTCCAACCTTGCTTAAATGTCCCGATCTATTCTAGGACTACCTGTTCTTTCTAGGATTTCTTTTCAGCCTCCAACATTGACCTTTGAGTACAACTGGTCTCTGAAAACTAAAGAAATATATAGGTCTTCTATAATAAACTAGGTTGAAATTAAATATTGGGTTTTGAATCTGGTTAGGCCAGTTTATAACAGTGTGAACTTTGACATCCTTTACTCACAGACATTGCCTTCTGTTATGTCAACCAGCTTCACCATACGGCGTCACCTAACTTCTGGAAACCCCGGTAGTTGTATTACCCCAACCAGGAATGAATCTTCAGTGCCTAGGAATACGCCCTGCTTAACATCTGTGAGCATAACAACTAGGGTGTTTCATGTGATTCTTAATAAAATCCAATACTCTTGTATCTCCTAAATTGTAAAAGAATATTTTTATTAATGCCCCGATTTTGTCGTCTTTTGGATCAATGAAGAACGTTTCAACCAAACCACTACTTAACTCAAAATAGAACTTAAAATGCTTTAATTGGCATCTTAAATAAGATCACTACAAGGCAACGGAGCTTCTAGAAACCCAAGTCTGTGAATCTAGATTTATATATAAACCACCACTCTCCTTCAACTATCCGGTCTCTATGACCTTATTGGTAGCCTACATTGGACCATATTGATTCTGAAACTACCTCACTTCTCAAGCTGGCAACAATAAGCTACCATAATATAGAATTCCTTAATTCAGGCACTTTATGGCCAATCGTCTTGCTTAACCTTCGAACCTGGATATGGGAATCTCAGTTATAGTTAATTCACTCGACATCTGTATGTTTCTATCTTTGGAAGCTCCTGACAACTTAACCTTTGGAGCTCACGAAATAGGGAAACTACCCGCTTCCGTAAATTCCTGGGCTATGAGATATGTACAACTGCTAATAATCGTAATAGAAACCACCCCCTAGTCCTCAGTGGACCATGAGCATACTGATGGACATAGTGAGCTCCAAACCTATCTTCTGATCACTGTGAGATGTGGTCCCGAGTAGTTATTAATTTCAGCAGCTTTCGAACTAAATCATTTCCCAGTTTGTAGATAAGTGATTCCATTAGAAGCTCTGGGGCTTTGAGAGATACTGGCTTGTAAAGGTAATTAGAGTACCTAAAGAGAGGCTAGCTTCCAGAGCTACCACAAGTCTATGGAATCTCCCGGGTTCCGAAGTTCTTTGATATTCTTTGATCACCTCTAATAGAAGTAATTGGGAGCTCCATGATTTTTTTAAACCTACCAGAAATGAAAATTCCAGCCCATTGCTATATCTTACAGGCTGGAAGTTCTAGGCATTCGGAATCTGATTTGCATAGGTAGCTTGTCAATTATAGACCAATTCAATGTTAAATAAGGAATTGTAAGGTTGTTTCCGGTTCAACTGAAGTTATTGATCCGTAGAAAAATGACTGTAGATCAAGGGTGTCACAGATGTGAAACCATGAAGTTGTTTTACATTGGGACAGTGCAACAATACAATGAATGCCTCTACTTATTATTAGGACTTATTATTAAATCGTACAAATTTAAATTAAAACATCTAATTTATTTCTTAAGGATTTCTAAATTTGACTTGAAACTGATTCAGTCAATCAGTTAATAACTGTTAGTTGGTTTTTTGGTGTTTGAATTTACCAATTTAGCTCTTATTATCTAGATAAGCGACTAGTTGTTCGTACCCCAAAAACAGTTATGGCGGATAAAGAAAGTATTTAACTTAAGGAAAAGGAAGATAAATTAATATAAGTTTAGGTTGATGTTTAAATTTCTGCCAAGGGAACACTGTGCTTCTAATTCGTTGTAAGACGCGTCTCATAACTGTGAAATATCTCTTTAAGTTGAAGTAAATATCCTGTATTAATTACATAATAACAAAACATTTAATTCATTAGCATATTTTTATTTTAAAAGGAAAGAAATAATACAAAACTGTCCGTAAATTGTCTTTTTGGCTACTTTGTGATTCTGACTTGTTTGGATTTACATATTAATATCTAAAATATTAGATATTATTTTGATATTAAAATTGAGATTAAAATTTAAAATCCAAATTTGCCAAGTTAAATGTAAATATTATTACAAGTAGTCAAGATTTATCACACCCCCACTTACCAATATTTCAAATGATGACTAAAAGAATTCATAAAACACCATACGGAAGTGGACGAATTTTTTTGGATGGAAAGAAAAAAAATCAAACAGTAGTAGGTCTTTCTTATTTTCGTAATATAGCAACATTTCATATTAACGAATTCAATGGTGAATGAAAAGCAATCAAACCTATCAGTCTGCAGACGTGTCTGTATATGTGTAATTGTTATAACATTTACACTTGGTTCCACTCTGATCAATGGAAAGGATGCCATTTCTAGGTTCCCCGAACCGCCAACTTGTGAGAGGTGAATCAAACTCTAAAACTTTTCACTCGAGTTCTGTTAACCACCAGACACAGTCATTGGGTTGAACTGGGACAAACAATAAATCTTCTAGATGTTGGCTCCAATAGTTTATCTCGGTGAGAGAGTCCAAATAACAATTTTAAAGTTTTATTACTATTGTGACAATTTCAGAAATAGATAACTATAACATTAATTGTATATTATTATTTTGGTTGAACTTTAATGTCCATAAGGTATACATCACCTATTACAAGTCGTACTGCATGAATTGGATATACTTGTAATTAAAGATACAACACTTGATTATTATGATGATTAAAACTTAATAGCTATATAGCTATAGTTAATAGCTATAATAATAAATAAATAAAATATACATTTCACAAGCAGAACTTTTATATTATACCGTACATAGTAACGAAAAAAATCCGTACTAAAACCTAAACTGAAGGTTTGGAGCTTAGAAGCTTTAGGCAACGTCTGTTCTAAACTCCCAATTACTATTTGCAAATCCCCAGTTATAATTTGTTATGTTTGATTATTAATGTTTATGCACTTGTTTTAACTCATCTCTCTCTCTCTCCTTGAAATAATCTTACTGTAGAACATTTTATATGATACAATGTATGTAAGCAATGAATGTAACTGATTTAAATTGTCATGAAAAAAGAATTATTTGTAGCATTTGATTGAAATGTCTATAAACTTTGATAGAAATATTACAGAATACGGAAGGTCAGTGGGCTCATATTCGTAGACATCTCAGTCAAACCCAAATATTGCTCAGATTACATAATCGAGTTAATCATCTGTTATGTTAAATACATTTCGCAAGTTCTGTGGTTCGGTATGCTTATATAC
Organism: Homalodisca vitripennis; assembly: GCF_021130785.1. Lineage (NCBI taxonomy): Eukaryota > Metazoa > Arthropoda > Insecta > Hemiptera > Cicadellidae > Homalodisca > Homalodisca vitripennis. The sequence continues at coordinate 103,279,883 of NC_060210.1, forward strand.
CTTGTCAGGCTTTTGACTTTGGTATATTTTCCCAATAAATATTGCCAAATTTATCCTGTCTTGTTTGGTTTACTTAAAAAACCCCCAGTGGCAATAAACAAAAATGGACAAGTTAAAATATTGCTTTGGTTTTGATAAAAACCTATAAAATTTTAAAACTGTATCCTGCTTACAAAATCAAAAAAGCTGTAATTCATATTTTTAATTTTTTGCTGTTTATCTAAAGAAGAATAATCAGATACTTTTAACGACGATGTGTTCAACTGCTGTCATTTGGAAAACGATTGACTACACGGTAGATGTCCAGTCGTGGCGGGGGTTTATCATCAGGATTTAACAAGTGTAGTTCAAACGGGGAAATATTTGTTCACTAATTGCAAAAATTATTAAATACCGTGTACGGACATGGAAACGTAACAATCCGAATCTTAAAACTATATAATGTGATTTGATTAGTTGGAATCAGACACCTTAAGGCAAGCAATTAGATTTTTATCGGATTTTAATACAAACTAGTCGGATTTATTTTCGATACAACCATTTATTATAAATCTTTGGTTAAATATATGCTTATGAATTGATAAAATTTTGCAGATGATAAAAATGTATTATTTATGTATTATTGTTTGTGTTTTGTGTAGTAACACAATACACAATAATAATCTGATTGTCGGCCACTTTTAAACACTACTACACGATGCCATCTTAGCGCTTGGAATGTCTACAACTAAGCTTAAATCAACAAGCAAATGTACCACTTATAATACATCTCACATCTGCACACAAGGATGTATATTTAGATATATGTTGAATATTTATTAATAATGTATCTTTGTATAATCTGTGTAAATTGAAGTGAAAATAGATTACATTTTGATCGTATAAAATGTCAGGGGATTTTTAATGAATTTTAATTTTAATTTTAAAACTTAGAACAATTTTAGAAGCTTAGCTCATTTCTTGAAACGCATAATCCTGCACTGCAATGGTTTTGTATACACCATAGTTATACACCGTAATACATAATACAATTTTACAGACTTTGAACAGCAAAAATCCTGTTTAAAAAAATACCATTTGTATTTATGACATCTGAATTAAGTAAAATGTTCTAATGAGACAGCAATATGTGCAAAATAATAATCTTATTAGTATGAGTTACAAAATGCTAAACAATAACAAAACGTAGATTAGTAATTCAATAGAGGCCTGGTCATTAAGAATTTGTCGTCTATGAAGCCTGAGAAAGCCTGAGGAACAACTCCATAAAGTTTATGAAAGTGGTCCAAATACTTTATTGAATTATGATCGTAATAAAGAAGTTAATAAAAATCCATTCAAACCCTAACCAAGACTTTCCTTTGCTGTTTGCTAAACTGATCGATACGAATATTTCAGTTATAAAATTTTTCTCCTTTAATATCTGTGTGATAATACGGAATCCTGGGATTATTTCATCAGCTCAGTATTCTGAAGATATTACCATTTAGCTTCAGGCCAAGTATTTCTCATCATCTGAACATTCGAGGAATGTCTATATCTGAAGACTCTCTTGTTCTCTAAATATTGACTCTGCACAGACGCTAGCTCCACTATCGATTTATAGCAATCAGAGTGAAAGAGTATACATTATTTATGTATAAACAAAAATAATTATGAGATATACGTGTGATTGGATTTATTTTATAGATACATTCTTAAACATTTTGGGTATTTTAAAATATGTTAATTAAACATTTTCCAATGTTTGACCAAATGGGTGCTCCCGCTTCGTAAATTCTGTTGTTGGGACATAAGTGGTGTAAGTGAATTACCGATACAAATAGAGCTTCTAATTTTTTTATGTTTCTAAATCATGCCTTTCAATTGAAATTGGAATGCCATAACAACACAGCATAGTTTATACGACTCAATTACTCACCAATATTTTAATATTCTTGTTTTACAGTCTCGATGTGGAATTATACAATTTTACAACCTGGCAGTTTTTAATCTAACTAGAGTAATACTACAAGAAATAACCTAATTTTTCTTCAAGAAATTGAAATGCGCACACAATAAAATTGTGTTACTGCAGCCTTAAACAAATATGTGTTACTGACTAAAAGTTTTGCAGATGCCTAGGCTGGAAAGAAATAGTAAAAGACATAAAAGTTTTAGTGTTTATTGAGTTCCGCTAAACTAAATTGAACAGCCTACATACATTGTTAGCAGCGTCATGACGCTGCTAACAATTAACTAATCTCATGAGCTAATTGAAAGTCTTATACTCGCTTCTTAGAATCAAATTACTGGACACGTGTACAAAATATAATACCATTATTTTTAGAATAACTGACAAAGACTTCATATCCGCCTCCATTGTTAGCTTCCTGTAAAAATGAGATACAGTATCTAAGCAACTGAAAAGATAGCATTTCAGGCGCCGAGAAGAGTAATAGGCTCGTAACAATAGAAACTGTCTTCAATATCGCAAAATAAAGGTTGCTTTGTTAGTCGACTCACGGATAGGATGGCTCAGTTCGGAAGCCAGTTACTTACTTTTACTTTCTTGTGGTTTACTGCGTGCTACAGTTACTTTGAAAACTGTCAAATCGCGCGTCTATTTCAGCATTTTTATGATTTAAAAGTTGAATTTTTATTATGACAAATTTATTTACGGAAAATTTCATTGTTACAGGAAGGAACGAATTAAATATCGTCTATATTAAATTACAACATTCTGTATTTAACATATTACTCATTTTGTATTGTCTTACTTTAAATAAAATAATCTGATGTCCAATGTCTATTGCAAGCAATTTATTACTACAATATATGCATTAATACACATATAGTTTATTTAGATATGTTGCATCCTAAAACCATACAATATAGGATGCATTAATATGACATTAAAACATCTAATTCATTATTAGTGGGTATATTTTAACATATTGAATAAAAAGAGTGGTCTTTGTGAAAATGCATGTCTTTGCTATTTAATGAATAGATATTATGACTAGCTGTATGATATTAGTGTGTGAATATTTGGTTAAGCTCCATTTCAACTTTCGCTTAGTACAATATCTGAAGTCTTTCACTGGTACAGCTTGACTCCTTAAATCTGGAGTCCACGTATTCCTAAAGAGATCCGGCTCTCGAAGTGCTGGTGGCTGCAGTCCACAAGGACAAATAGCGGCGACGTGACCCCGGTCCTCGAGAGGGGTTTCCAACGAAGTGGGTTTCCCGATGGGCATGCTGCTCTGGGCTGTGTTGCTAGAGCCCTGTTCAGTACCACCTCTACAGTTGGTCATACGCATGGGTGTATGAGCTGAATTTTCATCGTCGTCAGAAACAAAGAGGGAAGGGTTTTTGTTGTTGAAAACTATTTTATCTTATGTTAGAAATGTAGCCTTGAAAAGTGTTTTATAAATATGTATAACACAATGTAAATAAACCTTTTAACAATTTTTTTGTAAACTTTTATTTTTCTCACAATGTAAACGACGATTGAGGCAACATTGAGTGAGTTACTTGCATTTTGTGCTCCGAAAAGTGTCGTGGATTGTGTAATATCTGTCATTAGCATGTGGACATAACCTGGGTCAACAGATTCGGCTTGTTTCTAGTGAATGACTGTTGGTATAAACTTCAATTAAATTTATTAGTTTTGTTTGAATTTCTTTTAAAAACTTGAAGCATATCTCTCTTAGTGCATGTTTTTACAAATCATTGGCATGTTATTACAAATTAATATTTTTCTACTTACGTAATTTTATTAATTATTGGTCTATCACAGATCTCCCATTCAGCTGATCACATCGTCTGCTTCTACTTCAATGCATAGAGTAATGACTTGTCTCCGTGCTTGACTTGCATCAACGTTTAAAAAGAAACCACAGCCTTTTAGATATTGTATCACTTACTGTTTCATTTTGGTAGTCATACCATAGAAAATGGCATCGTCCATTTCAAGCAAAAACTATTGTCGTGTTAGAGAAGTTGTGAATAAGGGCGTGGAATGCGATGGAGCCTGCAAACGATGGTTCCATCCAGGATTGCGTCAGAATAACTCCGGCGGAATACAGGAAAATAGCTGATGGCACCCAGAAAACATGGAAATGCGAGCGTGTAGACTGCAACGTTAACACGGATGACCTATCTTTAAAAATTGATCATTTGAACGACCAATTCGCTATAATAGAGCAGAAACTCGATAAGCTTGACAAAATTGACGGTATAATTGCAGGAATTTCGGAAATCAAGACCGATATCCAAGCTATTAAGGTTACTGTGGATTTATTGGAACCGAGAGTGACCTCAAATGAGACGGATATTAAAGTAATCCACGACGAAATAGCCAAAATCAAACAGACACGAGAAAATTACAGTGGGGGTGAATCTGAGGAGATTGTCATCCAAGAAATCAACGAGCGTCTATTTCGGAAACGGAATATTATTATCTTTAACCTCAAGGAGAGCTTGAGCAGGGACACCAAAACTAAAAAGGAGCATGACACTTTGCTGATTTCAAAGGTAATTGATGCCTTGAATATCGGCATTCATGTCAACGGCCTAAAAATTTTCAGGTTGGGCGAGCCATTAAAAGATAAAGATAGACCACTGAAAGTTGTTTTTTGTTCGGTAGAAGACGCGATGCAGTTCGTTAGCGGCTTCTCTAAAGAGGCAATTTCTGACGTTGATCCCGCCCTCTCTGACATTTCTATATCGAGAGATCGCACCATGAAGGAACGGCAATATCTTAAGAAGCTGAGGGATGAGGCTGGGGAGACGCAGGATGAATGGGGAAAGTAACATCACTATACGTTACTTGAAAGGATCACCCTTTATAACTACCTTCGAGCCAAAAAACTAGAAAATGCTGGGGTAAACCAGTCAGCTTTGGAACTCTATTTCCAAAATGTCAACGGCTTAAGGACAAAGTTTACCTCATTGAAACAATCAATATCTGTCTGCCATAATTATGATATATTAATACTGGTTGAAACTAATTTATCTGCCGACATTTGTAGTGCTGAGCTTGGTTTGCAGAATTATAATATATTTCGTTGTGATCGTTCAGAACTGACCTCATCTAAGGTTAGCGGGGGAGGTGTTTTGCTTGCAATAAAGTATAACATACTATCCCAAGAAATCATACCAAAAAATAGATCTGTAGAATGTGTTTTTGCTACTGTCAAATTATCATCTAGTCATCGGATGCTGGTCGGCGGAGTCTACCTTCCACCTAACATGCCCTCAAGCCAATACTTTGATTTTGCCTCAATTGTCGAAGAGCTGCTCTTCACCTCTGAAAATTTTGAACCTATCCTGTTGTTGGGCGATTTTAACCTCCCAAACGCGGATTGGGATCCTCTCGGCTCTCAAATTCATGATTCTGCGAGCCAGCCAATCAAAGATCTTGCCCATATCTTCAATCTTACACAGGTCAACGGTGTTAACAACGACCGTGGAATATTACTGGATCTAGTTTTCTCTTCCAGGATAGACATCAGTGTCCGAAGGTCTCTTGATCGCCTTGTTCAGGTGGAATCACATCATCCAGCTCTCGATATTACCGTTCCATGTTTCAGACCAGTCACTGATAACAACAGGACCCATATCTACGACTTTAGGAGGAGTGATCTGTTTGAGATATTTAGAGTGATTCAGGGTTGGCCGTATCCGGAACTGAGCAACGTGATGGGGGATAGTGTGGAGACAGCATTCATTGATTTTTGTGGTTCTCTCAGTGGGGTGATCAGGGACTTGACCCCCACGAAAGTACTTGGAAAACGCAACTTCCCTTGTTGGTTTTCATTAGAGCTGAAGGCACTAGTCATTTTGAAAAAGAAGCTGCACGTCAAGTTCAAAAAGTCATTAAAAGACTCTGACTACTTGGAATTTCGTAGTGTTCGTGCAAGGTGTAGGACGCTATCCGCCTCCTGTTACAGGGACTATATACTTCGTATTGAAAACTCCATACCAAGCAATGTGAAGGTCTTCTGGGGACACATCAGGAATATGAAACGCAAGTCTTCAGCACTTTCCAACCTGTACCTTGACAACGTGACAGTGGACACCCCTAAAGGCATATGTGACTTGTTTGCTTCTTATTTCTCTTCTGTATACAGGCTCCCACAAACACTTCCAGTTCCTTTGGAGCTGGAAACCTCATTCCATCTGTCAGGTTTTCACATCTCATGTGAAGAAGTGGAGGAGACATTAGCTGGGCTGGATGAAAGGAAGGGCGCGGGGCCAGATGGGATTCCCCCAGTAGTATTGAAGTTTTGTAGTGGTATCTTGGCTCCACATGTCACCCAATATTTCAATGCTCTTCTAACTCTGGGCGTTTTCCCTAAGAACCTGAAGTCGAGCTTTATTGCACCTATCCTGAAAAGTGGTGATCCAGTAAATGCCAAGAACTACAGACCTGTTGCAATTTAGCCTACCCTAGCCAAAGTTTTTGAGTCCTTGGTCTTACGTAGACTTTCATTTGAAGCCAAGAACATCATCTCTCCGGCTCAACACGGTTTTATGAAGGGAAGGTCGGCAACAACCAATCTCGTGACTTTGCAGAATGACATTACATCCTCCTTCAGATTGGGCCACCAGGTCGATTGCGTTTATCTTGATTTGTCAAAGGCTTTCGACAGGATAAGCCACATTCATCTCCTAGCAAAACTTAGGACTTGGGGAGTGACTGGATCTCTCTTGATGTGGTTCGAGAGTTACCTGGCGAATCGTCTCCTCGTCGTGCGTCATGCCGGTGAGACATCTTTTGCATTTGAGGCGGTGTCTGGGGTGCCTTAGGGTTCTCTGCTGGGACCTGCCCTTTTTTCTATCTTCATTAATGACCTCCAGAATGTCGTCACATCGTCTAGCCTGTTAATGTTCACGGATGACGCCAAGGTATATAGGGAGATATCCACACTTCAAGACTGCGCCTCTCTGCAATCTGACTTGGAAAGTGTCGTCTCCTGGTGTGTGCGGGATGGCATGGATATAAATTTCGCAAAGTGCTCTGTGGTCTCATTCCATCGCTCAGCTAGGGTCATAGTCTTCAACTACGAGATGGAGGGAACCATACTGAATCGCTCAAGTACAGTTAAGGATTTGGGAGTTATCTTGTCCTCGTCACTGAGCCGTGAACAGCATCTGTCTGCAATTACTAGGAAAGCCACTATTGCCCTCGGTCTTATATTTAGGACTTCTCGAGATGGGTTTTCACCATGGACACTTCGGGCCCTGTACGTCCAGTTGGTTCGACCAATATTGGAATATTGTTCGCCTGTATGGTCTCCCTACCTGTTGGGTCAGGTTGAACTCGTTGAAAGAATTCAGATAAGATTCATCAGGCTGATTGGGTTGAGACTTGGATTTGCCTACGACGGGGTTCCTGTTGAAGATCTGCAACGCCACTTTGGGCTCCTACCCTTGAGCACCAGACGCCAAATTGCTGACCTGATGTTCTTGAAGAAGATTTTGTCGTCGTCTTGTGATTCCCCGAGACTTTTAGAGAGGATCAATCTTCGTTGTCCTCGACCATCTTCAAGATCTGTGCAGCTTTTCGAGAGGGAATTCCTCGCTACGAACTATGCGTACAACAGTACAATACCGAGAATTCACAGGTTGGGAAATGGTCTTCCTGCGCATATTGATTTGTTCAGCATGTCCGACACATCATTCAAGAGGGAGGTCACTAAATATCTCTCTGGCCACACGTGAAACTCTGACACTGAACGTTATATTTTGCTTGCTGTTTTTTTGTTTTTTTTTTTATTTTGTTTTTTTTGTTAACACTTTTGTTTATATTTAATGGCATCAAACCCTGCATGTATTGTCGCATATTGTATATTTCACTAAATAGAGATGGTTTCTTGTGAATGTTATATATTGCTTGCTATTTTCTTAACACTTTTGTTCATATATTATTATAATAGCATCAAAATTTGCATGTATTGTAGCATGTTTTATATTTTGCTAAATGGAAATGGTTTCTTGTGATTTTTTTTTATATATATCAATGAACATAGGCTACGCTAATCTTTATTTTTTCTTTCGTATTGTATTTGTTCATATGCATATGTATGTCTCAGTAGTATATAAGTAACTCTATATTTTATACGCTACCGGTACTTTAATTAAGTCTTTTTTACGGTTCCACCTTCATGTTGCACTTGTTTATGAACTATATTGCTGTTGTAATTTTTCTTTTTATTCACGATGTTGATGTTATTTGGCACTTGTTTTGCTTATTTTTTTGCTTCTGTTTGCTTTAGCATGTATGCATGTAAACTATTTATGTAAGTTGTTTATATCAAGCCTCTTGTATTTTCACAATACCTATAACAAATGTGAAATGGTGTATACCGTATGTAAATAAATAAATAAATAAATGTACATTTCGAAATCAGTGATTTCATCTTCAGGTACTAACTAAGGTTAAGTTATGAAAATAAATAATTAAAACCAATTTGTCATGTGTTTTTCACTACCTTGGTGGCTAAATTTGTTGTATTTAATTTTATGTGTGATCAATATATATTGTTTAAAAATATATCGAATAATACATTTTTTGTTAGAAAATCTTCGTCATTTAATAATATATTATGATTAATTTTGGCACTTTTGTAATTTCAATATGTTCTAAAGTAGATAATAAGCGACTTTTTTGCTTGTGTGTAAAATTTCAAGATTGTTTTCGATGTTAGTGTATGTATGACCGGTGTTATTTAAATGGTCTGCATATTTTGAATTTGATGATGTTTTCAATGCTTTTATGTGCTCATTAAATCTAATTTTGAAGGATGATCGGCCGGTTTGTCCAATATAGTGGGATTGACAATCGTTGCAATTTAATTTGTATACTCCACTATTGTTGCATTTTGAATTTTGATTTTGGTTTGTTGAATTGCTTTTGTTTTTTATTAGAAGTCCAAGGTTGTTCGAGGTTTTGAAAGCCAATTGATATCCTTGTTTATAAGATGATTTGTTATTTTTGTGACAATGTTTACCAAAGTAGTCTGATTGAATGTATTTGATATCTCTTTCTTCTTTCTTCTTATTTTCTTTCTTTGTGTAGTTCTTCGATAATACATCAATCATGCTTGGTTTATATCCATTATTTTGGGCTATGTATTTAATAATGTTTAATTCTTTATAAAAATCTTCAGTTTTCATGGGAATTTTGTGTAATCTGTCGATCATTGATTTGAATGCAGCCATTTTTTGGTGATTTGGGTGATTCGATGAGGAAGGAATAACTAAATCTGTGTATGTCGGTTTTCTGTAAATTTTGAAATTGTGCTTTTTGTTGATCTTGGTTATAGTCAAATCAAGGTAGTTTATTGCATTATGTTCTTCAATTTCATTGGTAAAATTTAGGTTATGATGGATTTGGTTTAAGTGATTTTTAAACATGTCTATTTTATCCCCCTATTACTGCAAAAGTAGTGAAATATAATAATTGTTGACGAAGCCAACGTATTCTTAATTTCTAACAATGCTAAAATTGCAAGACAAGGCATGTCGGTAAAACCTGTGTACGAGTATATCTACTGCCTCATTGTGGCAAATAAAATTAAATATAACTTAAAAAAAATTAAAAGGTGTTGGTTAGATCATTGTACTGTAAGCTCCATTATCAATCTACAAATTTGTGAAACGTGTGTATTCCTAGAAAAGAATTGAAGATTGGTTTGCCAATTAAGCACTATTCTTCCTCAACAAGATGCTAACAGTGAGATAGATTTTTGCAAAGCTGATACACCTCTAATGGTTTCTGGTGTTTAACGAACAGAAGGCCCCTGGCAGAAACTCAATATTACAAGTTCTATAAGAAATCGCCAAAAAAGTTTTAGGAATATTTAATGGTATGCAACATTCTGTTAATAAATTTATGTATTAGTTGCGTGTAGCAATTTAATTTATATGGCACATAAATTGAAAGTGAAATCCGACGGAGGAATTTTGTTCATTGTGATCCATGCGTGGAAAATAATAGTAGGAAAATCGCTATCATCTCTTACCCATCCATCTCTTTTGATTCATTCATCCGATCAGTTTGGGCGAATTAAATGGGCCCGCACAATCCTTGCAGCTGCGTTACTGCACAAGTTAGGTTATAGCTTACTTATATCTTACTAACCTAACAATGTTCACGGTTCTTTCTCGAAGGACTTAATGATAGCATCAGCAAGTTTTAAAACTGTGTCTGGGTCAGGTGGTAGTGGATTTTAGGAAGTTAACAATGTTATTGGTCTTTGCATTGTATTTGTACCTTTTACACAGAGTGAGCATTTTTTAATTATACACTCAGGATTTAATACCTTCATAATAAATCAACACACCTATTGAATGTCTGATACATGAATGTTATTGACAAATGCCGCCGAGTCGCGTATTACATATAACTGGAAAATTACGACTGTTCTGAGAAAAATTATCAACTGAATCATAATCCTACTAATACTAAACTCTGCTTATAGAGTGTTAATACCTTTCACGAAACCATAATTTAGCCAAATCATGATCCCTCAAGATCTTTAAATAAAAATAAACATTAAACACGTATATTTGCCTAATATTAAACATGATTGTAGCAATGTACATCAAAAGAAACAGATACGAAAAGATCTGTGTTATTTTATACTTTCAAAGTGTTCTTTTCTTTACAATTTTCTTACTCACTTAATAGACTTTGTATATGATAAATTGATTTTAAATAAATTTGATTTTTTTAAATTTGGTTCACTCTCAATATGTGTATCAAATACGGGAGCCTGTAATATCTATCAACAAAATTGTTTGGCCTAAAACTTGTGTCCATGCCATAGTTGGATACTTAAAAAATTAAAAAAATACATTTTATGTGGTGTTCTGATGTTTTAATTGTAATTATATCACCATCCCACTTTTATCAGAGTAATGGAAAGAATAATTGGTTAAATGTATCTAGAAAAACCACACGTTAAAATGAATTATTTTAATTAATACAAATAAGAAATTATGATATTTCTTTGTTTCAGGAAAACATCCAGCAAAATCCTAAGCTCTCAATAAAATTGTAAGTATTATACTTAAAATTGTACAATATAAACCCTAATTTAAACAAGTAATTCTCGCAAGTTTACATCCTATAATAAAATTGGCATTTAATGTGTTTGTCCAAAAATAAAAGTGATTGTCAGATACTGCATCTGAAGAATGTATATCTCGAAGATGACTATACAATAAGACAACACAGTCTAAGGGTGAGCAGTCAGGTTTATTGCTTTTCCTTGAAATTTATAGCTTTAGCACGTATAGACAATAATGACTTCGGTAAATAATGACATACATACATGTACATATATGTATACATATATATTTGTACATAGGTAAAAAGTGCTATAAGTACTATATGTAAAAAGTAAGGGCTCTGTGGTGTAGAGGTAACGTGTTCGCTCGGCAAGTGAGAGACCTGTGTTCGAGTCGTGGCAGATCATGCAATTTTTGTGAAACAATATGTATAAAAAATTGTATATACATATTATTTTGAATAAATCGTTTAGTTTAACGCATTTTCTGTTAAATGTTTTCATTAATACACAATTTTACATCCTATTTGTATGGTACTACAAAATATTTTATCTAGTTTTAAAGATTTCAAAACTAAAAAGAAAATCTTATTTGATACTAGCACAACACAAGCTATGAAGTGTAAATAAACTTTCTAAAATTGAATAAACCATTTCTCTCCGGCATGATAAGAAAGTAGATTTTATATTATGATCAAAATATAGACATAACCGCTCTATCTCATTAAACACAATAGCACTTTCTTAAGATGTATTTTTATGTAAAATGTACGTGCAAACTATCACAATAATATGTACTTGTTCATTTATTTGAAATATCTGTGTAGATTTTGTTAAAATCTGAAAGAGGGATGAAGGCATATAGTTTTTTGAACTATTAATTTAAAAAACCTAAAACATTTGTATTCTGTATATTTTTATCTAAAACATATGAAGTAACATCCATGCAATCTTCCACGTTAATTGAGTATCATATGAGATTTTAGTATCTAAACATAGCAGATAAAGCAGGCATGTTTTGAATTCATCGCAGCACCGTTTGCTGTGCAAACACTGGCGTAATAATAATGTTCAATACACTACTTCCTAACCGCATAAGCAATAAAAGTTTATTTACAGCATTAAAGATAATCGTAATCTGTTAATTGACCACAGTTGTACTTTGATCAATTCCGTGTAAAATGATTCATTATTATTAAACCACTAATTATAAATTATGTCACTTCATACATATACATGGTTATGCATGTTTTAGTAAATCTTGGAATGTATAATAAAGAGATATTATCTCTCATTGTAACACATCATTGAATTTTGGAGAGTCTAGTGAAGCCTTGAGGTTAGATTGTAAAACTATTTCTTAGTGTATGAATGCAACATAAAAATATACCCGCTTCATCCTGGAAGGACTGTATTCTTCGTAAGCTCATGATATACCTCGTATGGAGGAATCGTTGATTGTACAGTTAACGTTATATGGAGATATTATAAAAATGATGTTTTAAACGGTCAAGGATATTAGCGGCGTCAAAAACACAAATAACTTGTTTGTGTTTCACCTCGTTTAGAAATAGATTAAGCTTAAATTATTCTTTTTGTTCGTGGAATGTTTGCCTTAGAAATATTGTCAGAAATATTTTACTATGTTTTGCCGTCTTGGCGATTTCTATTGTTAGCCAAAAAACGTGTAGCGTGGATATTGATTTCTTAAAATGACTTCACCTGATCATCCAAACGCCTTGACAAGAGGAAGCCACTAGATTCTGGACCTTAAGTGAGAGTAGTGGATTTAGTAAGACAGAAGAGATTTCACCCAACAACTATTATCGACTTCTAGGAACCTCCCTCAGGTTGAAACGCCTCTCCACTCAGTTTGGCATTTAGTTACCAGTAAGTGCATTTCATGGACCTCGATATTCATGCACAAATTGGAGAGAAACTTTTCACTACCACCGACTTCAGGGTGAGTCTGATATGTTTAATAATTCAATTAGTTTTTCATTACAAGTTGATACATTTTAGAGATCACGACCTTCAGATGCATTTTCACAAAGTAGACACACACACACACACACACACACACACACACACACACACACACACACACACACACCCACACACACACACATATAACTGAGTTTCGCCAGTCTCAAGACGTTATCCCCTACAGCTGCTCTATCGGTCATCCTCGTGTCGGAATTTAGAATGCTCCGGCTTCCTTCAAAATTATATGCAGCCCTCAATATTGATCCAACTTAATTCTACTTTTGTGAGCATTATGTTACGACTAGGAATGTTCCGCTTTCACCAACAACCTTATTCGAATCTCATGTCAAAATGGGAATACGACCTCATCCTCATTGCCATTCATTTGCATTATTGGAAACATTCTGCTTCGCTGTAACTCTATGCCACCAGTAACATGTTAGGATTGCGTCAGAGATAAATTTATCTTATCAGCTTTAAATCGGGAACGAAATTAAACAATTTTTGCTGTATATTTATACACCACCATTTATTTGAAATATTTCGGTAGCTTTTGTTAAGATGGTGTTAACATACCAGCTTTAATCTAGTATCGAGGACATACCAGGTTATCCGATAGCTCTCATCAATACATCAATGAAGAAATAGTGCGGTTAAACATAAAATATAAAATAAATAGTGTAAATTTTTCATCAAACATTCAAACGAAATCTCTTGTGATTTTTGAACGAGAATTAATATGGATTCTGATTATGTATATTCTAAACACCTGAAGAATTATAAATTGCATGAAACCATTAGACCTTTTTTCAGCATAAATGGAAAGAGCTTCAAAGCCTGGTGTGGCGAGATGGGTAGAAATGTGTGGCGAGCTCAGATTAGCATCTACCAATTTTCACCTCTGACATTATAAATACGCTAAAATAATATTACATAAGGAAGCGATACTAATGACGCGTTTGAAATGTTGTACAAAATACATTAAATATTAGAGTCCAGGTGCTACAAAATAAAATGAAGTTTAGAGAAATGAACTTCGATTATTGTCGCTAACCTTGAGGAGATTCTAGTCTAAACTATTGGTTCAAATAATCACCAAGTATTTTTCGTGAGAAAACGAGCATTGAGACCTGGTTCAATGAGACGGGACAAAGTGCAGGGATAAAAATACCTCCTAATGGCCATCAATGGTCTCATGATGGCCATTTAGGGGCTTAAACGGCACTTTTGGGCTTCTCTCTCTTAAAGTTAAGAGTTTCTAAATTCAAGCTAATTAGATTGAAAGTCGGATACAAGAGCATTAGTTCAATAACAATTTATTGCTGATTAAGTGGATTGTGAGGTGGCAAAATCAGTTTTCAGTTGGATAATTCTTTTAAATATTTTTTCACAGCATTTAAGATAACATCTCTGAAGATAAGAAACATTTTCATGATTCCACTAGAAAATGTTGACAATTCAAATAGTAATTTGTGACACATTGAAATGACTTCCACATAACAACAGATGGAGATAGCGTTGTAGACACTTGACGATGCAATTTTACAATACGTTTAAATGAAATATAAATGTAGATATATAAAATGTAGAGGTAGAAGACTGTTCGCGGCCACGAGGCCTCAATACATATAAGTGATTATTATACTATTCTTTACGAAATCTTAATCAAGTATTGAACACCTACCTACACCAATTACAGAACTGAATATCATCCTACATTGTATCAATGTATCCCTCATATCAGATACAGAGAAATATATGATACACAATAAGTTAGTATTTCCTTTTTACAAAATCATAATTATGCAAAGAAATGTGTTAAACCGGTTCAGATTATATTCTAACCGAGCACATATGCACGAGGAGTATAAACTATTTTATACAGATGTAACGCGACTCGGCATGTTAAAGTGTGTTGAGTACGTGGATTGTGTTCTGGCTGTTTCATGCCCCGCTGCATCCCTGTTATGCGTATTCTATACAAATTTGGAGTCTGCTTACTTCCTGCTAAACTATCTTCTTCACGATAGCTGAGATCCACACCACATTACACACATTTACATTACATCTTATTTAAGCATGTTAAAGTGTGTTGAGTACGTGGATTGTGTTCTGGCTGTTTCATGCCCCTCTGCATCCCTCTTATGCGTATTCTGTGCAAGTGTCCCGTCTGCTTACTTCCTGCTAAACTATCTTATTCATGATAGCTGAGATCCACACTACATATTATTTCAGCATGTTAAAGTGTGTTTGAGTACGTGGATTGTGTTCTGGCTGTTTTATGCCCCTCTTGCATCCCTCTTATGCGTATTCTGTACAAGTGTTCCCGTCTGCTTACTTCCTGCTAAACTATCTTAATTCATGATAGCTGCGATCCACACTACAATTCACACACTTACATTACATCTTATTCCTAAGCATGTTTAAAGTGTTGTTGAGTACGTGATTGTGTTCTGGCTGTTTCATGCCCCTCACTGCATCCCTCTTATGCGTATTCTGTACAAGTGTTCCGTCTGCTTACTTCCTGCTAAACTATCTTATTCATGATAGGTGCGATCCACACTACATACACACACTTACATTTCATCTTATTTTCAGCATGTTAAAGCGTGTTTGAGTACGTGGATTGTGTTCTGGCTGTTTCATGCCCCTCTGCATCCCTCTTATGCGTATTCTGTACAAGTGTTCCGTCTGCTTACTTTCTGCTAAACTATCTTATTCATGATAGCTGCGATTCCACACTACACTACACCTCATAACATTCCAGCATGTTAAAAAAGTGTGTGAGTACGTGAAATTGTGTTCTGGCTGTTTCATGCCCCCTCTGCATCCCTCTTATGCGTATTCTGTGCAAGTGTCCCAGTCTGCTTACTTCCTGCTAAACTATCTTATTCATGATAGCTGAGATCCACACTACATTACATTTCACATTCTTAAAGTTGTGTGAGTACGTGGATTATGTTCTGGCTGTTTCATGCCCCTCTGCACATCCCTCTTATGTATTTAAAGTGCTTACTTCCTGCTAAACTATCTTATTCATGATAGCTGATCCTCAACAACATGACACACATTTACATATAGCATGTTAAAGTGTGTGAGTACGTGGATTGTGTTCTGGCTGTTTTTCTGCCCCTCTGCTTATGCGTATTCTGTCAGTGTCCCGTCTGCTTACTTCCTGCTAAACTATCTTATTCCTGCTGAGATCCACACTACATAATTAATTTAGCATGTTAAAGTGTGTTTGAGTACGTGGATTGTGTTCTGGCTGTTTCATGCCCCTGCTGCATCCCTCTTGTATGCGTATTCTGTTACAAGTGTCCCGTCTGCTTACTTCCTGCTAAACTATCTTCTTCACGATAGCTGAGATCCACACCACATTACACACATTTACATTACATATTATTTCAGCATGTTAAAGTGTGTTGAGTACGTGGATTATGATCTGGCTGTTTCATGCCCCGCTGCATCCCTCTTATGCGTATGCTGTACAAATTTCGAGTCTGCTTACTTCCTGCTAAACTATTTTATTCATGATAGCTGAGATCCACACTACATTACACACACGTACATTACATCTTATTTCAGCATGTTAAATTGTTGTAGATGGCGCTTATATTGGTTACTAACTGTTAACTTACATTAAAACATAAAACCAATATTTAAGACTTTTAATGTTTTGTGAGGCCTTTCGATAGCGAGGCTATCTTCTTCAGACACATAACAAAAGTGTTTTATGATGTGTCTGAAGAAGATAGCCTCGCTATCGAAAGGCCTTACAAAAAAATCAAAGTCTTAAATATTGGTTTTATGTTTTAATGTAAGTTAAAATTTTGAATTGTGTTTAGTACGTGGATTGTGTTCTGTCTGTTTCATGCCCCGCTGCATCCCTCTTATGCGTATTCTGTGCAAATGTCGAGTCTGCTTACTTCCTGCTAAACTATCTTCTTTGTGATAGCTGAGATCCATACTACATTACACACACTTACATTACGTGTTATTTCATAATTCCCAATGAAAATTCTTAATAAATTCTACATTTATTAATTTTAATTAAGCCTTTTGAATATAAGTATTACAATAACATTTAAAATAAACTACTTATTAGGTTTTATTTAAATAAAATGTCAATCTGTGTACCTCACATTGAAAACTGTTCTTTGACTAAACGTGCCAATCTTGATGAACTTTTAAAACCAGAGGAGCTGACAGAAATTGTCTCTAGTGAAAGTGCTGATACTTTTTGTATCAGCACTTCCCTTAACTGATGAAGCAACTTGAATAACTTCTCTCTTTCAATAACCCTAACTTTCAGCCAAGAACAAACTTAATTATTATTGTTTGTAAAATGTGCGACGGAAAAGATTTTTCATCTTACTAATACAGGGTTTATCAAAGGATGAGTTTTATGTTACTTTAAAACGCGATATTGAGTGTTTAAATTAAAAGCACCCACATTTTTGCAAATTTAATAATATTGCATGAAAGAGTTTACACTTTTCAAATTTAATTATATTTTTATTAAGAAGACAGTGACATGTTTAATCATGAAATATCGCTAGCTACGGTTATAGAGTTTAATGTTATAATGATATTAATTGCTAACTTGAGACTTGAAAGTTTTACTTTGGTAGATGATTGGGGCATAAATAATACTTTGATACCTCGGACATATTAAACTTTTTGTTAGCAATAAAATATTTTAGGAAGCTTCAAAGAAGTTTTAATATTTTTTTTAGTACCACAAATAGACATTAATATTTTAACTACGATCCTTGTGAGAAATATATTCAGTATGGATTTGTAATAATTTCACGGAAAAAATGTGTTTAACGTAATGAATAGTTTAACTATTCCTTCCATAAAGTTTTTAAATAATAAAAAGCAATCAATATTCATCTTGGTTTTGTTATTTTAGTAAGTGTAGAGGATGTTTATCATAGAGATGGATTAAATACTTCGACTCGAGGTAGTTACTAGTATTAGTATTAGTGATTATACATAGTAATATCTACACACAACGGGTTTCATTGTTAAATTATTTTAACCAACAATTAAGAGTCTGTATTCGTTCGGACTATTTAAGTGTGGATCTTCCTAAGTCGAAAACTATCAGAAACACACTCAGATCAAAATCTATGCCATGATTAAACTTAAACAGACTGACGTGGCTTTGAGTAACAGATAAGGTTCACTAGCCTGAAGCATTGTCGGAGAAGGGAGAATCAAAAATCGGGTAAGTAGGACTTAAGTTTAATAACTTTCCTAAACACGCATACCTGTAGATTAATATCCATGGTACAATTAAACTGAGACATATTGACGCGGCTTTGAGTAACAGATAATGTCACACTAGCCTGAGGCATTTTCGGAGAAGAGAGGATCAAAAATCGGGAAGATAGGATCTTAAGTTCAATAACTTTCCTAAACACACACTGATTAATATCCATGGTACAATTAAACTGAGACATATTGACGTGGCTTTGAGTAACATATATGGTCACACTAGCCTGAGGCATTTTCAACAACCTGTAAGGTAGGATCTTAAGTTCAACAACTTTCCTAAACACACACTGATTAATATCCATGGTACAATTGAACTGAGACATATTGACGTGGCTTTGAGTAACATATATGGTCACACTAGCCTGAGGCATTTTCAACAACCTGTAAGGTAGGATCTTAAGTTCAACAACTTTCCTAAACACACACTGATTAATATCCATGGTACAATTGAACTGAGACATATTGACGTGGCTTTAAGTAACATATATGGTCACACTAGCCTGAGGCATTTTCAACAACCTGTAAGGTAGGATCTTAAGTTCAATAACTTTCCTAAACACACACTGATTAATATCCACGGTACAATTGAACTGAGACATATTGACGTGGCTTTGAGTAACATATATGGTCACACTAGCCTGAGGCATTTTCAACAACCTGTAAGGTAGGATCTTAAGTTCAACAACTTTCCTAAACACACACTGATTAATATCCATGGTACAATTGAACTGAGACATATTGACGTGGCTTTGAGTAACATATATGGTCACACTAGCCTGAGGCATTTTCAACAACCTGTAAGGTAGGATCTTAAGTTCAACAACTTTCCTAAACACACACTGATTAATATCCATGGTACAATTGAACTGAGACATATTGACGTGGCTTTAAGTAACATATATGGTCACACTAGCCTGAGGCATTTTCAACAACCTGTAAGGTAGGATCTTAAGTTCAATAACTTTCCTAAACACACACTGATTAATATCCACGGTACAATTGAACTGAGACATATTGACGTGGCTTTGAGTAACATATATGGTCACACTAGCCTGAGGCATTTTCAACAACCTGTAAGGTAGGATCTTAAGTTCAATAACTTTCCTAAACACACACTGATTAATATCCATGGTACAATTAAACTGTGACATATTGACGTGGCTTTGAGTAACATATATGGTCACACTAGCCTGAGGCATTTTCAACAACCTGTAAGGTAGGATCTTAAGTTCAATAACTTTCCTAAACACACACTGATTAATATCCATGGTACAATTAAACTGTGACATATTGACGTGGCTTTGAGTAACATATATGGTCACACTAGCCTGAGGCATTTTCAACAACCTGTAAGGTAGGATCTTAAGTTCAATAACTTTCCTAAACACACACTGATTAATATCCATGGTACAATTGAACTGAGACATATTGACGTGGCTTTGAGTAACATATATGGTCACACTAGCCTGAGGCATTTTCAACAACCTGTGAGGTAGGATCTTAAGTTTAACAACTGTCCGAAATGTGTTAAATGCGAGCGAAATGTTATAAATTATTCTTATAACCGTATATGGTATTATAACACTTATTTTGTCATTAATATAAAGTTTTTAATATTATAATACCTAACATAAGAATAGTATCATATCACATTATAACAGGGTTATCATAGCTAATCTATCTTAAAACAAAATGTCCAATCTTTCTGATGTAAGTGATTGTCATTCATTGTAGGGAGACCCTGATTCCTAGAATATGCTCAATTAAAAATCTAATTTTCAGTGAGAGCTTGACATTATAGAGCAAAACACAAAACTAATTTAAATTTTGCT
Source organism: Homalodisca vitripennis (assembly GCF_021130785.1). NCBI lineage: Eukaryota > Metazoa > Arthropoda > Insecta > Hemiptera > Cicadellidae > Homalodisca > Homalodisca vitripennis. The sequence continues at coordinate 103,300,047 of NC_060210.1, forward strand.
TTTCTGTATTAATAATGCAGTAAATAAAAAAAATATTTTTTGCACATCAAAGACAATATGTTATTTCCACAACATGTAGTGCTGTTTGTCCATTGAGGGAAAGTTGATCTAAATCATTGATTCTCTAGCACAAGGGAGTGATGAAGTACTAAATAAGCATAAACATCCAAACATTGATACAAATGAGTGAGATCACACATAATTCCAAACACTTCACAGCAGAACAAGAACCACGTTCCCAGTTTATACTCGAATTTCTGTTAAATGAACATCCCTAGAATTCCACTGACCGCGATGATTGAATCAGTTGGATGCAACCATGTTCATGCTAATCATATTACAAGATATTTGGTAAATTTTCTGACGCGGTATTTATCCTAGCTTCTTCGAAAATGCCTCAGACTAGTGTAACCCTTAGCTGTTTGTTACCCAAAGCAACGTCAAGCTCTTTCAATTGCACTATGTATATTGATCTGTGCACATATATAAAATTAACGTTGTTATACCTAAGCCATAGCGTTTCACTTTCATTTATATTTTCAACAACTATTGTAGTCTCTCATCCATAGTTCAAAACAGGTTTGATACCAATATTTATATAAAAATGTGTTTGGAATGTTTTAAATTTTCCACCTTTATCTTTCTCGAATTTTTTGACTACCTCAATTCTAATTGTTTTAAAAATAAATCAAATGTGATTGAATTTTACTTGATATTTAAATGCAAATTTTGAATAAGTTACTAAATGCGAATGATTGAAAATCCTGTATGTGTATAATGTGTATATTTGATTTCATGTAATATACAACGACGACAGCTTCAAGAAATCATAACTTGCGGTTATACCTTACAGAATACCTGGTTTTGTTTAACAAGTTTATTTTCATTATATTAATTAATAATATTTGAAAACCTTTAGCAGTAAAATGAACACAAATAAAAGTAAAATATATAATCAAAATGAAATAAAAATAATATTAGTAACTACCCGCGACTTCACCCGTAATTTCACTCAAACATTCTATGCATAATTGAATAGCTGATAGATGACTTGATTTAATGGCTTGCACCACGATTTCAGTAACGCTTAAAGTATTTTAGGCGAACGTAGTAGTGAAAGCTCTAATATGAAATGCGTTGTAACCCTATGATATTTTTGAAACGCTTCATAAGTTCCTCTTTTGCTCCGATAAACAATATATATATAACTTTATAGCGAGGTAGGATTCAAAACAGTAAATTTATGGATTCAAATTTTATGGTTATAGATATCGTTACTGAAAAAGTTAAAAGTAAAATCAGAATAATAAACTAGAATAACTAGAATAATCAAACATATCAGTACTTCCATTATGAACGTTGTCACCCATCCCGGGATACGATTGAGAGCTATGATTTTTTTGAAATAAAAGTACATATCAGGTACATATCTTACAGTACATGGTTAAGAAAAAAGATGATAATATGCAGAGTATTTATCTTGACAAAGAAATAAGATATTAATAAGAGGAATTTTATGTTTATCTTATATTTGGTCCATCTGGTTGGTTAGAATTTTAAATTAGCTGATGTACGATTTCAAACTTCCTTAAATGACTATTAAATGATGATTCGTTTTAGGTTGAGTCAATTTTAAAATAAGTTTGGTTATGTTAGGTTGTATTTTTACAACCTAACATGTTATATTATGTGCAGGTAACATAATATAACATGGCACAGTTAATAGTGACCATGTGCGAATCTCTGAGTCTCAGGTCTCTCAGAACTTTGGTGGATAGTATCAAACCAAATGATTAGTCATTATTATTCTTAAACAAAGTGATTGTTTTTGCAATAAAACCCTTGAGCCAAATTTACAAACATACACACACACACACACACACACACACACACACACACACACACACACACACACACACACACACACACACACACACACACACACACACACACACACACACACACACACACCACACACACACATTAATTACTGAGGTAGGTATACAGTACTATATACTGAGATGTCTACTACAGTTAAAACGGTGTCTACTTCTTCACTTACAAATCGTGTATAACACTTATAACAGACGTTAGTGAAAAATCGCAACTTTCACTTGATACCCTTCAATAGAAATATATCTCTTTACTGAACTGAGTTTCGAGATAATGTGTGGTCAAGCCTACATAGACATACACGTAAATACACAAAGAACTTTTCATACCCCGATTTACTAATAGTATTTACTATTACTTTCATTCCGTAAAAGGGAATGTATGCCAACTTAGCGGACTACCCGAAACGCTTCCTTTGTTTGTATTATATTTATTTGTTTTTAGAGAGAATGAAAATCTGTAAACCTGATACAGTAGAGTATATAAATTTGGTTTCCCAATCATCACTCCACTTTTCTTTATTTCCTTTGTTAAGCCTAAGAATGTTATCTCAATACTTATACTCGTATACCTAATTAGGATCGTATCCCTCACCAGTGATAAATAGACACGATGTTTGCTACAAAAAAAAATACATTTAGTGTTTGGTGTATCACTTTGCGATACTTACGCACATTGTATTGCTGCTGCTCGTTTCTCTCAAATTGTAGTAACGGAGCGAATGGTTCATGGTAACATGTTTATGTCCAGCTTACTTTTTGTTCCTTCATCAACTTGTAAATAAGCCGTCCCAGTATGTCTAAGAAAACCAAATTCAAGTACCCTACATGTACACAATCACAATTTTGTTTATTAACTAAAATAAAAAAAACAAACTAGTAAGTTTGAATTCATCACTGTTGCCATCTAAAATAAAAGTTAGATAATAACTATATGTCATTACGTATCACACAACGGTAGCTGGTATTTATTTATGAAAATACAAAGTAATGTGACTCTGCATGTCTGTGACCTCACTCACTAGTCAAAAATCTTCTCTATCTTTACAGTAAATAAATTTTCTTTAAATTATTTTAAAAGTATTTGTCAGTGATATTTTGCAGTAAAAATATTCCTATTTTTGATTCCTACATCTAAGTAATGCAACTGCCAAATTCGTCCAAATCCGTTCAATAGTTTTTGTGTGATTGATTATCAAACATCCAAATATTCAATATTCTCATGTATAATATCAGGATAAAATATCGATTGTTTACTAGTTCAATTCAACTAGTATAGTTGATAAACAATGGCAAACACGTATTTTGTTTCAATTGGTTTTAATTTAGGTTTCAATTGATAACACCTGCTGGTATACAAGTACAAAAGCCTATAGAGTTACTTCTCTCCTGTTCATCAAAAGATAACTCAATTTCAAATGTTCTGAGGGTTGTTAGTTGGACCACATTAGGGTAGATCCTGAACTAGACTATACAAGATGGTTTACCAAAGGTTGAATTCAATTAATGTGGTTTCCTGTGTTATACGGAGAGATGTACTGTTCCGTACGCTCCCATTTTAGAACACAATTTTACTACTAGATATACCATATATATATATATATATATATAAAATAGTCGGCTTTTTCTATTTACGATCGATCTGTTAAAATATGGGATATTAACAAGATACAGCACCTTGTGTACAGATTATATAACATATAAATAATTCAATTAAACTACGTATGTTACTATGTCAGATATAAAAATGCCATATTATTGTACTAAGGTTTTCACAGATTGATTTATTTTGCGATTTTTTCGATGACATCACGGCTACCCGTAAGATCAGTGTAGGTTTGCTAACGCTCAGCCAAGTCTCATGTAGTTACATACATCATCATCAAGTTCGATGTTACATACTAGTTACATTTCATGTCAAAGGTCAAGTCTATAATCGGTTCCTTCTAGAGATATCGTGCGGACAGGTAGACAGACAGACAGACAGAAATTAGGTTTTCCAACTCCTTGAGTGATAGGCTTTGCTAACTTTCAACACATGAGAGAAAAATCGTGCATTGTCATACACAAATAATAAGCATGCAAAAACTGGTAGTACTTCTAATCCAAATTAATTTCTTTTATATAACCGATATTACAGAGCTATATAATAAGGAAAACTGCTTTACACAATTGGAGGAAGTAAATGCCGATGTAATATTCGAGCCAATAATCCATCGATGTCCACTTCAACCTGACCTTCTCGTCTTTGTTATTGGTTCCATTGTACGCTAGCCCAGTTCAGCTGCTCCACCAAGTCAATGCCTATAACTCTCTCATGTTCTCACCAAAATGAAATAGTCAATACCGTTATGTCTTTGTGTGAAATATGTGACCTCAAATTACTGACCTTTTTCTCATCAAAACAATTTTCTTATTACATGTTAAATTGATACAAGCGCTAAGAACTAAAAAAAATAATCATGGTAAACAGTATATTTGTCTGTACACATAAATTTATAAACTACCTTAAATATATATTCATGAATTTCCGTTCAATCATAACGTTAAAACGTTCAACCATAAGAGTTAAAATGTTTGTAGAATCAAAAAATGTGACATCGAAGTAACAGTTTGGATAGTTACGAGTATTTTCGAACGGTTCGAGTAATAAACTGGCTGTGGTGGTCGATACACGGAAATGCACCTATAATTAATTAAACGATTGTTGGTGGAAGTATCAGTGGCAGGGTAGCGTTTGGAGTGTCAAAACCTAGTAATTGCCAATTATCAGATGAGGCCGCTTTGAGAGTTCAGTTCAGTCCAGCTGTTAAATGTAGTCTGAACGATTATTTATACGATGAATTAAAAATCAATCATAGTATAAAGTATATATGTAACGATTCAAGAGACTAATTACCAAGTATCATACAGTATATCTTTGGGAGTTCAGTTCAGCCCAGCTGTAAAATATATTCTCAACGATTATTTATATGATGAATTAAAAGTCAATCGTAGTATAAAGTATATATGCAACGATTCAGGAGACTAATTACCAAGTATCATACAGTATATCTTTGGGAGTTCAGTTCACCCCCGCTGTAAAATATATTCACAACGATTATTTATATGATGAATTAAAAATCAATCGTAGTATAAAGTATATATACAACGATTCAGGAGACTAATTACCAAGTATCATAGAGTATATCTTTGGGAGTTCAGTTCAGCCCAGCTATAAAATATATTCACAACGATTATTTAATGATGAATTAAAAAGCAATCATAGAAGAAAGTATATATACAATGATTCAATAGACTAATTTGCCACCCCTCCTCGCGGGTTAGCAATATTGTCGGCCTCGCTCAGTGGAGAAGGGCGTGAGTATTGGTAGAGCGCCAAGACAACCAAGTTCTTGCGCAGTGACAGAGGACTACTAAGATTGACGGATACCCAGATGGTTACGGTTTGCTCGGTAATAAGGGCGCCACCTTGTTGATGGGGTGTGATAGTCGCAGGTCTCCAACAAGGAACAGTTTCCTGCCCTCAGGTATGCTCAATCGAGACCACTACCATGCACGCAAGAACTATTAGGTTTACGACACTAAGCCTTAGGTACTTAAATTAGCCACAGATTTCGGTTGATTATTTTCTAATAGTAAGTTGCAAGGTCTCTAATTAAATATCAGGCAATTAGAAATTAAAACCAATATTTCACATATTTCATTCTGTATTGCCTATTTCTCTCACAGTGCTAAGGTCTTAAACTAAATAAACAAATATTTATTTAACTTAACTTAAACTTAACTCGTTGGCCAATTGAAATAAAAATACTAAAAATTATTACGGTAGGAGCGCTCCGATTACTAATACAAAATTACAGTGGCCAAAATCATGATGACCATATTCCTGAACTACAAAATTACAAAACAATAATTCACATGAATACATAATGGCTAGACATTAAATTAAAGTTGAGTCCCATTTGTCAAAGTCGGAACTGGATCCACCCTGATGCAGTTATTCAGGCCTAGTCCGATAGGTAGAGGCTCCACAATGACATTGACGGAGTTAGTCCGACCTCCCAGGGGAGCACGATGGAATAAGTAGTGTAAAGTCTACTCACCAACTGGGCGGACACGAAACACACACACGAGCCGTCGATTGTATCGTCCGTGCAATCCAATATTGAAACTTTAATTTCATAAAGTCAGTTTTATTCATTTTCTGCGGCTCATTGAAATCAGTAAAACTACTTATATTCAATCATGAAAACAATGTCAAACTTAACTTAAAAGAAACCAGCTGACTAAAACAGCAACATCTGTCACTATTGTTGGTGTGTCTAACATACTCGTATTTAGCTTACAGCGGCCAGTAAAATGTAAAGAAACGTTTAATGTATAAACATAAGTACATTAAAAAGCGCAGAATCTGCCAATTACAATGATATACAATATTGGTCTTAAACACAAAGCATAATTATTCTGACACAGAAACAATTAATTACGTTTGTTCTTACTTAAACTAATTAATTACAATAATTATAGTAAAGTGTATTAAAGTATTAACATACTGTATTGTAGCTGGTATCTCAATCAAGTCACAATGAATCACGTCTGGATGAGAGGGATCAGTCGATATCGGTGGAGTGGTCCGAGAGAGAAGATCTGGCACAACGTTCTCTTGCCCCTTACGGTGTACTAGGTGAAAATCATAGGGCTGCAATCGCAAAGCCTAACGAGCCAGACGTCCTGTCGGGTCCTTCAAGTTACTTAGCCAAAGCAAACTATAGTGGTCTGTCACGACCGTGAACCTGGTTCCTTCCACGTAAGGCCGGAATTTCTCCACAGCAAAGATCACCGCAAGGCACTCCCTTTCAGTGGCCGAGAAGTTCTGCTCTTGCCGAGTTAATGTGCGGCTGGCATAGGCAACAACACTTTCTCCTTGCTCACTGTCTTGGCTAAGAACAGCGCCGATCCCCACGCCTGAGGCGTCACAGGAGATTGTGAAAGGCTTCGAAAAGTCTGGACAGGATAATATTGGAGCGCTAATCAGGCAGGATTTTACGTCCTGGAAGGCCATCTCGGCTTCTGGAGTCCATTCGAACTGATTTCTCCGTTTCAGTAAGGAAGTCAAAGGAGTCATACGTGACGCGAAGTTGGGAATGAAGCGTCTGTACCACGAGGCCATTCCAGTAAATTGACGAACCTCCTTTTGGTTCCGGGGGATTGGGATATCCACAATCGCCTTTACTTTTTCAGGGTCGACTCGCAAACCCTCCCCACTGACAATGTAGCCCAGGTACTTCAGTTCTCTCCTGCAAAACTTGCACTTTTCTCTATTGAGGGTGAGCTTTGCTTCACGAACTCTTCTAAATATCTCTTTCAAGGTTTTCAGATGGGACTCAAATGTAGATGTTACAACTATAATGTCGTCTAGATAGACGAAGACATTCGGCTCCAGCTCTGGTCCCAAGACTGTGTCAACGAAGCGCTGCCATGTTGCGGGAGCTCCGCACAGACCAAAGGGCATCGTGACGAACTGGTATAAACCACGACCCGGTATTGCAAACGCGGTCTTCTCCTTACTTGCCTCGTCTAGTTCAATTTGCCAATAGGCGCTCTTAATGTCCAGGCTAGATAAGAATCGAGCATCTCTCAATCTATCCAGGATAGCGGTCACCTGTGGTAGAGGGTAGGCGTCCTTTCGGCTCACTGCATTCACCGCCCTGAAGTCCACAACAAACCTTTTACTGCCATCAGGTTTATCCAGTAACATAATTGGCGAGGACCAGGCGCTTTGTGAAGGCTCTACAACCCCTAACTGCAACATGTGGTCTAGCTCCTCATTGATGAGTTTTTGACGAGCAGGGGATACATTGTAGTACCGCTGTTTGATTGGTGGCACACCCCCAGTGTCGATGACGTGCTTCACACGGTCTGTTCTACCCAATGTTGATGGCTCATCCTCGAAATGCTCCTCGAGAAGATCTTGTAGCCGTTTTCTCTCTGCTAGCGTTAGATTGTCTTCCGATGTGATTCCCTCAACATAACCACAAAATAAATACACACTCTTCGTTGCAAAGTCCCACTTCCGATTGCGCATATCCGCAACAATGTGCATTATTTCCCAGAAGTCGATGCCTAGGATTAAGGTATGCTGCAGTGATGGTACAATGCAAACCTTTAGACTTTTAGTACGGCCCTGTAAAGTGATGGGTAGATTGACAAAGCCCTGGACCTCATGGCGTGTTGAGTCGGCTGTTTCTACAAAACGTCCACTGACACTCTGAAGGCGAGCGGGAAACTGATTCAAAATCCACATTCCATGTCCACCTAAAAACGTTTGGGAAGCTCCCGAGTCTAAGAGGGCGGTAACTTCACGGCCAAACACCCTCACTTTCAAATAAGGCCTATGGTCTTCTTGTTGGCTATGAATGACATAGTTGATGGCCGGGATGGTCTCAGTATTCAAGGAGCCAGAACCACCTACTTCCTTTCTGACCCCTTGCCTTGCCCGTTTTTTTGAGCAGCATTTTACACAGTCTCGTTTAAATACGTCCTCCTTTCCACAACCAAAACAAAACCTTCGTTTTGGTTTACTACAAAACCTGAAGCGGTGGCCCTTATCTCCACAATTCCAGCAGACAGGGTCCTGGCGGTCTGAATTTGCAGACTGTACGCTGGCCACACGTCCGGATAAAGGTTTTCGTGGGTGGTTCTGATCGTGATAAGCAAGGTCCGGTTCAAGGGTATTTTCCCTTGTAGTTGCGTGCCTTATTCTAACCATACTTAGTCGGCCCGCTTCGGCTCTACGTCCCATGGATCTCAACTGTTCAAGAGTTTGAATGCTGCAAAGTGCCAATCGATCTTGCAGCTGAGGGTGCAGGTTATTATAGATCTGTGCTAAGCGAGTAGGTTCAGGAACAGCTACTGCTAATCTTCCATATAAACCCTCCATAGCGGCTATATACAGATCTATCGGCTCATTATCTCCCTGCAGCCGATTAAAGATTTCCTGATGGAATCTTATGTCATAATCCGCAGGCTGAAAGACTTCTTTGAGCTCCCTCGTCAACTGATGCCATGACTGAATCCGAATAGACGCAGCACGGTACCAGACAAGCGCTGATCCGGCAAATAAATCAACCGCAGACTCATATAGCTCTTGATGTGTGACTCCTCTTGCCCGACGAAGTTCTTCTACTCTCTCAAGAAATGCAGCGATACTTGGTCCGGAGTTGTCAAACTTTAGCCCCCACTTGTAGACTGGGACATATCTGGGCCGGGAACTAGCGCCTGTGTCGTTTCGAGTTAGTGAAAATCTGGGAAGGTAGTCGTCCTCTGGAGGTCCTCTTCTTTCTTGACCTCTCAAATCCTCGTGCGGGATTCTTTCTTCTGTTCTCTGCTGAGGTCCTCGAAGTCGCACTTCTTCCAACTTCCATTTCTCCTCTTGCTGTCTTCGGGCTTCTTGCAGTCGTCCTTCTTCTTGTTTCCATGTTGCCTCCTGTTTTCTTTTTTCTTCTTGTAGTTTTCTCTCTTCCTTTTGGAGCCATTCCTCTTGGTGACGCCTTTCCTGTTGTAGTTTTCTTTCTTCCCTATTCCGCCATTCCTCTAGAAGTTTCCTTTCTGTCGCCAGGTTCTCGTCGTCTTCAGTGGTTTTATTTGGTTTAAATGCCAACTCTAAAGTTTTGGGCAGTTCAAAATTAGTTTCTTGCGCTCCATCCTCTGGTAGTTGAAGCTGTTGAAACTGCCGATGTCCTGGGATCCGGTTGGTTCTTCGAATCAGAAGTCCCTCTAAAAGAATCCAATAGCTCCTTACTTCTACTCAGCAACTTTTCCTTACTTTCCGCTTGCTCACTATCAGAAGATGCCCCAATCGGAATTCTCTCCACTCGGAGATACAGATGCCAAAGACGAGCCACAATACGATGAAACTCGTTGTCATTATTCGTGCCTTCGTAATCACTCACTAGCGAAGATAAGTCCTGGTACTTCCCTTCGCATTCCTCCAACTCCGCATCGGCATCCAAAGAGTTTACAACGGTTTCATCAACCTGGGTATCGGCCGAAAAACATTGAGTCAGACGCTTCCTCAGTTCATTAGCGTTGCCATCGGTATCAACATTCCTAATTTTAAGTTCGTAGATAACCTCAGTCTTACGAAGATGATACGCATTCATCGTAAGGTAGGATACTAAAAATTCACCAGATAACCAGAATAATTCATACAGCCCACATGGAAATATCACCTCGCACTAATTTTAGCCAATCCTAAAACTGCACTTCTTTCCAACCAAATAACAACACTAGAATGCAACCAACGATTATGTAAGTTCACATCATCCTCAGTTTGTCATACCGGGGAAAGTTCAAATCCAAAACAAAATTATTTATTTTATGTTTCGCAAAGAGGTATTTTTCCAATATTTAACTTAAGATCATGAACACTAGCAAAATTTAACACACAACCATTAACAAGACATTACCAGTGTTTCCCAATACTAACAAACAACAAAAATACTAAATACTATCTTTCAAAAATATTTACACTACAAGTTCAATACAATTTTATAATCTGTGAAAGTCAGGTGCTAACACAAGGGGCCCCGCGTTGGGCGCCAGTTTGCCACCCCTCCTCGCGGGTTAGCAATATTGTCGGCCTCGCTCAGTGGAGAAGGGCGTGAGTATTGGTAGAGCGCCAAGACAACCAAGTTCTTGCGCAGTGACAGAGGACTACTAAGATTGACGGATACCCAGATGGTTACGGTTTGCTCGGTAATAAGGGCGCCACCTTGTTGATGGGGTGTGATAGTCGCAGGTCTCCAACAATGAACAGTTTCCTGCCCTCAGGTATGCTCAATCGAGACCACTACCATGCACGCAAGAACTATTAGGTTTACGACACTAAGCCTTAGGTACTTAAATTAGCCACAGATTTCGGTTGATTATTTTCTAATAGTAAGTTGCAAGGTCTCTAATTAAATATCAGGCAATTAGAAATTAAAACCAATATTTCACATATTTCATTCTGTATTGCCTATTTCTCTCACAGTGCTAAGGTCTTAAACTAAATAAACAAATATTTATTTAACTTAACTTAAACTTAACTCGTTGGCCAATTGAAATAAAAATACTAAAAATTATTACGGTAGGAGCGCTCCGATTACTAATACAAAATTACAGTGGCCAAAATCATGATGACCATATTCCTTAACTACAAAATTACAAAACAATAATTCACATGAATACATAATGGCTAGACATTAAATTAAAGTTGAGTCCCATTTGTCAAAGTCGGAACTGGATCCACCCTGATGCAGTTATTCAGGCCTAGTCCGATAGGTAGAGGCTCCACAATGACATTGACGGAGTTAGTCCGACCTCCCAGGGGAGCACGATGGAATAAGTAGTGTAAAGTCTACTCACCAACTGGGCGGGCACGAAACACACACACGAGCCGTCGATTGTATCGTCCGTGCAATCCAATATTGAAACTTTAATTTCATAAAGTCAGTTTTATTCATTTTCTGCGGCTCATTGAAATCAGTAAAACTACTTATATTCAATCATGAAAACAATGTCAAACTTAACTTAAAAGAAACCAGCTGACTAAAACAGCAACATCTGTCACTATTGTTGGTGTGTCTAACATACTCGTATTTAGCTTACAGCGGCCAGTAAAATGTAAAGAAACGTTTAATGTATAAACATAAGTACATTAAAAAGCGCAGAATCTGCCAATTACAATGATATACAATATTGGTCTTAAACACAAAGCATAATTATTCTGACACAGAAACAATTAATTACGTTTGTTCTTACTTAAACTAATTAATTACAATAATTATAGTAAAGTGTATTAAAGTATTAACATACTGTATTGTAGCTGGTATCTCAATCAAGTCACAATGAATCACGTCTGGATGAGAGGGATCAGTCGATATCGGTGGAGTGGTCCGAGAGAGAAGATCTGGCACAACGTTCTCTTGCCCCTTACGGTGTACTAGGTGAAAATCATAGGGCTGCAATCGCAAAGCCTAACGAGCCAGACGTCCTGTCGGGTCCTTCAAGTTACTTAGCCAAAGCAAACTATAGTGGTCTGTCACGACCGTGAACCTGGTTCCTTCCACGTAAGGCCGGAATTTCTCCACAGCAAAGATCACCGCAAGGCACTCCCTTTCAGTGGCCGAGAAGTTCTGCTCTTGCCGAGTTAATGTGCGGCTGGCATAGGCAACAACACTTTCTCCTTGCTCACTGTCTTGGCTAAGAACAGCGCCGATCCCCACGCCTGAGGCGTCACAGGAGATTGTGAAAGGCTTCGAAAAGTCTGGACAGGATAATATTGGAGCGCTAATCAGGCAGGATTTTACGTCCTGGAAGGCCATCTCGGCTTCTGGAGTCCATTCGAACTGATTTCTCCGTTTCAGTAAGGAAGTCAAAGGAGTCATACGTGACGCGAAGTTGGGAATGAAGCGTCTGTACCACGAGGCCATTCCAGTAAATTGACGAACCTCCTTTTGGTTCCGGGGGATTGGGATATCCACAATCGCCTTTACTTTTTCAGGGTCGACTCGCAAACCCTCCCCACTGACAATGTAGCCCAGGTACTTCAGTTCTCTCCTGCAAAACTTGCACTTTTCTCTATTGAGGGTGAGCTTTGCTTCACGAACTCTTCTAAATATCTCTTTCAAGGTTTTCAGATGGGACTCAAATGTAGATGTTACAACTATAATGTCGTCTAGATAGACGAAGACATTCGGCTCCAGCTCTGGTCCCAAGACTGTGTCAACGAAGCGCTGCCATGTTGCGGGAGCTCCGCACAGACCAAAGGGCATCGTGACGAACTGGTATAAACCACGACCCGGTATTGCAAACGCGGTCTTCTCCTTACTTGCCTCGTCTAGTTCAATTTGCCAATAGGCGCTCTTAATGTCCAGGCTAGATAAGAATCGAGCATCTCTCAATCTATCCAGGATAGCGGTCACCTGTGGTAGAGGGTAGGCGTCCTTTCGGCTCACTGCATTCACCGCCCTGAAGTCCACAACAAACCTTTTACTGCCATCAGGTTTATCCAGTAACATAATTGGCGAGGACCAGGCGCTTTGTGAAGGCTCTACAACCCCTAACTGCAACATGTGGTCTAGCTCCTCATTGATGAGTTTTTGACGAGCAGGGGATACATTGTAGTACCGCTGTTTGATTGGTGGCACACCCCCAGTGTCGATGACGTGCTTCACACGGTCTGTTCTACCCAATGTTGATGGCTCATCCTCGAAATGCTCCTCGAGAAGATCTTGTAGCCGTTTTCTCTCTGCTAGCGTTAGATTGTCTTCCGATGTGATTCCCTCAACATAACCACAAAATAAATCCACACTCTTCGTTGCAAAGTCCCACTTCTGATTGCGCATATCCGCAACAATGTGCATTATTTCCCAGAAGTCGATGCCTAGGATTAAGGTATGCTGCAGTGATGGTACAATGCAAACCTTTAGACTTTTAGTACGGCCCTGTAAAGTGATGGGTAGATTGACAAAGCCCTGGACCTCATGGCGTGTTGAGTCGGCTGTTTCTACAAAACGTCCACTGACACTCTGAAGGCGAGCGGGAAACTGATTCAAAATCCACATTCCATGTCCACCTAAAAACGTTTGGGAAGCTCCCGAGTCTAAGAGGGCGGTAACTTCACGGCCAAACACCCTCACTTTCAAATAAGGCCTATGGTCTTCTTGTTGGCTATGAATGACATAGTTGATGGCCGGGATGGTCTCAGTATCCAAGGAGCCAGAACCACCTACTTCCTTTCTGACCCCTTGCCTTGCCCGTTTTTTTGAGCAGCATTTTACACAGTCTCGTTTAAATACGTCCTCCTTTCCACAACCAAAACAAAACCTTCGTTTTGGTTTACTACAAAACCTGAAGCGGTGGCCCTTATCTCCACAATTCCAGCAGACAGGGTCCTGGCGGTCTGAATTTGCAGACTGTACGCTGGCCACACGTCCGGATAAAGGTTTTCGTGGGTGGTTCTGATCGTGATAAGCAAGGTCCGGTTCAAGGGTATTTTCCCTTGTAGTTGCGTGCCTTATTCTAACCATACTTAGTCGGCCCGCTTCGGCTCTACGTCCCATGGATCTCAACTGTTCAAGAGTTTGAATGCTGCAAAGTGCCAATCGATCTTGCAGCTGAGGGTGCAGGTTATTATAGATCTGTGCTAAGCGAGTAGGTTCAGGAACAGCTACTGCTAATCTTCCATATAAACCCTCCATAGCGGCTATATACAGATCTATCGGCTCATTATCTCCCTGCAGCCGATTAAAGATTTCCTGATGGAGTCTTATGTCATAATCCGCAGGCTGAAAGACTTCTTTGAGCTCCCTCGTCAACTGATGCCATGACTGAATCCGAATAGACGCAGCACGGTACCAGACAAGCGCTGATCCGGCAAATAAATCAACCGCAGACTCATATAGCTCTTGATGTGTGACTCCTCTTGCCCGACGAAGTTCTTCTACTCTCTCAAGAAATGCAGCGATACTTGGTCCGGAGTTGTCAAACTTTAGCCCCCACTTGTAGACTGGGACATATCTGGGCCGGGAACTAGCGCCTGTGTCGTTTCGAGTTAGTGAAAATCTGGGAAGGTAGTCGTCCTCTGGAGGTCCTCTTCTTTCTTGACCTCTCAAATCCTCGTGCGGGATTCTTTCTTCTGTTCTCTGCTGAGGTCCTCGAAGTCGCACTTCTTCCAACTTCCATTTCTCCTCTTGCTGTCTTCGGGCTTCTTGCAGTCGTCCTTCTTCTTGTTTCCATGTTGCCTCCTGTTTTCTTTTTTCTTCTTGTAGTTTTCTCTCTTCCTTTTGGAGCCATTCCTCTTGGTGACGCCTTTCCTGTTGTAGTTTTCTTTCTTCCCTATTCCGCCATTCCTCTAGAAGTTTCCTTTCTGTCGCCAGGTTCTCGTCGTCTTCAGTGGTTTTATTTGGTTTAAATGCCAACTCTAAAGTTTTGGGCAGTTCAAAATTAGTTTCTTGCGCTCCATCCTCTGGTAGTTGAAGCTGTTGAAACTGCCGATGTCCTGGGATCCGGTTGGTTCTTCGAATCAGAAGTCCCTCTAAAAGAATCCAATAGCTCCTTACTTCTACTCAGCAACTTTTCCTTACTTTCCGCTTGCTCACTATCAGAAGATGCCCCAATCGGAATTCTCTCCACTCGGAGATACAGATGCCAAAGACGAGCCACAATACGATGAAACTCGTTGTCATTATTCGTGCCTTCGTAATCACTCACTAGCGAAGATAAGTCCTGGTACTTCCCTTCGCATTCCTCCAACTCCGCATCGGCATCCAAAGAGTTTACAACGGTTTCATCAACCTGGGTATCGGCCGAAAAACATTGAGTCAGACGCTTCCTCAGTTCATTAGCGTTGCCATCGGTATCAACATTCCTAATTTTAAGTTCGTAGATAACCTCAGTCTTACGAAGATGATACGCATTCATCGTAAGGTAGGATACTAAAAATTCACCAGATAACCAGAATAATTCATACAGCCCACATGGAAATATCACCTCGCACTAATTTTAGCCAATCCTAAAACTGCACTTCTTTCCAACCAAATAACAACACTAGAATGCAACCAACGATTATGTAAGTTCACATCATCCTCAGTTTGTCATACCGGGGAAAGTTCAAATCCAAAACAAAATTATTTATTTTATGTTTCGCAAAGAGGTATTTTTCCAATATTTAACTTAAGATCATGAACACTAGCAAAATTTAACACACAACCATTAACAAGACATTACCAGTGTTTCCCAATACTAACAAACAACAAAAATACTAAATACTATCTTTCAAAAATATTTACACTACAAGTTCAATACAATTTTATAATCTGTGAAAGTCAGGTGCTAACACAAGGGGCCCCGCGTTGGGCGCCAGTTTGCCACCCCTCCTCGCGGGTTAGCAATATTGTCGGCCTCGCTCAGTGGAGAAGGGCGTGAGTATTGGTAGAGCGCCAAGACAACCAAGTTCTTGCGCAGTGACAGAGGACTACTAAGATTGACGGATACCCAGATGGTTACGGTTTGCTCGGTAATAAGGGCGCCACCTTGTTGATGGGGTGTGATAGTCGCAGGTCTCCAACAATGAACAGTTTCCTGCCCTCAGGTATGCTCAATCGAGACCACTACCATGCACGCAAGAACTATTAGGTTTACGACACTAAGCCTTAGGTACTTAAATTAGCCACAGATTTCGGTTGATTATTTTCTAATAGTAAGTTGCAAGGTCTCTAATTAAATATCAGGCAATTAGAAATTAAAACCAATATTTCACATATTTCATTCTGTATTGCCTATTTCTCTCACAGTGCTAAGGTCTTAAACTAAATAAACAAATATTTATTTAACTTAACTTAAACTTAACTCGTTGGCCAATTGAAATAAAAATACTAAAAATTATTACGGTAGGAGCGCTCCTATTACTAATACAAAATTACAGTGGCCAAAATCATGATGACCATATTCCTGAACTACAAAATTACAAAACAATAATTCACATGAATACATAATGGCTAGACATTAAATTAAAGTTGAGTCCCATTTGTCAAAGTCGGAACTGGATCCACCCTGATGCAGTTATTCAGGCCTAGTCCGATAGGTAGAGGCTCCACAATGACATTGACGGAGTTAGTCCGACCTCCCAGGGGAGCACGATGGAATAAGTAGTGTAAAGTCTACTCACCAACTGGGCGGGCACGAAACACACACACGAGCCGTCGATTGTATCGTCCGTGCAATCCAATATTGAAACTTTAATTTCATAAAGTCAGTTTTATTCATTTTCTGCGGCTCATTGAAATCAGTAAAACTACTTATATTCAATCATGAAAACAATGTCAAACTTAACTTAAAAGAAACCAGCTGACTAAAACAGCAACATCTGTCACTATTGTTGGTGTGTCTAACATACTCGTATTTAGCTTACAGCGGCCAGTAAAATGTAAAGAAACGTTTAATGTATAAACATAAGTACATTAAAAAGCGCAGAATCTGCCAATTACAATGATATACAATATTGGTCTTAAACACAAAGCATAATTATTCTGACACAGAAAAAATTAATTACGTTTGTTCTTACTTAAACTAATTAATTACAATAATTATAGTAAAGTGTATTGAAGTATTAACATAATGCATTAATGTATGCACTTTCACGGCAATGGTAGGTATAAATTTCATGACAACTGCCTTTACATTATTCTGAGTAAAACTAAATAATATACAAACATTAGGACATAAAGTTACCGATTCAATTATTTATAGAACAGTTAACAAGTTTAGTAAGGAAATATATGAGAGACGATGCAATTGTTACGAGATAATATCTCGGCCTAATCATGTACAATTTACAAAAACAATTTGTGGTTACAGTATTTGACACTATGAACACGTATTTACAACTATTTATCTCCGTGAACTATTAAAAGACTAGATTAGTATTAATTTATTACAGATAACGTATTAATTTCCTACGTTTATCGACAGGACTTGACAATCTTACTACGAGGCCCAAGGCTTAGTTTACCGTAGATATTTAATTATGTAAAGACAAAATTATTATACTGAAATTTTACTAACTGACATACGCAAGCGACAAAATATCAATGGCATGGTAATGGCTCACCTTAGCCTAACTCCTTTATTTGAACAGCTGATTGGCGTCTAATCAGTGACCGTTCTGTTATTGCAGCAACAATGAATGCGCGCTTCTTCATTTGGATGTAAAATTTCGTTATGTAGAGTGATCAGTTCTACATAACAATTGCTCAGGTAAAACAGAAAAGTACACGTCACAAACTACCAATTACTAGAAAAAATATCTTGTTGAGCTCAGTTCAGTCCAGCTTTTAAAATGTACTCCCAACGATTATTTAAATGGTACATCAAAAACCATTCATAGTAGATAGTATATACAGGGTTGCTTTAACCTAGTGTTTAAACGTTTGTGGATGATAATACAACATAAATGTGACTCTAATACCTAATTAATGGATGAAATTTAGACATCTTTCTCAAACTTTATTGCTAACATTGTATTCTACATTACATTTTGAGAACGTATGGATAACCTTTAATGGGTCTGAGTCTCCAGAAATATTAAATTTAAATCGACTTAAAGTGGCAAGTTATAATTTTTTGACAAATTATAACTTGTCATTTAAAATAAAAAGTTGACATTCACAATTCTTTAGAAAAAATGCTAGAAACTAGCAACTGCCACTGCTTCAAATCCTAAGTTTTCAGAAAATATAATTTAAAACTGTAGAATGTAAAGATTTAATTGCTTTGTTTTACTAGTAGCGAACATCAGTTAGTTAGTTTTAAAATCTTTTCAATAAAAAATTACAAAATATTTTACTCCAAAAATCGAGAGGGGAAAATTACTGTAAAATTTATTAAAAAGTGGACAAAGTTTACAACTAATTACATTTTATTTATAAATAAGCAAAGCCATGTTTATTATTTAAAAATAATATTTAAAGATCGTCATGTTTTCAATGTAAAATACAACAAGCAAATTGCTAAGTGAGTTCATGCAGATACTGCAGGACAGCTGGAAAGGGTCTGCTTCTGACATCAGGACTCCTGTGAAAATGGCGAATATTGTCGTACGATTACTTTTGTTGGTTGAAATCCTTGTTTTCAGTGATATACACTATTTTCATCCCGTATTTATAATGCCTCGTTACTTGTCAAGCTTCGTTCTATTTGTATTTCTGCCATGACCTTAGAGTTATATTATTCTTCAATGTTACTTTAAGTTCTGTATTCAGAAAACCGTGGTATAACGAATAGAAAAGCAAACTAAGTTAGAACTATTACGATGACTATATTACACTAAATTATATGGGCGGAAGTTTTACTCCTAGAAACACATTCGGGGGTAAGCGGTAAAACCAACTTGTAATGTTAAAATAGCAACGTCGTCTAAACGAAATCCTGGTCGTCTAAGGAACAAAAGTAATCATGAAACGCATCCCATACACCAAATACAAGTATAATCAAACATTTTAAGCCATTTTCATTGTTGTAAAACCAATTTTGTTGTTTTCTATAACATTGCAGGTAGCATTGTTCACATTTCAATAATATAGCATTCAATTTCATTTAAAAATATCTATATAACTAACTCTTTCTAAGAATAATAATTTCTGTTAATAACATCTTTTCCTGCAATATCAGTATTCGATGTTTAAACAACGCAGAAGGAATGTCAATTATACCAAGTGAACGCTTTTACGACCTGGTTATTATGACGGCTATCTCTGTTTTACCTTCATAAGAACAAAATTGTTTTACTTAGAAATCTGTTCGCATCCATGTGCTGTTTAGTTTTTCCCGATATTTTTATGATAATTCTGAAAAAATCTAACTTTTTGAACTTTATCGCTCGAATATTAAAGAAGTCATAAACGTAATAAGAAACTCTAAAAAGCATAGTCACACAAACATTTCTCATGACTGCGATCAAACATTGGATACATTTCAAGGCAATTTCACTACATACGGCTCAAAATTTTGTATTTAGAGTTTAAAAATATATAAAGTCCAGTCCATATGCTGTTTAGTTTTCCCGATATTTTTTGTTCATCATTCTGAAAAAATCTCAAACTTTTTGAACTTCATCGCTTGAATATTAAAGAATTCATAAACGTAATAAGACAATTATTTTGAAACAAACATTTGACTTGACTTAGCGACCAAACATTGGGAACATTTCAAGGCAATCTACTACATCCGGGTCCAAATTTGGTATATTTGTGTTTTCAGATATATATATATATAACTATAATCATTAAAATCAATTAAGATATTTTATCGTTACAATGCAAAATATTTAATAATAATTACACATTTACAGATTAGTGGGTCAATTTGGTTCATAAAATTTGAAATAAAAGCACACCATATACAGCCCCAAAACTATGGCAAAGTTTGGAAATATTTGCATTATAGTTGAGAAGTGTTATGGTACAGAAGAAGGTTTATAACAGTGGAGGATCTTATAGGTCATAATATACAATACAGTGCAAATCTTTAATTTTTTGTTTTGTCTAATGACTAATGTGTTCATTTGATAAGGATTGTAGAAAATATGTTTGTGCACATTGAGTTAAGCGTTTTGCTGACGATGACAATCTTTTTCTGATTAGACTCTAAAGGCGGAGGAAACTAACTTTTGGCGGGAAAACTTTTATCTGTCAAAAAAGTTGCAGTGATTTTAGTTAGTTTAGTTGCATAGTTTTTGCAGTGTTCTGTCTTTTTCTTTGTCGGTGAGATTTTAATCCACTCGATAACTGATATTTTGAGGCTAAAGTTGAAAAAAGGTTATTAGGTAATTCAAAATCAATGTTTGCCAAAAGATTAGATTTGTTTGAATCTTTGATAACTATTGAAAGGTTCATTGAAATCTCTAGATAACTAAGGAACAGCCCAAGTGTCATAGCCTCAACGCTTGGTGAGACATTATTCTGGCCATTCACAGTATTCAGAATTATATTCTTAGTTCTTGAGTTTTTGTTCCAATGTCTAACGGACTGGTGATATTTAGTCCTACTGGTATTGCCATTCATTTTGTAGTGGTCATTGTAATTAATTATTCATAGTCACTTTATAAGCTAAAAATTAGTTGAGAAATATATATTAGAGTAAAAAACAAATGGTTTGATTTATTTTGATCCTGAAATGGTCTGTAGAAGAGGCAAAAACTTAGTTGCCAGGCTAGGCGGGCAAATAAATGAGTCGAAGAAAAGATATGCAAAAATATAAAAAAACTGAGTTTTAGTAATGACACTCCTCTTGTGAGAGTAAATTTATTCCAATAAAAATAAAGTCATGTTTGATGTTGCTCTAAGGGAGGGGAGTCTCTGGTCGCGGAGTTTAGATTAATTTGTCGTCTACTTAGGTTATTCATGTTCATGAATATCATAGAAAGTTATTTATTATATAGGATAGAGAGGGTATAAAACTTGTAAAAGTTTCCAATAATACTTCTTGACAAGTAATTGCGTTTTAATATTACAAATTTACTATGAGCTACTTAAATAGTTTAATAACAGAGTCAGCCAAACAATTGGCAGTAGAGGTCTCCACATCCGCATTGTTTTTAATTAAATTTAACTTTCAAACACTCTCCCTTTATAAAACAAAATTATGTTTTGAATCCAGTAATCTCCATAAAATAATTATGAAAGGTGAATGACCTGCCATAATCTCCAACTGTTCTAGTTTCATGTCATCGACTGGCTACGATGCGACGCGCCAAACTGCCCAACTTTCTGAGCGATCGTCTACTTTATTTTGAAACCAATCAACCAACGCGTCTCTTCTTCTTATTTTTCAAAAAACCGCGTTTTGTTGTACCATAGTTTGTTGAAATATATAAACCCATTAATATTTAAATTGAATATTTTTCCAAAAATTAATATAACGTTATTTGATGACTTCAATAGTATTTGATATTTTAGTGCGATAAATACTAACTTAAATACTTTGGAATACACTTCATAAACCCAATTATATAAAATGAATAAAAAAATACACGTATACTTTTAAGGTGACCTTCAAATTATTGTATTTATGAGTTAAATAAATAATAATATTGATTTTTGGAGGTATGTACAGTAGACAAAAATGAACGTAATGGTACGTTTATAATAAATTATTGGTAGTACCACCAACCTGGAAATTAAACCTAGAGTACACGGGTTCACCGTTTTATTAGATCTATTCCATAAACATATTTACATTATGTAATTACGTTACTGATTAAAATAACACTATAATGATCAATTTTGTACGAATAGTAATTAAAATTTGTTACTAGTTCTAAAATATATAATACACTCTTATTAATCATGCTTATGAAATATTTTATCTACTTACAATGTTTAGAAATCAATATAACCAAAACACTTTTGATTAACCAACTTTTCTCATGGTTTAGTTGTAAACCTATAAATGAAATTAAAAACCTTTTGCATCCCTGGCATAAATGGTAATAACACAATTAATTTGTCTGCAATTATGTAAAAGACTTCGAAAAAGAGAAAAAATTACATTGTTTTGACTCAAGGTTGTATCGTAAAGCAGTCGGTCAATTATGTCCTCTAGTTGCAAGAAATTATAATCTTTGTATCTACATTATTGTAACTAATACTTCAGTGTAAATGCAAGAACGAGTTTTTTTGTTACGCTTTCATGCGTAAACTGTTCAGCCGATTGTACTGAAATATTACATGAAGATTCTTAGGGGTCTTCGGTATAACGTATTCCTATAACCTAGGAGCCAATATTTACATATTTGGATTTACTGGCCTATCCATTATTTGAAGATCCTTCCAGACTACGCCTTACTGCATTCAGAACTTGAGAAAAATCCCTTCTTGGTTTCTAAATCTGCACTACAGCAATAAAATATTATTAATTGAAAGACCCTGTTAAATATAATCACCTGTTCTATACTGTATAATATTGCTTTATGTTTAATTAATACCATATGCGTAAATAATTTATCCTCTATTTATTTGCATTTTTTGTAGTGAAAAAGGATAGAGAAATCTTAATAATAACACTTCTTATTTCAACCTTTTCTGCAACCGCTGTTGAGCACATAAATTCCAAATAAGATAAAGTAAAAGTATCACTATAAATGTACTATTAACTGTATATTTTAACAACTCAAAGACCGTTATAAAACCCATTTTAGTCGTTTTTAAGTATGCTTTTCAAACCTCTGTATGTATAAGAGATTTTATTGATAGGAAACACAAGGCAAAATCAACTATATCACAAAAATACTAAAAATAAATTACAATGGCCATAAACAAACATATTTTGGAAGGTTTTCTTCTTCGTGGCAACAAGACAAACTAAACACTGGCTTTGGAAAAATAATTCACTCGAACCAGAAGTTGTAATACGAGTACACGTGCATAGCGTACAAAATTGCGTGCGAAGCCGCCGGTAACTGCTAGTGAAATATAAAATTACAAATTATATATAATTGAGATGTAAAGTATATTAAAGAGATTTAGGTATTATAAATCTATTCAATCGATTTAACTCTATCCATATCCCGTGTTGAAGTCAAATTTATGGATAATCTAAGCTGAAGAATAAATATAAAACAGTACTTTGTTTAGAAGAGTAATTAATCACAAAACGCGCATTACTGACACATTTCATTCTGCGGCAACAGAAGACAGTGACATAATCGTTACCGGGGACGTGGCAGATCTAATGATCTAAGTAAGACAGTCTCCCGTCAAGTTTAACTAATAATCTTAAACTCTCTAGTTTTCTTTCTTTATTACTTGGTTGCAATAACTTTGTTAAGCGACTACCATCTATGTCAAAGTTTATTATTGACGTTTAATGATTTGAAAGAAAAACATTATTCGTACATTTGCCATGATTATATTTTATGTTTTATCATAACTATTTTGTTGGGCTTATGTTTTAGGGGTTATGGCATCTGAAGAAAAGAGTAGGTTACATTCTTCGAAACGTATAAGTGATATTTTTGGTCCTCTCTGTGTCTTGCGTAGTTCAACATTTGTAGCTTTCTCAACTATAAAATGTTTTTCAAAAGCCGCATACGCATACACAGAAATTTTGAGTATATATATATATATATATTTTCAAATATATATATATATATATATATAATATATATATATACTTACATATACTTATATATATATATACTTATATATATATGTATATATATATATATATATATATATATATATATATATATGTGTGTGTGTGTGTGTGTATATGTATTGAATGCAATATGCAATAGCTCACTGGATTGGATCTCTTACTTGCCAGAGGGAAGATGAATGAGATATTGCGCTTTGCAATGATGAATGATTGATTATTTCAGTCCATTAAATAGTTTTTCGTCCATTATATACTTTTTTTACTCTCATTGTACTATGAGAAATTTCGGTATTGTGTTTATATCTTAGGAGCAAATAATATACAAAGACTTCTAAAAAATTTAAGCATTAAAAAACTTGTATATTTTAAAGAATTTTTAGAAACTAAATCCTTACTTCAAATCATCGTTGTTTTATACGTTTGCATTTCAGCAAACAATAGTTACTGGGAACAAGGAGTTTAGTGTATATTACTGATTATCGGTAAATTGTGTTACACATATGAAAGCTTTATAAGATGGAAAATAAGGCATTTCTTCATAACATTCCGTGTATCATTCTATCTACGATCAACAGCAGAAAAGTTTGTTGCTCTTTTCTGAGTGTCATTGTGTTAACTTTCAAAGTTAAATATTGATCAGAAGAACTTTTCCACTATCAGCAAACAAGACATCTTGTCTCATGGAGTTTGTCGACCTACTAACAATACTTCAGTGAAACTTTGTTGTGTTTGTTTTCTTGGAAGATGTACCCTTGGTAGAAATACCAAAACACTAAAAGTTTCAGAAGTGAACTTGTTTAACATACAAGAAGTAATAGCAAGGATTAGTTACTTCTGCCATGGGTTGAACTACTTATTCTCATTGCAATTATGTTATAAAATCTATGTTGACAAGCTCGAGTACGAAAAACTGTGTCTATCCTTCCGTCTACAAAGGAGATCGAGACTCTTATTCAAATCTCTCTCATGCCTTCTTTAGAAGTACATTAACTTCATTCAATGGGTAATGACCCATCGGGTAATGGTATGACCGCTCTTGCCATCACGATGTTATTGTTGAGAAAAACATTGTTGCTGCTGTTGAATGCGGTCCAAGTATTAGTACAAGACATGTTTCTAAACGTTTAAGGGTTGGGCTAAGTATGGAGATCACTTTTAATACGAATGGATCCACCACTTAAATACCTACTAAAAATCCTGGTGAATGTAGGTTAGGAAAACAAACAAAAATGAATTTCATAAGTCATAAATATCTTAAAGTATATCTGCAAATATACCACATTTTTGCTGGAGTATTTTACAGGTACTGTATGTTGTAGGCTGGAATTCATGGAACCGACTCCAAAACTTTCCGGCATTAAAAAGATATTAGGCAAGTCTACAACTTCGAAAGCGTTTTTCAGTTCATCGAACGCGGCTGAATTGTTTCACAAGTTCAGAAGAAACTATAAACTTAAAAACTTTACGAATATGTTTCATTTATGGGCTCATTTTGGTGATTCCTTTCAAGTATAGTGACCGTATTAATGGATATTTAGGCATTAAATTCAGTTATAATTAACTGAATTTTCATAGATAATTTTAATAACAAAAACTCTGACAAGGATATTTCGATGTTGCGCATATTCTCCATCTACCATTGGGTTGGAAAAGAAATCTTTGCAGTAGTATACGGACTATTTAGGTATTACACACAACCGTAACAAAGATAATAATAACAGAAATGTTTTTGATAGTACATATGAAAGTACTGTAGAAGTGTGATGAATCGAACGCCCCCAAGTTGGGTGTTAACAAAATTTTTGAATAAGAAAGATTTGGTGATAGGTTAAGTCTAGGTAATTAAAATAAGCCCGCAGCTTCTTTAAATTTCCTAATTTAACCAAAATATTAACTTTGAGGATACTTTGTGGCTTATCCTTTGGAGATAGGATGAAAAGAGACTTGACCTTTTTGTAGCAAATTAAATAACTAATTATGAATAGTGGATTTATTGTAATGAATGACAGCGAAAAGTACTTCTCAAGAAGTTCTCTTCACTTCTAATGCTGTTTGGTCAAACATTAATTTTAATTTGTAAATATAACCAAATATTTATAATTAATTTATTATAAAAAATGCATATTCTTTTATCAAAAAGTTATATCACGTTAGCGTGAATAATTTATTATAAATTACAAAAAAGATTACATTTTGTGAAACAGGTGACAAGAAAACTAAATAATAAACCACAACGTCTAAGTAACACAAACCGCTGTCTGACTTGTAGCGAGGTAAAGCCATTAGGTTCGCACTGACTGAAATCCAATATCCCTAGAACTTGCCATGAATATAAACCGTCACCCCGGGCGTTACTAGGTGATTGATATTCCGCCTAAGTAACAGAAACAATCCTCTCTTATTGTAACTTACGTTTTTCTCGTTGTTATTCCACTTAGCGAAAGTTAAGAACCAACATCTACCATGAGATTTGATACGATATTATACAATTTTATTTGTACGATATTATAGATTTGATTTATATTATTATAAAACATTTTTGATGTAACTGTTTAGTAATTGATTGGACAGTTGTTTTGTATGTTGTTAATTAATTCAATAGTACTTAATTATTTAGTGTATGATACTAGTTGATTATTAATTTGTAAAACCACGGAAAGTATGCCAAAAATACCATTTCACATTTTTAACCCTTTTCATACCATCTCATTCGAATTCCTTCAAAACTAGTGCGGCTGACAATAAATTAATTTCTTTGGGGAAATATCTTTATCGATTTCAAGAAACAATAGGTTATAGCTCGTGGCTCCTAAATTCGAATTTTTAAGGAATTTAGCAAAATAGAGAAATGCATTACAGTACTCTTTATTGCTGTTTTTATTCACAAATTTCTATACTCTATGATTATTCATCCGTAAACACCCCTTGATGTGCATATTTTCACTGAATTTTTAGCACGTTCCGGACCTTATGGAGCACAATAGTTGCCATAAACAAATATTTAAATTCTTAAAATTAAATTTCTATATTTAACTTCTGTAATGTGTAGATCTTTTTCAGCATCCAAGTGAAAATGCCCTATGAAATCCGTGAAGAAGGTCTCAATAGCTCCAATATATGATTTTACACCGCATGGAATGCTGAGATAAAAAGAAAATAGGTTACAGGTTTGAAACAAGGAAGGACGGTGGTGAATCAAAGCCTTCTTCCTGATGAGCAGGAATGCAGAAATAGGAAGGATGGCTTGCCCAACGCCTCTCCAAAGGTCATTGAAGAAAGTAGTGCGGTTGCGGACAAGAGTAGGTCCATGACGCCTGGTTTATCGATGCTCGTCTTTAGCACGAAGATGAAACGGGTGGGAGCGCGTGCCATTCTGTCATAATAGATGAGGTCAGTCTCATCAGCTGCTATTTTCACGCCCAGTGAAAATGTGGTCGTGGTAAAGGGCAAGCTGGACAACCTGGTGGACGAAATTTACCCCCTCGGTAGTATTAGTCGTCGTTGATAATGATGCAGTGTAATGGGGAATGCAAGTAACTGACACTGGAGGTCCCTCAGAGATTGCTTCACGCGTTGGTGTGGTTGTTGTGAATTGGGGGAAGACTCTCCTACTCCATCGATCGTCTCTAGCATCCAGGATATTACTTTCGCAGTGAAAAATTTCTACCGAAAAATCAAGGGCTGGAATATTTTGTGGGGCTTTACTGGATCTGATGACCAGTATATCATGTTAATTATCGTGCTAAAGAATCATAAGTTGTAATATGGTCAACTCCAGCAACCTAAGGTGGGAACACCGCTAAGCTAATTGAAGAAACTGACGTAATCGTTAGGGGAAAGGACTTACTGTGATACTGTAAACCCTGCGATGGAGCTTATCGTGAAGCCGAAAAAGAGAGACATGAAATACGAGAGAGCTCCACTGTATTGGTGGAACGAGGATATCACACATCACCGCTTCAGTCAGAGGTGGAGGGTAATTTGCGGACGGTGGAGGGGATGCATAGTTCCTGAGAGCACCGTAGAGGAGTCAGCCGGCCCAATTATGAGCTCCTTCATTATGGACAACATAGTGGATGCCTTATTTCCACAACCCATCCGGTCAGCAAATACTAGGACCTTCCAGTTGATCCGAGGCAGATTCCCTTCTTCACTAATGCGAAGCTGTCCCGGGCCGTCGGACAGATATGGAGACGTAAGGTACCTGGCCCCGACGGTGTTTCGGTGAAAGTAAAGAATGTACATTCTCTTTGATCAGACTGAAGAATAAAAGAATAGAAGAATAATTTGCTCATGTAGGTCACGCACTCCATCCACCTGCACGGGTGCGACTTATGGGCAGAAGCTCCAAGTAAAGTGTGTATGATCGCGAGTACGTTTTGATCTGTCTCGAAACCGGCCGTCATCGTGGTGTCGGAAGCGATCCCAATCGACCTGCTCGATTTGTAAAGGAAGCGGGCATACGAAGGAAAAGATGTGGTAACTTGCACCGAGGCTCGAGAACACACCTCGAAGGACCGATAGCTGCTAGAGAGCAGAGGACGTTGGTCGGTTAGGTTGATTATAGACCTGATAAAATGGCTGAAACTACAATACAGGAAGGACATTTCTACCTGAACCATCTCCTCATCGGTCACGGCAACTTCCGAGAGTATTTGTTTAAAATATGTAAGTAAGAAAGCTCGGAAAGTCCCTATGAGTAAGTGGAGCAGGACGACTACCGTTTTCGGCGGACAGTGAGAAAACCAAAGAAGGACACTTAAGATTGACATTGGCCAATAATCCTCACTGGACACCAATGTTCGAGAAATGCTCTGTGACTGACAGGCTTGGAATACTTTCCTCTGCTTATGTAGAGAGGGTTCTGAAAACCAAGAATTATACGAAAGGTAATACAGCCTCGGTGTAGCCTAACCGATAGCCTGAAACTGCAGGAGCCGTCTGTTGGCTGAAACAGGCTCCCTCTTGTAGTAATGCGAACAGTCCCGAGAGGAAATGATGGCTGGGCCGGGGGGGGGGTTCCCCATAGATAAAACTGGTACATTACACAATAGAATAAATTACATTTGTGATCACGAGTCGTAAACCATAATCAAGTTTTTCATCATTTTTCAGATTCAAAGTATCAATTGTTAATAGCGTTTCCCGCTTACTTTGTTACAATTAAACATGATACAAAACATACAGATAGTTTACTATGGGTTGTAGAATGTCACCCCTCAGTCTATCTGTACGATAACTCTTTGTAGGAAATCATAGACTTGTACTGTTAGTCATCGGTGTGTAGATTCTTCCTACTCCAAGGAAGAAACCTATAGATTGTGGGAACACAAAGTCAAGTGGACCGTCTGTTCGTCATTATATTCTATTATGTTCTTCGATACTCCGTTATATCAATTTATTATGTTACAATAACATTTGCTAGTATATTTAAACAATATTTAATTTAAAATCCCGGTATATTAATAACGAATTAATACATGCAAAGTTATACAGATGAACAATGTTTGTTTACGACATCACGATTACGTTTTGCTGACCCTATTAATGGTATCACACGTAACTACTGGATGTAACCACTCTGTTACATACGGTGGTTAAACATGTATTCAATTATTGCTCCATTGAGTGGCTAAGCTTGTTCTAATGTGTTCTTACAAATGTAAATAATGTACAAACATAGAGTTTCAGGATAATATTGAAAATTGGTGCATTGCTTACACAGTGTTTTTTGTATAAGTTATCAGAAATGAAGAAAGAATTTGTTATTTCAATTATAATTTTGAAAGGAAAACCCATCATGAGACAAACAAGGTATAAAGTAAAAAAGTTGTACAGTAATGTTAAGATAAAAATCATCTTGTAAGTGGAACGAAAAAATAAAATAAAACCTAGTGAACCGAGAGCTAATTCAATATTATGATGAGTGTAATTTCCTTTATTAAATAAATGAAACATCACGTACTGTAATTATGATAAAGAAAGAAATGAGAGGGTAGCAAATGGGTTTAAAATTAAAAAATTTTTTTTTTACGGGTGATACTCTTTTAGCAGGGAATTTACAAAATAAAGTTGCTTAAATTATCCGTAATAATGTGGCCATTATGTAAATAATGTTATATCAGCGTATAGTAACGAGATATTAATACTTATAATAAACTTTAAAGTCACAATTTTCAGTTTTTATGTTGGTATAACTGTTATTTACTGGAGCGATGGTTTTAATAGGATGTAGTAACATATTACCTGTTACATCATTTGATATTTTTAACATCAAATCAAATATTCTTAATTTGACCTCAACCTGTTAGCATGGGTCTTCCACTCTCTTATCACGAAAACCTAAGTTGACTGTCGCCATCCGAGATAGCCGAGGAAGTCTCAAATGATTCCTGAATTTAAAAAGTAAGCACTTGCCTTAAAAGGCAATAACATTTCTAATTCATCCTGTTTACTCTGCAAATGGAACAGAGTCGCTGGACCATAATGAGTTTTTGTTTTATTACAAACCTACAATTTCAAATGTGAAATATGAGAAGTCAGTATTGTGTGAATATGATACGGTCTCTTGTATATCCGTCATCATGGGTATTTAAAATCCTAATACAGTAATCAATTTATCACTATAGTGTGATAGGTAAATATAGTTGCATTATATTCTAAGAACTAACTGTACGACAGTTACAGTTTCACCTATGGGCAATGAATTATTTTATTTTCATTATTCTATGGACATTCCGTTTAAATTAAATTCCTTTTTCTCGACAAGTACCGTCAGTGCTATACAGATATTTCAATAAAGTATAAGTGAATGTGTAATTTCCTGCGAATGATGAATCTAATCATAAATAATACGTACGTCTATATAATAAAATCCGTAGTTATGAACTTAACTAAAAAATGTACCTAGGTAGTATGAACTTTATACAATAATTAATGTGAGCTGAAGAACTTACAACACAAAAACGATTAATATTGTGAGAACATTAACTGCTGTTAGACACAATACAACAGCTTCTCCACATCAATAAAGTGTCTCTAATAGAGGTTCTGTTGTTTGTCTCTATGTTTCTGTCCAAACAAAGATCGTAGTGAGTGGTATTATTTTAGAAAGCTATGGATAAAAACCGATATAAAATGACACTATGATATTTTATGAGACATTTAAAATTAGGTTTTGTTTCTTGTAAAATAAAAGGGCTAATATGAAATATTGCCGATTTTAAAACGACTTCAAAAAAGAGGACCTTATACAATTTGAGCTGTCTCTTTCTTCCTTTTTTATGAATGTCCACCAATGTTTTTTCGACACAGCTGAACCGATTTGGAGAAACCTTTTTTTGAGAAATTAGGCTGCTCCATATTGGTCCCAATTATGGCGGTTCCCTTTTTATAGAGTGGACAAGTATCTCAACGAAATCACTTTGAATGTTTTCTATATGAAGAAGCTAGACAAAGCAATTTCAGAAGATGGTTTTCTTGTAATTACTACAACTTGTCTCATGATTGCTATGAAACATAACGTTTCGGGTTTGGCTACGGAATGACGTCTGTTTGGAAGCAACATTTAAAAAGCGTCCGAGGCAAAATTGATTATGGAGTTTGATATTTTCCAAATCACTAATACAGTTATTGTTGGGACTCGCAGGTTTTCCTAGTCTACATCGGTGAAAAATAAACTCTTGTAGAAGGCCTTTGAATCACGACATGAAGCACCGATACCGAATAAGATGCCAAGATATAGTTTTCCAGTGAACATAACTTACCTCACAGATAATAGGAAACGTATAATGTTTTACAGTAGGCTAATGGTCAGAGTGACGTGACTAATTGAAGTAATATCCATCTTGCAGTAACGGAACGGGATTGTGTGTGGAGATTTAAATGTTTTACAATTATTATAACATACGACAGAAATGCTGTGGTAAGCTCCTTATTATACATTAGTGTTCCAGATAAGACTCATGTAGGAGTCATTTAAATGATAAATTACATGGAGCAACGAGACAGAATCAGTTGCCGAGATAAAGTTTTCTTCCGATGACCATAAAATATCACTAATGGTAGGGAACCTATCAATGTTCAGAAAGTTCGAATCATGTCACTTTTAGATACAATGTCTATTTCATCTGGAGCAACGAAAAAGGGTCGAGTTCTGATATTGGAATATTTAAAATCACCATGTTATACCTAAGAGTTGCTTTATGAAGGTTCTCAAGTTAAATCAGGTTAACAAATGACGTTCCTCTAAGAATTATAAGACAGCAACGTGAGTCAATGCATTTCTGAGATGTATGTTTATTTTAACGACCATAACCTCACAGATGCTAGTTAATACACCGTCATTCATACACGTTACTCATTTGGGTAAAATTTCTATTAGAAGCAATGTGAAATCTGTTCTAGAAAAGTAAGATATGATAGAGTCTTGAAAGTAACGTTTCTCAAATTAACGTACCATACCCCATAGACACTTGGTAACTGTGACAAGATGAAATATGTTGCTGAGATGTACTTTTGGATGGCAAGAAATATTTCAGTACACCATTACGGCATACGTACGATGGATTTATAATTGGAATACACAAAATTAGTTGAAAAAATTAAAAATAAATTAGCTTTTAAAATCAAATAAATCGATTTTAATACTTGTACTTCCAAAGGAAAAAAGTAAAGTAAATTTAAATTTACTCAATTATAATAACATTTTTAAAAGCTGGTATTAATTATAAGGTATTATATATATTTTTATATATTAAAAATCCTAATTTTAAATATACGATATTAAAATTCCCATTGAAACACATCATTGAACCTTGCAGAGTCTATTGAAACCTTGATGCTATATTATAAAACTAATTCTCAGTGTATGAATGTTTCATAAAAATATATCCACTACATGGTGGAATGACTAAATACTCCGAAAGCGTATGATATACCTCGTATGGAGGATTCGTTGATTGGACAGTTAACTTTATATGGATATATTATAGAAATCATGTTGTTTAAAACGATCAAGTATATTCGCGCTGCCAAAACCCCAAATCACTTGTTTGTGTTTCGCCTCGTTTAGAAATAGATTAAGCTCAAATTAATCCTTTTGTTCTTGGAATGTTTGCCTTAAAAATATTGTCAGGAATACTTTATTATGTTTTACCGTCTCGCGCTGCCTATTATTAGGACTGATGATCTCAACACCTCGTTAATAGGGAGCCACTAAGTTCAGGCTCTGCCGTGAAAGAACTAGATTTAGTAAGATAGAAGAGATTTCTCACAACATCTATTAATGACTTCTAGGAGCCTCTAGGTTGAAACGTCCCTACACTCAGTTTGGCATTTAGTTACCAGAAAGTGCATTTCATGGACCTCGATATTCATGCACAAATTGGAGAAGAATTCTTTCACTACCAACGACTTCAGGGTGAGTCTGATATGTCTTCATTACCAGTTGATGTATTTTAGAGATCATGACCTTCAGTATCAGACGGATCAGAGGATATACTAACTTATCCGGTAGGGCACAGTAGTACATCAATGAAGAAATAGTGTGGGTTAAACAGTGAAATATAAAACAAACAGTGTAAAATTTTCATCAAACATTGAAATGCAATATCTTGAGGTTTATGAACGAGAATTAATATGGAAATTCTGATTATGTATATTCTTAACACCTGAAGGATTATAAATTTAATGAAACCGTTAGACCTATTTTCCAACAAAAATGACGCATTGGTACATCGTTGATTACTGATGTGTAGGAAAGAGCATCATAGCCTAGTGCGGAGGGGTGGGAAGAAATGTGTAGTGAGCTTAGAATAGTATCTCCAAATTTTAACCTCTGACAGAAGTTACGCTAAGATAATATTATCGAAGGAAGCGTTTGTAATGAGTGAACTTTGGCCTTTGGTTGGAAAATTGAGTCCTTGTAATACAAGATAAAATGAAGTATAGAGGAACGAATTTCGTTGATTTTAGAAAATAACCTTAGGAGATTTTAGTCTAGTCCATTGGTCCAAATAGTCACCAGGTATTTGTCGTGAGAAAACGAGCATCGAGACCTAGTTCAATGAGAGGGGATAGAGTGCAGGGATAAAAATATCTCCTAATGGCCATCAATGGTCTCAAAAACTTATGGTAGAATTAAACTGGAACATATTGAAGTGCCCGTGAGTTAACAGGTGTTGTCACACTAGTCTGAGGCATTGTCGGGGAAGAGAGGATCAACAATATATAAGGTAGGATCTTAAGTCCTACAACTGTCCGAAACACACATAGATCAGTATACATGGTAGAATTAAAGTGGAACATATTGAAGTGCCCGTGAGTTAACAGGTGTTATCACACTAGTCTGAGACATTGTCGGGGAAGGGAGGATCAACAATATATAAGGTAGGATCTTAAGTCCAACAACTGTCCGAAACACACATAGATACATGGTAGAATTAAAGTGGAACATATTGAAGTGGCTGTGAGTTAACAGGTGTTATCACACTAGTCTGAGACATTGTCGGGGAAGGGAGGATCAACAATATATAAGGTAGGATCTTAAGTCCAACAACTGTCCGAAACACACATAGATACATGGTAGAATTAAAATGGAACATATTGAAATGGCTATGAGTTAACAGGTATTGTAACACTAGTTTGAGGTATTTTCGGGGACTAGTTTAAACCACGTAGAAGGTTAGGCAGGTCGTGTTGCAAAAAATCTAAGTAGTTTGTCCATTTACAGTTCCATCAAATATGTGAGTGTCAATCAATTGGTCGCCTAAGACTCCACACCAAACATTAATTCTAAAACGCGTTTGAAGGATTTTTCCCTTGTCCGGTGTGGGTTTTGTTGATCCCAGTGTTGCATATTATGACAATTGAAAATTCCTGCTCTTGTAAACAATGACACATCAATGACCTAATTTTTGGAGTTAGACTTTTTATAACCACCATTGTATCACATTTACATTGCATTATAACCCCAAAAATTTTGTCACACAAAGAGCCACTCACCCTATATATATATCCCGGCGAAGCAAGTACTTTTTGCGATTCAATGTTTATTGAAATTAAATAAGGCTATTGCCATTTATACAATTTAATGTATATATATATATATATATATATATATATATATATATATATATATATATATAATAGTCGGCTTTTTCTATTTACGATTGATCTGTTAAAATATGGGACATTAACAAGATACAGCACCTTGTGTACAGATTATATAATATATAAATAATTCAATTAAACTACGTATGTTACTATGTCACATATTAAAATGATGCTAGAAGCACCATCATCAAGTTCGGTGTTGCATACTAATTAAACTTCATGTCAAAGGTCAAGTCTATAATCGGTTCCTTCTTGAGATATCGTGCGGACAGACAGACATACTGAAATTAGGTTTTCCAACTCCTTGAGTGATAGGCTTTGCTAACTTTCAACACATGAGAGAAAAATCTGCATCGTCATACATAAAAAATAAGCGTGCAAAAACTGGCAGGACATCTAATCCAAATTAATTTCTTTTACGAGTATATAACCAAAATTACAAAGCTATATAATAAGGAAACTGGTTTACACAATTTGAGAAAGTAAATGCCGATGTAATATTGGAGCCAATAATCCATCGATGTCCACTTCAACCTGAACTTCTCGTCTTTGTTATTGGCTCTATTGTACGCTAGCCCAGTTCAACTGCTCCACCAAGTCAATGCCTATAACTCTTCAACTGATGTTCTCACCATAACGAAATATCAATACCGTTATGTCTTTATATCGAGTATGTGAACTCAAATTACTAACCTTTTTCTCATCAAAAAATTTTTCTTATTACTTGTTAAATTGATACAAGCGCTAAGAACTCAAAAAGAATCATGGTAAACAATATATTTGTCTGTACACATAAATTAATAACGATCAGGCCAAAGTAAACTTTTCTGGTAGCAGTTTGTTTTCAATTCACGCATTCGAAAAACGAAAATAAACACAACATAAATGTTTTCATAAAGATTTCCAACACAAAGAAGGATATGTTATTACATTTTGATGATTAGACTTTCTCATTTAATGTTAGTCACTGTTTATACATGTTTATCACTGAGACACTCATTAAACACTTATTCATAGTAAAATAAAATGCACAAAACTTACCAACAGCCATCTTATCTTAGTAATACCATCTTCTTCAAACGAAATTGAAACGAAAGAAACTAAAAAGCATGTAATCTTATACATATTACTTATACAAACCTACATGGGAAGGTTTTGCATGTCCTTTTGATATGCATGTAATAAAAATACTTTTGGTCATTTTGAATGAATAAAAATAACATCGTGCGTATATAACTCCTTGCACATTTATTATACCTAAGAGTTGCATTATGTGTAGAATCTAAAAATGTGACATCGAAGTAACAGTTTGGATAGTTACGAGTATTTTCGAACGGTTCGAGTAATAAACTGGCTGTGGTGGTCGATACACGGAAATGCACCTATAATTAATTAAACGATTGTTGGTGGAAGTATCAATCGCAGGGTAGCGTTTGGAGTGTCAGAACCTAGTAATTGCCAATTATCAGATAAGGCCTCTTTGAGAGTTCAGTTCAGTCCAGCCGTTAAATGTAGTCTGAACGATTATTTATACGATGAATTAAAAACCAATCATAGTAGAAACTATATACAGGGTTGCCTTGATCTAGTATTGAATGTTTTGTGGATGATAATACGACATAAATGTGAATAAAGTACTGAATTAAAGGTTTTAGTTACTTACACACACACACACACACACACACACACACACACACACACACACACACGCAGAGAAAAATTATATTAGTTTTTTTAACAAAAGCATTAAAATTTCTAAAAAATTTTAAAATTACTGTGAATTTTCGAAGTATTTCTGAAAATGTATTGCTACTATTATATTCTACATTGTACATATATATATATATATATATACTACATTGTATTATGGATAACTTTTAATTCGTCTGAATCCGCAGAAATATTAATTAAATCTACTTAAACTGGGAAGTTCTCATTTTTTGAAAGATTAAATTAAATGCTGACAATCTCAATTCGTTATAAAAAGTTAGAAACTAGCAAATGTCATAGAAACTGCTTAAAACCCTAAGCTTTCAGAAAATATAATTTAAAACTGCAAATTATGAGGATTTAATATTACTCTATATTACTAGTAACAAATTAACTGTTGGTTGGTTTTAAAATCTATAAAAGGCAAATTAATGAAAATGGATTGCAAAGTCGGCAAGGTTTGCAAGTAATTCTAGTAGTTTATATTTCATTTATAAATAAACGACTCAATGTTCATTATTTAAAAACAAGATTTAGAGATCGTCATGTTTTCCATGTAAAATACAACAAGCCAATTGCTAAGTGAGTTCATGCAGATACTGCAGGACAGCTGGAAAGGGTCTGCTTCTGACATCAGGACTCCTGTGAAAATGGCGAATATTGTCGTACGATTACTTTTGTTGGTTGAAATCCTTGTTTTCAGTGATATACACTATTTTCATCCCGTATTTATAATGCCTCGTTACTTGTCAAGCTTCGTTCTATTTGTATTTCTGCTATGACGTTTGACCTTCATTATGCGTCAGTGTTACTTTAAGTGCTCTATTCAGAAAACCGTGGTATAACGAATAGAAAGGCAAAATATTTTTCACACCATTACGATGACTGTACTATACTAAAATATATTGGCGCATTTATTTCTCCTAGAAACACATTCGCGGGTTAATCCGCAAACCCAACTTCCAATATTAAAACAACAACGTGGTCTGAACGAAATCCTGGTGGTTTAAGGAACAAAATTAATCATAGAATACATCCCATACACGAGATACAAGTATAATTACATATTTTAAGCGTATAAAACAATTATATATTGCTATATACATGTATGTAGCACTGTACACATTTTAATAATATCGCATGCATTAGGTATTTAAAAATATCTATATACTCTTTCTAAGAATAATAATTTCTGTTAATAACATCTTTTCCTGCAATATCAGTATTCAATGTTTAAACAACGCAGAAGGAATGTCAATTATACTAAGTGAACGCTTCTACGACCTGTCTATTATGACGGCTACCTTTATTTTACCTTCATAAGGAACAACTAGTTTTTACTTAGAAATCTGTTCGCATCCATGTGCTGTTTAGTTTTTCCCGATATTTTTATGATAATTCTGAAAAAATTTCACTTTTTGAACTTCATCGCTCGAATATTAAAGAAGTCATAAACGTAATAAGAAACTCTAAAAAGCATTTTGACACAAACATTTCTCATGACTGCGATCAAACATTGGATACATTTCAAGGCAATTTCACTACATACGACTCTAAATTTTGTATTTTAGTGTTTTAAAATATATAACTATCATCAAAAAATCAATAAAAATTATTATCGTTACAATGCAAAATGTTTAATAATAAATACACATTTACCGGTTAAAGGGTCAATTTGGTTCATAGAGTCCGAAATAAAAGCAAACCAAATACAGCTCCAAGACTATGGCAAATTTTGAAAATATTTGAATTATGTTGAGAAGTTACAAGTTTAATTAGGTGACCAGTGCATTTTATTATTGTATCTTATAAGGTCATAATATACAATACAGTGCAAACTGTCCATTTGATGAGGGCTGTAGATAATACTTATGTGCACATTGAGTTTTGCTGTCTATGACAATTTTCTCCTGATCAGAGTTTAAAGGCGGAGAAAATTGAATTCTGGAGAGAAAACTTTATCTGTCAAGAGCTTAGTTTTTCGAGTGTCCTGTCTTTTTCTTAGTCGGCACGTTTTTAGTCCACTTGATAACTTTAATATTTACCCTAAATTTAAACAAAAATGTTGACTTCAAAATCTATTTTTACATAAATATCAGTCTTGCTACAAACTTTGATAATTTTTTAAAGGTTTATTAAATCCTCTAGAGACCTAAGGAACAGCCCAAAATGTTCTCACCATTCACGGAATTCAGAATTAGATTTTCAGTTTTCGAGTTTTCGTTCCAATGTCTTGAGAAGTAACGATATTAAATCCTCTTAATGTTGCCATTCATTTGTAGCGGTCATGTTAATTCATTATTGAACAATCATTTTTTTGCAGACATTGGTTGAGAAATATATATTAGAGTACATAAAAAATGGTTTATTTTGATCATGAAACGGTCTGTAAAAGAGGCGAGGACTTTAGCCGCTAGACAGGCAAATAAATGACCTAAAGAAAAGATATGTAAGAATATAAAATCTTAGTTTCAGTAATGGCACTGTCTTGCATGATCAAAGCTATGCCAATAAAAATAAAGTCATCTTTGATGTTGCTCGAAGGAGGGTAGTGGTCCCTGATCGCGGAGTTTAGATTAATTTCTCGTCTACTTATGTCATTCACATTCATGAATATCATTGAAAGTAAAGTGGAATGTAGTAGGCAACAGTAAGGAATCGGCAAACTTACAATCTATGGGATATAATTTGGAGTGTAGAACAAATTGTAACAGTTAAAAATAATACTTTTTGACAAGTAATGTTTTTAATATTAAAAATTAACTATCAGATACGTAAATAGTTGCAATATCAGAGTCGGCGAAAGAATTGACATGAAAGGTCTCCATTTTTCGTTTCGTTTTTAATTTGCTATTTATAACTCCTCTCGATTTTGACCTTCACCGATAATTCGAATAAAGGCCTATTTCTCTCTCGAAATCCCTCTATTTCCTAATATCCATATAAACGAAAACAAAAACAAAATATTTGCTTCTCGCTTTCCTAGCTTGATTGGATTGAGAATAATTCATTCCATAATTTAATTTAATTTTTAACAACTCTCCCTTTATAAAATAAAATTATCATGTTTTGAATCCAGTAATCTCCATAAAATAATGGTGAAAGGTGAATGACCTGCCTACATTCTCCAACTGTTCAAGTTTTATGTCATCGACTGGCCACGATGCGACGCGCCAAACTGCCCAACTTTCTGAGCGATGAGCGATCGTCTACTTTATTTTGAAACCAATCAACCAACGCGTCTCTTCTTCTCATTTATAAAAAAACAAAGTTTTGTTGTACCGTAGCATTTTTTGAAATATACAAACCTATTAATATTTAAATTAATTATTTGTTGAAAAACCAATAATAATTGACATTACATTATTGATTGCTTTAATTGTATTCGAGTTTTTAGTGTGATAGATACTTACTTAAATACTTTGTAATACCCTTCAAAAACCCAATTATATAAAATATACAAAAAATACTTTGAGGTGACCTTCAATTTATTGTATGTATGTTAAATATATAATAATATTTATTTTTGGCGGTATTTAAAAAAAAATTAACATATTGGTACGTTTATTATAATTAATTGTAGTACCTACTTAGAAATTGAGTTCACGGATTCACCTCTTGATTAAATATATTCCATATCCATATTTACTTTATGTAATTACGTTATTGATTTAAATAAAACTAAAATAACCAATTTTGTACGAATATTTTACTAAAAGCATCCATAACTTTACTCTGAAGTATTTACTACACTCTTATTAACTATCCTTGTAAGGTATTTTTTACTGACAATGTTTATAAATCAATGTAGCCAAAAAACTGCTGATTTAACCAACTGTTTTCCTGGTTTAGTTGTAAACCTAAGAATTAAAATAAAGACCTTTACTTCCCTTGCATAGATAGTAATAATACAGAAAAATTATTTGTCTGCCATTAGGTGAGAGACTTCAAAAAAGGAAACAATTCAGCGTATCGACTCAAGGCTGTATCGTAAAGCAGTCGGTCAATTATGTCCTCTAGTTCAAATTATAAGTCATGAGTTGCAAGGACACTATAACTTTTGTATCTACATTATGCTAACTAATACTACAGTACAAATACGAAAGAGTTTGCTAGTTTATTAAGCTTTCTTGCGTAACTATTCCACTGATTGAACTGAAATATTAGATGGAGATTCTTAGTGGCCTTTGGTTAACATATTCATATAACTAAGGGCCTGTATTCATATATTTAAAATTAAGGGCCTATTCATATTTCGAAAACCCCTCCATGCTATGCCTCTCTGGTCTGAGAAATTGAGAAAAATCCCTTCTTGGTTCTAAATCTGCACTACAGCAAATAAATATTATTAAATGAAAAAAAAACCTGTTAATGTAATTAAATGTTCTATAGTGCATAACATTGCTTTATGACATCCAAACTACATGTGTATATAATTTAACCACTATTTTAATTTTGTTGCATTTATAGTGTGAAATCATAAAGAATATTAATAATAACAACACTTTTTATTTTAATCTTTTCCGAAATCGCAGTTGAGCACATAGCGATAAATTTCCAAATAATAAAATTAAACCTTTCACTACAAATATGCTTTTATCTGTACATTTTAGTAACTCAAATACTTCTTAGTCGTTTATTGATAGAATTAGGCTTTTCAAACTTGTGTACGTATATCATTTTCTTGATCAAAACTATATCACAACAATACTATATAAACTAAAATGGCCATGCACGTTGTGACAGATTTGCTTGTTCGTGGCAACAAGACAAACTAAAAATTGGCTTTGGAAATATAAATCACTCGAACCAGAAGAATAATACGAGTACACGTGCAAAGCCGGCAAAATTGTAGGTAACTCGTGAAGTATAAAATTACAAATAATATACCGTATAATTGAGATGTCGAGTATATTATTGTGATATTGATGTATTACAAATCTATTCAATCGATTAAAATCTATTCAAATCCCATGTTGAGGTCAAATGTATGGATAATCTAAACAGAAAGAATAAATATAAAACAGTACTTAACATTTAGAAGAGTAGTTAATCACAAAACGCGCATTACTGGCACATTTCATTCTGCGGCAACAGAAGACAGTGACATAGTCGTTACCGGGGACGTGGCAGATCTAATGATCTAAGTAAGACAGTCTCCCGTCAAGTTGAACTAATAATCTTAAACTCTCTAGTTTTCATTCTTTGTTACTTGGTTACAACAATTTTATCAGGCGACTACTATCTAAGTCAGAGTTTATTATTGACATTTAATGATTTGAAACAATAATAGTATTCGGTCATTTGGCATAACTAAACGTTAATACCTACGTCTAGAGCTTAAAGGTTAACATTTATAGCTTTCTCACAGTATTAAATTCTTTTCAAAAGTCGTTTACAATTGACACACACACACGCCGCGCTCGCACACACACAAATTTATTTAATCTTGTAGAAATTAAAACCTTGCTTCAAATCATCGTTTATTTGTTTTGCATTTAAACAAACAATATACAGACTGGGAACAAGGACTTTAGTATATATTAATGATTAGCGGTAAATTGTGTAAAAAATATTTATCAAAGCTTTCTAAGATGGACAATAAAGGATTTCTTCATAACATTCCGTGTATCATTCTATCTACGATCAACAGCAGAAAAGTTTGTTGCTCTATTCTGAGTGTCATTGTGTTAACTTTCAAAGTTAAATATTGATCAGGAGAACTAAGGCTATTAGGGATAAGGTTGGCTATTTAATAAAACCAATTTAGCTCAAAGTTTTTCTTACACACAAATGCAACAGTTTGTTCAAGCTAAAGTTAGTTTAAGTAAAGAACACATATTATTGCCATATCTTTAGTAATTAGAGGCTTTTTTGAAAAACCGACAACATTGTAAACTATTGCTTTCTGAACGCTCAATTTTCAATGTTTAATGTGAGCAGAAGGAACCTCTAATCAGGCTCTGCCTTAGAGGCCCTATATTTTCTTGAGAAAAATTGCAGTGTTTTTTAAAAAATACGTATTAGTAGTTTATAAGTATACATTGTTATTAGTGTGTAGTTAAATACTCAAATGTAACTAATTCTTGATCAGTGCTGTATTTTGTATTTGTTGTAAAAATGTGTTCTCAAGAAATAAAATCATTCTTCTTCTTCTTCTTCTTCTTCTTCTTCTTCTTTTCCACTATCAGCAAACAAGACATCTTGTCTCATGGAGTTTGTTGACCTACTAACAATACTTCAGTAAAGCTTTGTTGTGTTTGTTTTCTTGGAAGATGTAACCTTGGTAGAATACCAAAACACTAAAAGTTTCAGAAGTGAACTTGTTTACCATATAAGAAGTAGTACCAAGGATGGGTTACTTCTGCCCAGGGCTGAACTACTTATTCTCATTGCAATTATGTTATAACAATTATGTTCAGAAGCTCGAGTACGAAACACTGTGTCTATGTTTTAACATATAAAAAGTGGTAGCTAGGATGAGTTAGTTCTGCCCAGGATAGGTTACATTGGGGTTATGTTGTAAAATTCACGATGACAAGGTCAAGAGTTCGAAACACTGTGTCTATTCGTCCGTGTACAAAAGAGAGAGAGACCCTTATTCAGATGTAGGTGTATGCATGTTTAATCATAATATACTTTGCAATGTTGATAGGAAAAAAATTTAAAAATGGACAATTCCATTTGAAGTACCCTCAATAACATTTGTATTTTATTCAAGTTTAAGAGTTCAGACTAGATTATTTACAAACTCGTGATTTATGTGAGCTAAAGGAGGTCTTATTTTACCAGGCAAATTTACGAATAAGACGCGCTCCCTCCCACTTAATCTAGGGCTGAAGGGCTTAGCGATTCCTGTCGAACTAGTTAGTAAGAACAGACGGGTAGGCGAGCTATTTGCTATAACAAGATCACTCAGCGGTTACACACCCACGGAGCAGCCAGTCACTTTTGGTTGACTGTCATCTTCGACAGATATAAATATCAATAGTATGCTGACTAAAAAAATAAAATAAGGACTAATAAAAAGTCTGATTCTAAATTATACATTGGCCCCGTAACCAGTTACAATTATAGATACTAAGTTGTGCTTAGAAAATATTAGTTTAATTCTGAGATGATGAGTCAAATATTTCACTGTGAGAACAATTATTCTTTCTATGTAATCACAAAATTAATGGGCTTAGAAAAGAAATAAGCAATACTTACACTTAAGAAGAAATAATTAAAATTAGAATCTTAAAATCCTAGAGGTAGTAAATAGTTATAACGATGTTATGAAGAAGTAATAAAGAAAGAAAATGAGGGAGTTTAAGATTATTAGTTCAACTTGACGGAGAGGCTGTCTGACTTTCTTCCCCGTAACGTCATTAGATCTGCCACTTCCCCAGTAACGATGATGTCACGGTCTACTGTTGCCGCGGGCGATATATAGTATGTCAGTACTGGGGCGTAATGTGATTAATTATCGTTATACATTTGAACTGTGCAACATGTGATATTTAATTTTTATTCCTATTACTGAATTGAACTTATATGTGCTAGATTAAAGCGTATTTAGATTAATAGAATTGACCAAAACAAGGGTTTAGAGGAAAATTGTAATTATCAGGAGTACATACTGTAAGATACCAGAACTTTATACATTTGGCCTTCCAATTTTGTATTACCGCATGTATCGACGTACAATTCGACATGTTTAGTAATAATTAAAACAGTACATTTTTTCAATGGTAAGCAT
The DNA here is from genome assembly GCF_021130785.1 of Homalodisca vitripennis. Classification (NCBI taxonomy): domain Eukaryota; kingdom Metazoa; phylum Arthropoda; class Insecta; order Hemiptera; family Cicadellidae; genus Homalodisca; species Homalodisca vitripennis. The sequence goes on from NC_060210.1 coordinate 103,344,207, forward strand.
AAAACACACATTGAACATTTAGGAATATAAACCCCCACGATAAAATATTTTGAGTTCATCAAATTTCTAACAAACCCCAAAAGATATGAAATCATATGAGTCTATAACGACTTGGATTGTAGATATTAATATTCCAGAATATTAATATTTAAATTATCAATGAGACATCCAAGACAATATAAAATATTTTTTGATTAGTAAGCTCCGAATGAATATTCAGTACAATTTATCATTAAATTGTTAACTATTAAATATTCTCTGGTTTGTCTAAAATAAAAATCACAGTTCTAAATAAAATAATGGATTTATTTTACACTGGCAAATTAATAAGTTCAAAGTTTCAGAATTTTCATCACTCTATTTTCCACAACGAATTGACAAAACGTTTAGTAATTTTAAAATGTCCTTTGGCAAGAAATCAAAATATTAATCAAATATATCAAACTAAAAATCAGAGCTCTCTTCTTAAATAAAATAATAAAGTTTTCAAATAAAAATCAAGCAACACTGGAAATAACTAAAATAATAATTTTCACTTCTAAGTTAACTCAAAATTCAAAAATAAAAATTTAAACTTCTCTTTCCACTAGCTGAACCTTAACATTTAAGTCTCTGCAATTCAGATTACAACTCTCTCAAACAATTATTAAAGTTCAATTAATTATCAATTAACAATTCACAATAAAACAGTTCCAATTAAATATTAATAAATTACTAAATTTCCAAACTTCAATTAAAGTTATTGACAAAGTTCAATTTTAATTCACTCTTCTTGCAAGTTTGAACCAAATGTAACTTGTATGATTATATTATGCTATATTGTTCATCGAGAATTAATTATGCAGATTGCTCTGTAGTTTCAATGAATTTAATTTTTTCCTATAAAAAAGACAAAAAAATTAATTTTATATCAGATCTGGAAGACTATTTCAATATAACGTACAATAAATTTGGTGCCTACCTCAAAATCCCTCGCGGAAAAATATTTAGAAATACGGCGCACTGTAATCAACTTCATTCACGAGAACTACCATAAGAAGGGCGAAAATTATGAGCTGGCGCTTACATACTTCCCCTTCCAACGAATTCGGATGGACATCCGCGGTGTTCTCTCATTGGTCCAGCTGTATTAAACTAGGAGAAAAATCCAAAAAATGTAAAACTACCAGTACAAACTTGGCAAAGGATTACATATTCGTTTGATCCAAACTTCTCACAATTAAATTTAAAATAAAATCACAATATTATTTCTTTCCCAAAATTTAAATTAAATTTAAGTTTGAATGAAAATAAACTAAAGTAGCTTTAAAAACGCTACAGAGTCGTTGTCGTTGGATTCTCTCTCTCTCTCTCTCTCTCTCTCTCTCTCTCTCTCTTCTCTCTCTCTCTCTCTCTCTCTCTCTCTCTCTCTCTCTCTCTCTCTCTCTCTCTCCTCTCTCTCTCTCTCTCTCTCTCTCTCTCTCTCTCCTCTCTCTCTCTCTCTCTCTCTCTCTCTCTCTCTCTCTCTCTCTCTCTCTCTCTCTCTCTCTCTCTCTCTCTCTCTCTCTCTCGCTGCAATTGATGGAAACGGCTCAAAAAAATGCAGTCCGAGGTTAAAAAGATATTAGGCAAATCTACAACTTCGTTTTTAAATTCATGGAACGCGCCTGAATTGTTTTACAAGTTCAGAGGAGATTATAAGCTTAAAAACTTTACGAATATGTTTTATTTATGGGCTCATTTTGATGTTTCCTCTTAAGTATAGTGACCGTATCATTGGATATTTTGCATTATTGACAGTTACAATTTCCTGAATTTTCTAAAATAGTCTTCACTTCTAATGCTGTTTGCTTAAACATTAGTTTTAATTTGTAAAGATAACCAAATATTTATAATTAATTCATTATAAAAAATTTATCTTCTTTCATCAAAAATTTATATCATGTTAGGGTGAATAATTTATTATAAATTACAAAAAATATTAGAATTTGTGAAACAGGAGACAAGAAAACTAAATAATAAACCACAACGTCTAAGTAACACAAACCGCTTATGTCTGACTTGTAGCGAGGTAAAGCCATTAGGTTCGCACTGACTGAAATCCAATATCCCTAGAATTTGCCATGAATATAAACCGTCACCCCGGGCGTTAACAGGTGATTGATATTCCGCCTAAGTAACAGAAACAATCCTCTATTATTGTAACTTACTTTTCTCGTTGTTATTCCTATTAGCGAAAGTTAAGTACGAACAACTACCATGATATTTGATACGATGTTATACCATCGTAATTATTACAAAACATTAGTGATGAAACTGCTTAGTAATTGTTTGTAGAGTTGTTTAGTATGTTCTTAATTAATTCAATAGTAATTAATTATTTAGTGTATGATACTAGTTGATTATTAATTTTTAAATCCAAGGACGGTATGCCAAAAATACAATTTAATATTTTAACCCTTTTCATACCTCTCGTTCGAATTCCTCAAAACTAGTACGGCCGACAATAAATTAATTTCTTTGGGGAAATATCCTTATCGATTTCAAGAAACAACAGGTTATAGCTCGTGGTTCCTAAACTTTTATCTTTAAGCGCAAATAGAGAAATTAAGTAAAGTAATTTTCAATACTGTTTTTTATTTACACATTTCTAAATTCTCCGATTATTCACCCGTAAATTTCCCTAGATGTGCGTATTTTCAATACATTCTTAACACATTCCGGAACTTATGGCACAATAGTTGCCATAAACGAATATTTTAATTTCAAGTTCCGCTATGTAACTTTTGAAATGTTTAGAGATATTTCGCCAGATGAAAGTGTCCTTTGACATCCGTGGAGTAGGTTTCAAAGGCTTCAATATATGACTTTTGCTCCGCCAGGAGTGCACCGTCGTCTCGACGGTGTTCAGGCGAAAGTACTGAAGGTAGTAGGTCGAACCAGTCCACAATAACGTGATTGTACTTCTCAGCAGAAAAAGAGTTTATTCTGTCATTTAAGACACGGAGATTATCGAGACAAAGAGCGTTGTGAAATATCTCGACATGACGCTTGTAATTAACCCCACATTCAGGATCATATCTTTTGGGCAGAACACAAGGCGGCGGTTTTTACATCCTCTTTGAGTAGACTGATGAAGAATATCGGCGAACCTTTGAAAAGTAAGCGGCAGCTGTTCATGCACGTCACGCGATACATGCTCCCATACGTGTACGAGATATTGCGCGAAGCTCACGTCAATACAGAGAAAGGGACACTCGGATCTCGAGTACTTATCGAACTGTGTCGAAACAGCCGTCGTAGTGGTGGTGGGGACGATCCCAATGAGAAGTGAACGATGTGGTGGCCTGCACCGAGGGACTGTCAGGACCGATGGTTGCTACAGAACAGAGGACGTTGGTCGGTCAGGCTGATTATAGACCAGAGAGATTGGCTGGAACGACAACACAGAGGTAAATTCCTACCTGAGCCAGTTCCTTATAGGTCATGGTAACTTCCAAGTGGGTAAAGTTTGAAAACTCGGAATTTCCCTATGCTGATATGGAACAGGACGACGACCTTTTTCTGCAGAGAGTGGGAAAACGAAAGAAGGAAAATTGCCATAGGCCAATCCTCACCGGACACCAATGCTCGGAATATGGTCTCTAGCAGACAGACTGTCATTGTCCATTTAGAGGAGTGCTGAAAACCGAGTATTATAAGAATGATATCACAGCCTCGGTGTTACCCAACCGGTAGCCTGATACTATAGGAGCCCTCTGTTGGTTTAAGTAGGCTCCCTTTTGTAGTAATACGGAGTGTCCCGAGAGGAAATAATGGCTGGGCCGATGGGGTTTTAGTAGGTGCGATTCCCACACACCAGCGATTTCGCTGACGGTGCATTAGCATTTCCCATAGTTAATACTGATTACATAATACAATAGAATAAATTAGATTTTTGATAACGAGTCGTAAACTATAATCATTTTTTTCATAAAATCATTATTTTCCCAAATTCCAAGCTTAATATGTGTTAATAGCATCTTCTGATTAGTTACATATGGAGGTCGCTTTGTACAATTATACATGATACAAAACATACAGATAGTTTACAATGGGTTTTAGAATTTCACCCCTCTGTCTATCTGTGCGATAACTCGTTGTAGGAAATCATAGACTTGTACTGTTATACAGTCATTGGTGTACAGTTTTCTCCTATTCCAAGCGAGAAATCTATAGATTGTGGGGTCAAAAAGTCAAATGAAAGTCCGTCTGTTCGTCATTATGTTCTATTAGGTTCTTCGATACTCCGTTATATCAATTTATTATGTTACAATAACATTTTCTAGTATATTTAAACACTATTTAATTTAACATCCCAGTATTTTAATAACGAATTAATACATGCAAAGTTATACAGATGAACAATGCTTGTTTACGGCATCACGATTACGTTTTGCTGACCCTATTAATGGTATCACACGTAACCACTGGATGTAACCACCCTGTTACATACGGTGGTTAAACATATATTCAATTATTGTACCATTGAGTGGCTAAACTTGTTCTAATGTGTTCCTACAAATGTAAATAATGTAAAAACATAGAGTTTCAGGATAATATTGAAAATGGGTGCATTGCTTATAGAGTGTTTTTTTTGTATTTTGTATAAATACCAGAAATGAAGAAAGGATTTGTTATTTAAATTATAATTTTGAAAGGAAAACCCATACTCTCTGAATGAGACAAACAAGGTGTAGAGTAAATAAGTTTTACAGTAATGTTAAAATAAAAATCAAGTGGAACGAAAAAATAAAATAAAACCTAGTGAACCGAGAGCTAATTCAATATTATGATGAGTGTAATTTCCTCTATTAAATAAATGGGACGTACTGTAATTTTGATGAAGAACGAAATTAGAGGGTAGCAAATGGGTTTAAAATTATACAGTTTTCTTACAAGTCATACTCTTTTAGCAGAGAACTTAAAAACTAAAGTTACTTAAATTATCCGTAATAATGTGGTAATTATGTACATAATGTTATAACAGTGTCTAGCAACAAGATATTAATACTGATAAAAAATCTTTAAAGTCACCATTTTCAGTTTTTATGTTGGTATAACTGTTATTTACTGGAACGATGGTTTTAAGTTGGTTGTAGTAACATATTACCTGTTAGTGCATCATTTGATATTTTAAACTTTTTTCTATCTTCTTAATTTGACCTCAACCAGTTAACATGGTTCTTCCACTCTCTTATCACGAAAACCTAAGTTGACTGTCGCCATCCGAGATAGCTGAGGAAGTCTTAATTGATTCCTGAATTTAAAAAGTAAGCACTTGCCTTAAAAGTGTTCCTTTTTTATAAATTTGCAAATGGAACACACACAGCAACTCTATAAGTTTTAACAAGTATTCAATAATGTTATTTGGCATGTTATATTTTGTGAACTTTGCGCCAGTTTAAGAAAAACCAGTGTTGCCAACCTTTCTCACATCGCCTGTTCTTTTGCAATCGAAAAATAAAATTTCTAACTCATCCTGTCTACTCTGCAAATGCAACATAGAGTCGCTGGACCATAATGAGTTTTTGTGTTATTACAACCCTACAATTTCAAATTAAACATTGATACGGTGTGTTGTATATCCGTTATCATGGGTATTCTAAATCCTAATACAGTAATCAATTGTTCACTATAGTGTGATAGGTAAATATAGTTGCATTATATTCTAAGAACTAACTGTACGACAATTACAGTTTCCCTATGGGCAATGAATTATTTTATTTTTTACATTATTCTACTGACATTCCGATTAAATTAAATTCCTTTCCTCGACAAGTACCGTCATTACAATACAGCTATTTCAATAAAGTATAAATAAGTGTATTATTCCTTGCGAATGATACACATTCCAAGGAATGTGACTTTGTTTTGAATCTTATTGACTGCACATCAAAAATAACACATACACCTCTTTAATAAAAGCCATGGTTATGAACGTATCTAAAAATGTAGATAGGATGAAACTTATACAATAATTAATGTGAGCTGAAGAACGTACAGCACAAAACCATTAATATTGTGAGAACATTAACTGCTTTTAGACACAATACAACAGCTTGACCACATCATTAAAGTGTCCCTAATAGAGGTTCTGTTGTTTGTCTCTATGTTTCTGTCCAAACAAAGGTCGTAGTGAGTGGTATTGTTTTAGAAAGCTATGGATAAAAAACCGATATAAAATGACACCATAAAATTTTACGGGACTAACATTTGTGTTAAATTGCAGAGATTTGTTAATCCGTGCAATAACCATTATAATTTTTTTAATTCAAAATATGTAAAAATTTCCAGATTAATTGTAGTTGTACGTTATATATATTTTTATATTAAAAAAGCTTAATTTTAAATATGCGATATTATTTTCCATTGAAACACATCATTGAACCTTGCAGAGTCTATTGAAACCTTGATGCTATATTATAAAACTAATTCTCAGTGTATAAATATTTCATAAAAATATATCCACTACATGATGGAATGACTAAATACTCCGAAAGCGTATGATATACCTCGTATGGAGGATTCGTTGATTGGACAGTTAACGTTATATGGAGATATTATAGAAATCATGTTGTTTAAAACGATCAAGTATATTCGCGCTGCCAAAACCCCAAATCACTTGTTTGCGTTTCGCCTCGTTTAGAAATAGATTAAGCCCAAATTATTCATTTTGTTCTTGGAACGTTTGCTTAGAAATATTGTCAGGAATATTTTATTATGTTTTACCGTATCGCGATACCTATTATTAGGACTGATGATCTCAACACCTCGTTAATAGGGAGCCACTAAGTTCAGGCTCTGCCGTGAAAGAACTAGATTTAGTAAGATAGAAGAGATTTCTCACAACATCTATTAATGACTTCTAGGAGCCTCAAAGTTGAAACGTCCCTACACTCAGTTTTGCATTTAGTTACCAGTAAGTGCATTTCATGGACCTCGATATTCATGCACAAATTGGAGAGAAATTTTTTCACTACCAACGACTTCAGGGTGAGTCTGATATGTCTCATAATTCGGTTTGTTTTTCATTACCAGTTGATGTATTTTAGAGATTTTAGTTGGTTGGTTTTAAAATCTATAAAATCAATGAAGAATTACAAAATATTTTTCTCCAATTAACGTGAAAGGCAAATTAATAAAAATGGATTGCAAAGTCGGCAAGGTTTGCAAGTAATTCTAGTGGTTTATATTTCATTTATAAATAAACGACTCAATGTTCATTATTTAAAAACAAGATTTAGAGATCGTCATGTTTTCCATGTAAAATACAACAAACAAATTGCTAAGTGAGTTCATGCAGATACTGCAGGACAGCTGGAAAGGGTCTGCTTCTGACATCAGGACTCCTGTGAAAATGGCGAATATTGTCGTACGATTACTTTTGTTGGTTGAAATCCTTGTTTTCAGTGATATACACTATTTTCATCCCGTATTTATAATGCCTCGTTACTTGTCAAGCTTCGTTCTATTTGTATTTCTGCTATGACGTTTGACCTTCATTATGCGTCAGTGTTACTTTAAGTGCTCTATTCAGAAAACCGTGGTATAACGAATAGAAAGGCAAAATATTTTTCACACCATTACGATGACTATACTATACTAAAATATATTGGCGCATTTATTTCTCCTAGCAACACATTCGCGGGTTAATCCGCAAACCCAACTTCCAATATTAAAACAACAACGTGGTCTGAACGAAATCCTGGTGGTTTAAGGAACAAAATTAATCATAGAATACATCCCATACACGAGATACAAGTATAATTACATATTTTAAGCGTATAAAACAATTATATATTGCTATATACATGTATGTAGCACTGTACACATTTTAATAATATCGCATGCATTAGGTATTTAAAAATATCTATATACTCTTTCTAAGAATAATAATTTCTGTTAATAACATCTTTTCCTGCAATATCAGTATTCAATGTTTAAACAACGCAGAAGGAATGTCAATTATACTAAGTGAACGCTTCTACGACCTGTCTATTATGACGGCTACCTTTATTTTACCTTCATAAGGAACAACTAGTTTTTACTTAGAAATCTGTTCGCATCCATGTGCTGTTTAGTTTTTCCCGATATTTTTATGATAATTCTGAAAAAATTTCACTTTTTGAACTTCATCGCTCGAATATTAAAGAAGTCATAAACGTAATAAGAAACTCTAAAAAGCATTTTGACACAAACATTTCTCATGACTGCGATCAAACATTGGATACATTTCAAGGCAATTTCACTACATACGACTCTAAATTTTGTATTTTAGTGTTTTAAAATATATAACTATCATCAAAAAATCAATAAAAATTATTATCGTTACAATGCAAAATGTTTAATAATAAATACACATTTACCGGTTAAAGGGTCAATTTGGTTCATAGAGTCCGAAATAAAAGCAAACCAAATACAGCTCCAAGACTATGGCAAATTTTGAAAATATTTGAATTATGTTGAGAAGTTACAAGTTTAATTAGGTGACCAGTGCATTTTATTATTGTATCTTATAAGGTCATAATATACAATACAGTGCAAACTGTCCATTTGATGAGGGCTGTAGATAATACTTATGTGCACATTGAGTTTTGCTGTCTATGACAATTTTCTCCTGATCAGAGTTTAAAGGCGGAGAAAATTGAATTCTGGAGAGAAAACTTTATCTGTCAAGAGCTTAGTTTTTCGAGTGTCCTGTCTTTTTCTTAGTCGGCACGTTTTTAGTCCACTTGATAACTCTAATATTTACCCTAAATTTAAACAAAAATGTTGACTTCAAAATCTATTTTACAGAAATATCAGATTTGCTACAAACTTTGATAAATTTTTAAAGGTTTATTAAATCCTCTAGAGACCTAAGGAACAGCCCAAAATGTTCTCACCATTCACGGAATTCAGAATTAGATTTTCAGTTTTCGAGTTTTCGTTCCAATGTCTTGAGAAGTAACGATATTAAATCCTCTTAATGTTGCCATTCATTTGTAGCGGTCATATTAATTCATTATTGAACAATCATTTTTTTGCAGACATTGGTTGAGAAATATATATTAGAGTACATAAAAAATGCGAGGACTTTAGCCGCTAGACAGGCAAATAAATGACCTAAAGAAAAGATATGTAAGAATATAAAATCTTAGTTTCAGTAATGGCACTGTTTTGCACAATCAAATCTATGCCAATAAAAATAAAGTCATCTTTGATGTTGCTCGAAGGAGGGTAGTGGTCCCTGATCGCGGAGTTTAGATTAATTTCTCGTCTACTTATGTCATTCACATTCATGAATATCATTGAAAGTAAAGTGGAATGTAGTAGGCAACAGTAAGGAATCGGCAAACTTACAATCTATGGGATATAATTTGGAGTGTAGAACAAATTGTAACAGTTAAAAATAATACTTTTTGACAAGTAATGTTTTTAATATTAAAAATTAACTATCAGATACGTAAATAGTTGCAATATCAGAGTCGGCGAAAGAATTGACACTAAAGGTCTCCATTTTTCGTTTCGTTTTTAATTTGCTATTTATAACTCCTCTCGATTTTGACCTTCACCGATAATTCGAATAAAGGCCTATTTCTCTCTCGAAATCCCTCTATTTCCTATTACCATAGAAACGAAAACAAAAACAAAATATTTGCTTCTCGCTTTCCTAGCTTGATTGGATTGAGAATAATTCATTCCATAATTAAATTTAATTTTTAACAACTCTCCCTTTATAAAATAAAATTATCATGTTTTGAATCCAGTAATTTCCATAAAATAATGGTGAAAGGGGAATGACCTGCCTACATTCTCCAACTGTTCAAGTTTTATATCATCGACTGGCCACGATGCGACGCGCCAAACTGCCCAACTTTCTGAGCAATGAGCGATCGTCTACTTTATTTTGAAACCAATCAACCAACGCGTCTCTTCTTCTCATTTATAAAAAACAAAGTTTTGTTGTACCGTAGCATTTTTTGAAATATACAAACCTATTAATATTGAAATTAATTATTTGTTGAAAAACCAATAATAATTGACATTACATTATTGATTGCTTTAATTGTATTCGAGTTTTTAGTGTGATAAATACTTACTTAAATACTTTGTAATACACTTCATCAACCCAATTATATAAAATATACAAAAAATACTTTGAGGTGACCTTCAATTTATTGTATGTATGTTAAAAAAATAATAATATTTATTTTTTGGCGGTATTTAAAAAAAATTAACGTATTGGTACGTTTATTATAATTAATTGTAGTACCTACTTAGAAATTGAGTTCACGGATTCACCTCTTGATTAAATATATTCCATATCCATATTTACTTTATGTAATTACGTTATTTATTTAAATAAAACTAAAATAATCAATTTTGTACGAATATTTTACTAAAAGCATCCATAACTTTACTCTGAAGTATTTACTACACTCTTATTAACTATCCTTGTAAGGTATTTTTTACTGACAATGTTTATAAATCAATGTAGCCAAAAAACTGCTGATTTAACCAACTGTTTTCCTGGTTTAGTTGCAAACCTAAGAATGAAAATAAAGACCTTTACTTCCCTTGCATAGATAGTAATAATACAGAAAAATTATTTGTCTGCCATTAGGTGAGAGACTTCAAAAAAGGAAACAATTCAGCGTATCGACTCAAGGCTGTAACGTAAAGCAGTCGGTCAATTATGTCCTCTAGTTCAAATTATAAGTCATGAGTTGCAGGACACTATAACTTTTGTATCTACATTATGCTAACTAATACTAAAGTACAAATACGAAAGAGTTTGCTAGTTTATTAAGCTTTCTTGCGTAACTATTCCACTGATTGAACTGAAATATTAGATGGAGATTCTTAGTGGCCTTTGGTTAACATATTCATATAACTAAGGGCCTGTATTCATATATTTAAAATTAAGGGCCTATTCATATTTCGAAAACCCCTCCATGCTATGCCTCTCTGGACTGAGAAATTGAGAAAAATCCCTTCTTGGTTCTAAATCTGCACTACAGCAAATAAATATTATTAAATGAAAAAAACCAGTTAATGTAATTAACTGTTCTATAGTGCATAACATTGCTTTATGACATCCAAACTACATGTGTATATAATTTAACCACTATTTTAATTTTGTTGCATTTATAGTGTGAAAGCATAAAGAATATTAATAATAACAATACTTTTTATTTTAATCTTTTCCGAAATCGCAGCTGAGCACATAGCGATAAATTTCCAAATAATAAAATTAAACCTTTCACTACAAATATGCTTTTAACTGTACATTTTAGTAACTCAAAGACTTCTTAGTCGTTTATTGACAGAATTAGGCTTTTCTAACTTGTGTACGTATATGTATTTTCTTGATAAAAACTATATCACAACAATACTATATAAACTAAAATGGCCATGCACGTTGTGACAGATTTGCTTGTTCGTGACAACAAGACAAACTAAAAATTGGCTTTGGAAATATAAATCACTCGAACCAGAAGAATAATACGAGTACACGAGCAAAGCTGGCAAAATTGTAGGTAACTCGTGAAGTATAAAATTACAAATAATATACCGTATAATTGAGATGTCGAGTATATTATTGTGATATTGATGTATTACAAATCTATTCAATCGATTAAAATCTATTCAAATCCCATGTTGAGGTCAAATGTATGGATAATCTAAACAGAAAGAATAAATTTAAAACAGTACTTAACATTTAGAAGAGTAGTTAATCACAAAACGCGCATTACTGACACATTTCATTCTGCGGCAACAGAAGACAGTGACATAGTCGTTACCGGGGACGTGGCAGATCTAATGATCTAAGTAAGACAGTCTCCCGTCAAGTTGAACTAATAATCTTAAACTCTCTAGTTTTCATTCTTTGTTACTTGGTTACAACAATTTTATCAGGCGACTACTATCTAAGTCAGAGTTTATTATTGACATTTAATGATTTGAAACAATAATAGTATTCGGTCATTTGGCATAACTAAACGTTAATACCTACGTCTAGAGCTTAAAGGTTAACATTTATAGCTTTCTCACAGTATTAAATTATTTTAAAAAGTCGTTTACAATTGACACACACACACGCCGCGCTCGCACACACACATATTTATTTAATCTTGTAGAAATTAAAACCTTGCTTCAAATCATCGTTTATTTGTTTTTCATTTAAACAAACAATATACAGACTGGGTACAAGGACTTTAGTATATATTAATGATTAGCGGTAAATTGTGTAAAAAATATTTATCAAAGCTTTCTAAGATGGACAATAAAGGATTTCTTCATAACATTCCGTGTATCATTCTATCTACGATCAACAGCAGAAAAGTTTGTTGCTCTATTCTGAGTGTCATTGTGTTAACTTTCAAAGTTAAATATTGATCAGGAGAACTTTTCCACTATCAGCAAACAAGACATCTTGTCTCATGGAGTTTGTTGACCTACTAACAATACTTCAGTAAAGCTTTGTTGTGTTTGTTTTCTTGGAAGATGTAACCTTGGTAGAATACCAAAACACTAAAAGTTTCAGAAGTGAACTTGTTTAACATATAAGAAGTAGTACCAAGGATGAGTTACTTCTGCCCAGGGCTGAACTACTTATTCTCATTGCAATTATGTTTTAACAATTATGTTCAGAAGCTCGAGTACGAAACACTGTGTCTATGTTTTAACATATAAAAAGTGGTAGCTAGGATGAGTTAGTTCTGCCCAGGATAGGTCACATTGGGGTTATTTTGTAAAATTCACGATGACAAGCTCAAGAGTTCGAAACACTGTGTCTATTCGTCCGTGTATAAAAGAGAGAGAGAGAGCCTTATTCAGATGTAGGTGTATGCATGTTTAATCATAAGATACTTTGCAATGTTGATAGGAAAAAAATTTAAAAATGGACAATTCCATTTGAAGTACCCTCAATAACATTTGCATTTTATTCAAGTTTAAGAGTTCAGACTAGATTATTTACAAACTCGTGATTTATTTGAGCTAAAGGAGGTCTTATTTTACCGGGCAAATTTAGGAATAAGACGCGCTCCCTCCTACTTAATCTAGGGCTGAAGGGCTTAGCGATTCCTCTCGAACTAGTTAGTAAGAACAGACGGGTAGGCGAGCTATTTGCTATAACAAGATCACTCAGCGTTTACACACCCACGGAGCAGCCAGTCACTTTTGGTTGACTGTCATCTTCGACAGATATAAATATCAATAGTATGCTGACTAAAAAAATAAAATAAGGACTAATAAAAAGTCTGATTCTAAATTATACATTGGCTCCGTAACCAGTTACAATTATAGATACTAAGTTGTGCTTAGAAAATATTAGTTTAATTCTGAGATGATGAGTCAAATATTTCACTGTGAGAACAATTATTCTTTCTATGTAATCACAAAATTAATGGGCTTAGAAAAGAAATAAGCAATACTTACACTTAAGAAGAAATAATTAAAATTAGAATCTTAAAATCCTAGAGGTAAATAGTTATAACGATGTTATGAAGAAGTAATAAAGAAAGAAAATGAGGGAGTTTAAGATTATTAGTTCAACTTGACGGAGAGGCTGTCTGACTTTCTTCCCCGTAACGTCATTAGATCTGCCACTTCCCCAGTAACGATGATGTCACGGTCTTCTGTTGCCGCGGGCGATATATAGTATGTCAGTACTGGGGCGTAATGTGATTAATTATCGTGATACGTTTGAACAGTGCAACATGTGATACCTAATATTTATTCCTATTGCTGCATTGAACTTATATGTGCTAGATTAAAACGTATTTAGATTAATAGAATTGACCAAAACAAGGGTTTAGAGGAAAATTTTAATTATCAGGAGTACATACTGTAAGATACCAGAACTTTATACATTTGGCCTTCCAATTTTGTATTACCGCATGTATCGACGTACAATTCGACATGTTTAGTAATAATTAAAACAGTACATTTTTTCAATGGTAAGCATAAAAACACACATTGAACATTTAGGAATATAAACCCCCACGATAAAATATTTTGAGTTCATCAAATTTCTAACAAACCCCAAAAGATATGAAATCATATGAGTCTATAACGACTTGGATTGTAGATATTAATATTCCAGAATATTAATATTTAAATTATCAATGAGACATCCAAGACAATATAAAATATTTTTTGATTAGTAAGCTCCAAATGAATATTCAGTACAATTTATCATTAAATTGTTAACTATTAAATATTCTCTGGTTTGTCTAAAATAAAAATCACAGTTCTAAATAAAAATAATGGATTTATTTTACACTGGCAAATTAATAAGTTCAAAGTTTCAGAATTTTCATCACTCTATTTTCCACAACGAATTGACAAAACGTTTAGTAATTTTAAAATGTCCTTTGGCAAGAAATCAAAATATTAATCAAATATATCAAACTAAAAATCAGAGCTCTCTTCTTAAATAAAATAATAAAGTTTTCAAATAAAAATTAAGTACCACTGGAAATAACTAATATAAAAATGTTCACTTTTGATCATGAAACGGTCTGTAAAGAGGCGAGGACTTTAGCCGTTAGGCAGGCAAATAAATGACCTAAAAAAAAGATATGTAAGAATATAAAATCTTAGTTTCAGTAATGGCACTGTCTTGCACGATCAAATCTATGCCAATAAAAATAAAGTCATCTTTGATGTTGCTCGAAGGAGGGTAGTGGTCCCTGATCGCGGAGTTTAGATTAATTTCTCGTCTACTTATGTTATTCACATTCATGAATATCATTGAAAGTAAAGTGGAATGTAGTAGGCAACAGTAAGGAATCAGCAAACTTATAATCTATGGGATATAATTTGGAGTGTAGAACAAATTGTAACAGTTTAAAATAATACTTTTTGACAAGTAATATTTTTAATATTAAAAATTAACTATCAGATACGTAAATAGTTGCAATATCAGAGTCGGCGAAAGAATTGACACTAAAGGTCTCCATTTTTCGTTTCGTTTTTAATTTGCTATTTATAACTCCTCTCGATTTTGACCTTCACCGATAATTCAAATAAAGGCCTATTTCTCTCTCGAAATCCCTCTATTTCCTAATATCCATATAAACGAAAACAAAAACAAAATATTTGCTTCTCGCTTTCCTAGCTTGATTGGATTGAGAATAATTCATTCCATAATTAAATTTAATTTTTAACAACTCTCCCTTTATAAAATAAAATTATCATGTTTTGAATCCAGTAATCTCCATAAAATAATGGTGAAAGGTGAATGACCTGCCTACATTCTCCAACTGTTCAAGTTTTATGTCATCGACTGGCCACGATGCGACGCGCCAAACTGCCCAACTTTCTGAGCGATGAGCGATCGTCTACTTTATTTTGAAACCAATCAACCAACGCGTCTCTTCTTCTCATTTATAAAAAAACAAAGTTTTGTTGTACCGTAGCATTTTTTGAAATATACAAACCTATTAATATTTAAATTAATTATTTGTTGAAAAACCAATAATAATTGACATTACATTATTGATTGCTTTAATTGTATTCGAGTTTTTAGTGTGATAGATACTTACTTAAATACTTTGTAATACACTTCATCAACCCAATTATATAAAATATACAAAAAATACTTTGAGGTGACCTTCAATTTATTGTATGTATGTTAAATATATAATAATATTTATTTTTGGCGGTATTTAAAAAAAATTAACATATTGGTACGTTTATTATAATTAATTGTAGTACCTACTTAGAAATTGAGTTCACGGATTCACCTCTTGATTAATTATTTGTTGAAAAACCAATAATAATTGACATTACATTATTGATTGCTTTAATTGTATTCGAGTTTTTAGTGTGATAAATACTTACTTAAATGAAAAAGGAAGCATAGTGTAATTATTCGTCAAGAGAAAAAATCTGTCTGCATACCTGATAACAATGAGTTGGGTTACGTTTGGTTGGCTAATCAATTTAGTGTAAAACCTTAAATGTAGATATATTTTTATATGTGTACTTGTGTATTCTTTTCTATTCCACATTCTCTCTCTCCTCTCTCTCTCTCTCTCTCTCTCTCTCTCTCTCTCTCTCTCTCTCTCTCTCTCTCTCTCTCTCTCTCTCTCTCTCTCTCTCTCTCTCTCTCTCTCTCTCTCTCTCTCTCTCTCTCTCTCTCTCTCTCTCTCTCTCTCCCTCTATCTCCCTCTCTCTCCCTCTCTCTCTCTCTCCCTCTCTCTCTCTCTCCCTCTCCCTGAGACTGTTGTCACAATTAAATTTAGAAAATATTACACGAGTTAAAATAGATGGAGAAGATCTGGAATACCAGAAATCTGTAATTAATTTAGGAATAAGGATAAATAATTCTTTATCATGGACAGATCAAGTAAATTATGTCCATAAAAGAGTTTACAGTAGTTTGTACCAATTTAAGAAATTGTGCTTTAACCCACCTGTTTATGTTAAAAAGTTGTTAGTTATGTCCTTAATTTTTCCTGTTTTTGATTATTCTTTGGCCGCTTATTGTGATGTAAATAATACGTTAATTACTAAGTTACAGAGAGCACAAAATGCGTGCGTACGGTATATTTATGGTTTGAGATTAGATGATCACGTCACACCATTTTATAGAGATTTAGGGTGGTTAAAGATAAAAGAAAGGATTGAATATAATGTTTTAACAGTTATGTACAGTATTCTTAAGGAACATAAACCTGATTATTTGTTTGAAAATTATACCAGAATGGATCAAGTACATGCAAGGCAAACGAGATTTGGAAATGTCACGTTACAGTTTCCAATTCATAGGACTACTACGTACTCCAATTCTTTCCATGTTCAGTCTATAAGAAACATGAATACACTGGATGACGATGTAAAAAATGCTACAAGTAAAAGATTGTTTAAAGAAAAATTGAGAGGAATCCTTTTACAGAGATATACCTAATTATTATAAACAATTTAATTAATTTGAGACAAAAGTGTGTTTTTTTTGTGATTATACTGTTTAATGTTATTATAAATTTTTGTATTTAATAGATTTACATTATTCATATGCAGAAAAATATTTTATTTCTACATTTTGTAAAATTTATTGTTATTATTATTATTATGTTGATTCTTGATACAACTTATATAATGTCAATACTTTGATAATTGTGGTAATTTATTTATTTGTTTTGTTTTGTTCTTTTTTCATGTACAGAAACAGATTTTATTACTATTAATTGTTATTATGTAAAATTTTGTATACAATTTTAGTACAGTTAAAATATTATTGTAAATGATGTATTCGTCACAACTCTGTTTTATTTTGTAATGTATTATTTTGGAGCCTGTCCTGGCGGAAGAGTGGACCTATGGTCTAAGCCAGGGCAGGTAAAATAAACGAATTGTCAATTGTCAATTGTCCCTCTCTCTCTCTCTCATGGTAGAGCTTAGTTTAATTACATTATAATAATAATTATATAATGCCATAGAGTTTCCGTTGTAGAAACAGAAAACGCGGTTTTAAAAAATTGTAAATTTAAAAGTGGCGAAGAATGGTAATTTTTTACAGGTATTGCATGTTGAGGGCTGCAATTGATGGAAACGGCTCAAAAAATCCAGTCCGAGGTTAAAAAGATATTAGGCAAATCTACAACTTCGTTTTTAAATTCATCGAACGCGCCTGAATTGTTTTACAAGTTCAGAGGAGATTATAACCTTAAAAACTTTACGAATATGTTTTATTTATGGGCTCATTTTGATGTTTTCTCTTAAGTATAGTGACCGTATCATTGGGTATTTTGCATTATTGACAGCTACAATTTCCTGAATTTTCAAAAATAGTTTTAATAAAAAATAAAAAACCTGACAAGGATATTTTGATGTTGCGCATATTCTCCATCTACCATTGGGTTGGAAAAGAAATATTTGCAGTAGTATACGGACTATTTAGGTATTACACACAACCATAACAAAGATAATAATAACAGAAATGTGTTTAATAGTATATATGAAAGTACTGTACAAGTGTGGTAAACAGAACGCCCCCAAGTTGGGTGTTAGAAAAATTTTGGAACAAGTAATATTTGGTGATAGGTTAAGTCTAGGTAATTAAAATAAGTGCGTAGCTTGTTTTAATTTCCGAATTTAACCATAATATTGACTTTAATTATACTTTGTGGCATATCCTTTGGAAATACAGCTAAAAGAGACTTGACCTTTTTGTAGCAAATGAAATAACTAATTATGAATTGTAGATTTAATGTAATGGATGACAGCGAAAAGTAATTCTTAAAGTTAATTTTAAGAAGTTCTCTTCACTTCTAATGCTGTTTGCTCAAACATTAGTTTTAATTTGTAAAGATAACCAAATATTTTTAATTAATTCATTATAAAAAATGTATCTTCTTTTATCAAAAAGTTATATCATGTTAGGGTGAATAATTTATTATAAATTACAAAAAAAGATTAGAATTTGTGAAACAGGAGACAAGAAAACTAAATAATAAACCACAACGTATAAGTAACACAAACCGCTTATGTCTGACTTGTAGCGAGGTAAAGCCATTAGGTTCGCACTGACTGAAATCCAATATCCCTAGAACTTGCCATGAATATAAACCGTCACCCCGGGCGTTAACAGGTGATTGATATTCCGCCTAAGTAACAGAAACAATCCTCTCTTATTGTAACTTACGTTTTTCTTGTTGTTATTCCTATTAGGGAAAGTTAAGAACCAACAACTACCATGAGATTTGATACGGTATTATACTATTTTATTTGTACGATATTATAGGTTTGATTTATATTATTATAAAACATTTGCGATTAAACTGTTTAGTAATTGATTGGACAGTTGTTTTGTATGTTATTAATTAATTCAATAGTACTCAATTATTTAGTGTATGATATTAGTTGATTATTAATTTGTATAACCAAGGAAAGTATGCCAAAAATACCATTTTATATTTTTAACCCTTTTCATACCATCTCATTCGAATTCTTCTAAAACTAGTACGGCTGATAATAAATTAATTTCTTTGGGGAAATGTCTTTATCGATTTTAAGAAACAAGAAGTTATAACTCGCGGCTCCTAAACTTTTATCTTTAAGCACAATAAGAGAAATTAAGTACTCGTAAAGTAATTTTCAATACTGTTTTTTATTTACACATTTCTAAATTCTCCGATTATTCACCCGTAAATATCCCTAGATGTGTGTATTTTCAATAGATTCTTAACACATTCCGGAACTTATGGCACAATAGTTGCCATATACGAGTATTTAAATTCTTCAAAGTTTCTCTATGTAACTTTTGAAATGTTTAGAGATATTTCGCCAGGTGAAAGTGTCCTTTGACATCCGTGGTTTAGGTATCAAAGGCTTCAATATATGACTTTTGCTCCGCCAGGAGTGCACCGTCGTTTCGACGGTGTTCAGGCAAAAGTACTGAAGGTAGTAGGTCGAACCAGTCCACAATAACGTGATTGTACTTCTCAGCAGAAAAAGAGTTTATTCTGTCGTTTAAGACACGGAGATTATCGAGACAAAGAGCGTTGTGAAATATCTCGACATGACGCTTGTAATTAACCCCACATTCAGGATCATATCTTTTGGGCAGAACACAAGGCGGCGGTTTTTACATCCTCTTTGAGCAGACTGATGAAGAATATCGGCGGACCTTTGACAAGTAAGCGGCAGCTGTTCATGCACGTCACGCAATCC
Organism: Homalodisca vitripennis; assembly: GCF_021130785.1. NCBI lineage: Eukaryota > Metazoa > Arthropoda > Insecta > Hemiptera > Cicadellidae > Homalodisca > Homalodisca vitripennis. Next base: position 103,363,896 of record NC_060210.1, read on the forward strand.
ATGCTCCCATACGGTTACGACATATTGGGCGAAGCTCACGTCAATACAGAGAAAGGGACTCTCGGATCTCGAGTACTTATCGAACTGTCTCCGAAACAGCCGTCGTCGTGGTGGTGGGAACGATCCCAAACGACCTACTCGCTTTCTTAAGAAAACGGGTATACGAAGTGAACGATGTGGTGGCCTGCACCGAGGGACTGTCAGGACCGATGGTTGCTACAGAGCAGAGTACGTTGGACGGACAGGCTGATTACAGACCAGAGAGATTGGCTGGAACGACAACACAGAGGTAAATTCCTACCTGAGCCAGTTCCTCATAGGTCATGGCAACTTCCAAGTGGGTAAAGTTCGAAATCTCGGAATTTCCCTATGATGATTTGGAACAGGACGACGACTATTTCTGCAGAGACTGGGAAAACGAAAGAAGGCCACTTAAGATTGCTATAGGCCAAACCTCAACGGACACCATTGCTCGGAAAATGGTCGCTAGCAGACAACTTGCAATAATGTCTTTGTCCATGTAGAGGGGTGTTGAAAACCAAGAGTTAACCATAAAAAAGCTAATACAGCCTAGTGTTGCCTAACCGATGGTCCGATACTGTAGGAGCCGTCTGTTGGCTTCATATCATATGTGTTAATAGCGTCTCCGGTTTAGTTAATAAGCTTACTTTGTTACAGTTAAACATAATACGAAATATATAGATAGTTCACTATAGGTTGTAGAATTTCACCCCTCGTTTTTTCCTGTCTGTGCGATAACTCTTTGTAGGAAATCATAGACTTGTACTATTAGTCATTGGTGTACAGTTTTCTCCTGGTCCAAGGAAGAAATCTATAGATTGTGGGGTCAAAAGGTCAAATGGAAGTCCGTCTGTTCGCCATTATGTTCTATTAGGTTCTCCGATACTCCGTTATATCAATTTATTACGTTAGGATAATATTTTGCTAGTATATTTCAACATTATTTCTTTAACATCCCAGTATTTTAACAACGAATTAATACATGCAAAGTTATACAGATGAACAATGTTTGTTTACGGCATCACGATTACGTTTTGCTGACCCTATTAATGGTATCACACGTAACCACTGGATGTAACCACCCTGTTACATACGGTGGTTAAACATATATTCAATTATTGTACCATTGAGTGGCTAAACTTGTTCTAGTGTGTTCTTACAAATGTAAATAATGTAAAAACATAGAGTTTCAGGATAATATTGAAAATGGGTGCATTGCTTATAAAGTGTTTTTTTGTATTTTGTATAAATACCAGAAATGAAGAAAGGATTTGTTATTTAAATTATAATTTTGAAAGGAAAACCCATACTCTCTGATTGAGACAAACAAGGTGTAGAGTAAATAAATTTTACAGTAATGTTAAAATAAAAATCGAGTGGAACGAAAAAATAAAATACAACCTAGTGAACCGAGAGCTAATTCAATATTATGATGAGTGTAATTTCCTCTATTAAATAAATGAAACATCACGTACTGTAATTATGATGAAGAAAGAAATTAGAGGGTAGCAAATGGGTTTTAAATTATAGTTTTTTACAAGTCATACTCTTTTCGCAGGGAACTTAAAAACTAAAGTTCCTTAAATTATCCGTAATAATGTGGCCATTATGTACATAATGTTATATCAGCGTCTAGCAACGAGATATTAATACTGATAAAAAAACTTTAAAGTCTCCATTTTAGTTTTCATGTTGGTATCTGTTGTTTACCGGAAAGATGGTTTTAAGTATGTTGTAGTAACATATTACCTGTTAGTGCATCATTTGATATTTCTAACTTTTTTCTACTTTCTTAATTTGACCTCAACTTGTTAGCATGGGTCTTCCACTCTCTTATCACGAAAACCTAAGTTGACTGTCGCCATCCGAGATAGCCGAGGAAGTCTTAATTGTTTCCTGAATTTATAAAGTAAGCACTTGCCTTAAAAGTGTTCCTTTTTCATAAATTTTGAAATGGAACACACACAGCAACTCTATAAGTTTTAACAAGTATTCAATAAAGTTATTTGGCATGTTATATTTCGTGAACTTTGCGCCAGTTTAAGAGGAACCGGTCTTGCCAACCTTTCTCACCACGCCTGTTCTCTTGTAATAGAAAAATAAAATTACTAATTCATCCTGTCTACTCTGCAAATGGAACATAGAGTCGCTGGACCATAATGAGTTTTTGTGTTATTACAACCCTACAATTTCAAATTAAACAATGATACGGTGTGTTGTATATCCGTTATCGTGGGTTATTTTAAATCCTTATACAGTATTAAATTTTTCACTATAGTGTGATAGGTAAATATAGTTGCATTATATTCTAAGAACTAACTGTACGACAGTTACAGTTTCACCTATGGGCAATGAATTATTTTATTTACATTATTCTACATTAAATTACATTCCTTTCTCTCGACGAGTACCGTCAGTACAATACAACTATTTCAATAAAGTATAAGTGAATGTGTAATTCCTTGCGAATGATGAATCTTATTGACTACACATCAAAAATAACACGTACACCTCTTTAATAAAAACCATGGTTATGAACGTATTTAAAAATTTAGATAGGATGAAACTTATACAATAATTAATGTGAGCTGAAGTACGTACAACAAAAAAACCATTAATATTGTGAGAACATTCACTGCTGTTAGACACAATACAACAGCTCGACTACATCATTAAAGTGTCTCTAATAGAGGTTCTGTTGTTTGTCTTTATGTTGCTGTCCAAACAAAGGTCGTAGTGAGTGGTATTGTTTTAGAAAGCTATAAAAAAACCGATATAAAATGACACCATAATAATTTACGGGACTAACATTTGTGTTAATTTGTTCATCTGAGAAATAACCATTATCATATTTTAAATACACAATATTCCAAACCTAATTAAAATTAGGTTTTGTTTCTTGTAAAATAAAAAATGCTAATTTGAAATATTGCCGATTTTAAAACTACTTCAAAAAAGAGGACGTTATACAATTTGAACTGTTTTTTTCTTACTTTTTTATAAATGTCTACCAATTTTTTCCGACACAACTGAACCGATTTGGACAAACTATTTTTGAGAAATTATGCTGCTCCATATTGGTCCCAATTATGGTGGTTCCCTTTTTATAGAGTGGACAAGTATCTCAACGAAATCACTTTGAAGGTTATATATATGAAGAAGCTAGACAAAGCAATTTCAGGAGATGGTTTTGTTGTAATTAGTACAACTTGTCTCATAATTACTATGAAACATAACGTTTCGGACTTGGCTACGGAATGACGTCTGTTTGGAGGCAACATTTAAAAAGCGTCCTGAAGTAATGGGGCAAAATTGATTGTGGCGTTTGATATTTTCCAAATCACTAATACAGTTATTGTTGGGCCTCGCAGTTTTTCCTAGTCTACATCGGTGAAAAAATAACTCCAGTAGAAGTCCTTTGAATCACGTCATGGAGCAACGATGCCGAATAAGATGCCAAGATATATTTTTCATCCAGTGAACATAACTTACCTCACAGGTGATAGGGGATGTATATTGTTCTACAGTAATGGTCACAGTGATATCACTAATGGATGTAATATTCATCTTGTGGTAACAGAACGGGATTGTGTGCGGACATTTGGACCTATTCAACTATCCAACGTATTAAGTAATGTCATGTAAAGTTGTATATATGAAAGTTTCCTTTCATTGCTTATCAAACATTACACAACACACTGAGTGTCTTAAAAGTCCCCTCCCACCCTATTAACTTTATTATGAACAGATATGGAGTGATTTACTTAGGAGGGGGGGGGGGGGCTGCTGATATAACTAACTAAAGAGTTTTTTGTGTTTCAAAAGTTGTGACTCTTTCCCCCCCATTTTAAATAGGAACCCCTAGCAAGTGACATCTCATTTTAAAGGTATTATAAAATGTAAAATAATGGTGCAAGCTGATACAAGTATTGAAGTATGTTTATTTGAATTTTAACAATTGTATTATTATAAATAATACTTAGATAAACTAACTTTGGCTAAATTTGTCATATATTTTACTTATTCGTACAAGCGACAGAGGCATAACTGTGTTAATTGAAATGCTTACACAAATCATTAAAAGGTTTAGAGTTAATGTCGATATTTACAACAGATCCCTAGCTCATGTTTCCGGGAACTGCTAGAATCATTATTTATTAGCTTTACTTCAATTAATTAACTTTTGTAATTGTATAGCAAATAGTTTCCTTATAAACCTATTGCACCAAACCTTTGTACATTGCATAATTTAATAATAAAGTGATTTGTTTAATATATAAATTAGTGGTAAAGAGGCACGTGAATATTCATAATATTCACTGAAATAAACTGTTTGTGAAATATTTATCACCGTATTTCATTTTAGCGTTTATATACTTCAAGTAACTGACAAGTCTGCTATGTATGAAATACTTAACACCGTACTGCACTTCATTCAAGGTATAATCATCATTTATATACTTGAAGTAATTAATTAGCAACGTTGTCAGAGGCTCAGCTGAACGGAGACATATTGATAAGTCCCATTGACAAGTCTGCTATGTATGAAATACTTATCATCGTACTGCACTTAATTTCAAGGTATAATCATCATTTTATCAGTTAGTTATTTGAAACATCTTGAAAGTTCAGTGGTTTTACGTACAATATTATTACATTGCCGCCACTTACTCTTATCGGACCTTTTTGTGTTATAGGAGGAGCAGACTTTTGGATTTGAGTTAGATATAGTAAAGTTTATCCTATAATCATTTAATTTTTATCAGTATTGTGTGTTATATATTGACAATACGGAATCTCACCATTATTCTGTTCCATAAAACCTTCAGTCAAT